>NW_017728886.1:29284751-29319461 GCF_001723895.1 Crocodylus porosus
TTAACAATATAAGCTGCTTGCCTGCTATTTTTATCATTGTCCAAGGGTCAGAAGGTCAGCATTTTTATCTAAGGGTCAGAAAGTGATTACCAGAATGTCAATCACTGACTTCTCAACCTCCTTGAAGCATTCTGGGAGTTTTAGTGCATTGTTCTTAATGCTAGCCCTTGCTTAGCATAAGCACTATCTCACACCACCCTCCACCAGGACATGAGTCCAGCTGCAGCTGTCCCACCTGCAGCTTTGTGGCTGTGAGCAGTGCCAGCCCTTGGTATTCTTTTCCCTGTGTCTGTGCCCAGGCCCCAGTGATCCCCTTGCCCTTCCTGGAAAACCCTTGACTGGGGCCGGCCTCCCCCTGCATAGGCTGTTGTAGGAGGACAGGGAGGCTCCAAGCCTGGCTCTAGTGGCTGCTTCTACCCATAGTCTTCTTCTCCTTCCCCCTCCCATTTCTTTTTCTCTCTCACACCCCTGCTGCCATCACTGGCCCATCACAGACACACATAAACCGTGCTGCCACCTTAATCCCCCCCTGCCCATGACCCACCCCTGCTGCAACCTTCACCCCTTCTGCCCAGCACATCATTCCCCAAGTGATACTCAGGACCAGGAGCCTCCCCCCTCCCCACCCCAGGCCGGGGCTGCGTGTCCCAGCACCAGTGTGGGCATGGGGCAGGACTGCAGTATGGCAGCTGCCCATGTGGCCACGGTTCCTGTCACCAGGTCCTGTCCTGTCCTGTCTGGTGGCTGGGCATGCAGGGTGTGGGATTTGTGGTGGGGGTGTGGGGTTTGTGGAGGAGGCTGTGAAGCAGTGTGGGAGGTGTAGGTGTGTGTGGGAGTGTGTGGAGTTTGGGAGGGTGTGTGGATGTGTATGGGGGTGTATGTGGGTGGGTGTGGGGCTTGTAGGGGTGTTGGTGCGTGTGGGAGTGTGTGGCGGTGTGAGTGAATATGGGCCATTGTGGAGTTTTTTGGGGGGTGTGGGTGTGTGGGAGTGTGTGTGTGGGGGAGGTGTGTGTGGGGGGGGTATGGTTTATGGGGAGTGTGGTGTTTGTCAGTGGGGAGTGCCCCTGCCACACATTGCCCTCTACCTTTACCTTAGAAGTTTGTCTGGCTTGAGTAAAGTATTGATGCGATTGACTATCCAACTAAAGAGGCGTCCATATAATGCTTTGGCCATAGCATCCCTGACATCAGTCGCTTTTTCCACGGTGTTGGGACGGATGATTGTTTCTCCTCGGGTTACCACACAATGAGAGGTGAGAGCTTCTTGCAGTTCATCTGCCTGAATGTACAGCAAAGAAGCACCTTGGAAGTAAACAAGTTTACTGTTAAATTACATATGGCCAGCTCACAGAGATAGTTTTGAAGGATGAAGATTTTTTTTTAATTTCTAAGGGCTTGACTATGCAAGTGCAACATGCCCTGAGAAAGGGGTAGAGCATAACTATGCTGACCCTAGAAGTAGGTCAAGATCTTCAACTGTCATTCCGCCATAATGTCTGTAATTTCTTCTTTGCT
This sequence comes from Crocodylus porosus, assembly GCF_001723895.1. NCBI lineage: Eukaryota > Metazoa > Chordata > Crocodylia > Crocodylidae > Crocodylus > Crocodylus porosus. The sequence continues at coordinate 29,286,267 of NW_017728886.1, forward strand.
TTAAAATAGGGAAATATGCACCAAATCTTTCCCAGGTGTAGATTACATCCCCTTCCATGTCAGCTCAGTCATGCTGGCTAGGGTGTAATAGACTGGTGTCACAGCCACAACTCTAGGTAGAGGAGAAACAACTTTCCTGGTGCTACTTTGCCTTTTGTTGTTATAATTTAGGGCTGTCCAAGTGGAGGCCTGTAGGATGCATGTGGCCCACAGGGGGTTAATCTGTGGCTCTGGGTTCCCATCTGGTTACCACTCCCCCATTTTTCCAGCTGCAGCAGCAGACGGGCACTCTGGGCTCCTGTTCCCTCCTCTGGCTTCTGCTTCCAGGGGGCAGTGCTGTAAGTGCTGTAACAGCAGGGAAGCTCATATCATGGTGTAGTGGAGGAGCATTCATGGGAGCTGGGGATGGGGCCATGCATTGTGGGCTAGAGTGCCTAGGGGCCAAAGGGTCCATAGCTCATGCTACTGTGGTCCCTGAGTGTGTGGCCTAATCTGCTGTGGCCTGTGCAACATGCAGCTTACAGCCACTTAGAAGCTGGATAGCCCTGTTCAGTAGGTTGCTAACTAGAGTCCACCCAGAGGAAGAGCTTATAATTGATTTTTTAATCCTACAAAAAAACTTCCCAATGGTAGGAAGAGCATGACAATGAAACAACCAGCCTTGGGGAAATGTGGAAATCTACTTCACTGGAGATTTTTGACAAAAAAGGCTATCAAGGCATCTGTCTGGGATGGTTTACAAATAGCAAAACCTTCCACAGTAAAGGGGCTTAGACTAGATGACCCCTGAGGTATTGTCCAACCCTTGAATGCTGTGAGCATTGTAGGAGGTATGGCTGGTAAAATAATTTAAGAATTTAAGATTTCAATGAAAATTTTCATTGGAAGTTCAAATATAGATAAAAAAAATCATTGTTACATTTTGCTTTCACCTATCTCATGTAATGCTTCATGAATGCAACTTGGTTAACTGCTATAATAATTTATAATAAATATGCATGTGTTCATCATGAATTGAAGTACAGTATGTTATTATTTTTGTAAGATTTCCATATGAATACACTTTTATTGATAACCCTATTGTCTTATAACAAGCTGTCTCCTAAAACATTGAAGACATGTAATATTAAATTAAAGGAGGAACTTACAGTTCTCAAGAGCTACTGGATTAGAAATGTTGCTTTTGTCAATCATGTGCTCGGATACCACAGAAGAAAATTCAATGTTACCCACATTTAAAATTGCAGCGAGAATACTGTATACACTTCCAAGTTCCTGAAAAATAGATACAATTTATAGTTTTACATCTGATGCCTTAGGCTGTGTAACTGTTATTCTGTTCTTCTCTTCCATATCTTAATAACCAGAAGTGGTACTGGGCCCCGTTGTCTTAAAATATTAAAATAGCATGGAGATGCATTCAATTTGTAGCAGGAGAAATGCCTACAAGAAACTGGGAGAGTACAGGTGTTCAAGTGGATTCTCTCAGAAGAAATATGGCAGATTTGGGAGAAACAACTTCCTCTTTCAACCTCTTTCATGAGATTCTTGTATCAGAATGAATGCCTGTATGCTTCCTGGTCGCACGATTCCTCCTGGGGATTGGCAAGCTGGAATGCTTCTATATTACTTCTTGCAAGATTTCTAGCACAGCAAATCCCTGTGAAATTTGCAATGATAGAAATGAATTTCATACTTGTTGGCTATGTCTCATTCAGTTGGACACTGGAGTACCTTTGTGGATCTTTGCCTAAATTTCTTGGTACAAGGAATTTTCCTAAAATTGATCTGATTCTGTGCCCACTGAAATCAAGAAGAATCAGACAGTATACGGACCTGATTCTGAAAGCATGTAATCATGCCTTAAGCCAATCTGCATTCAGCATTGCACATACCACATTTATTCAAATATAAGATGACATTGAATATAAGACAGCCCCCTAATAATTAGATTCTATATATTGAAAATTGTAAACCTGTTATAATTTTCCAGGTATAGAATCTAATTATTGGAGGTTTTCCCTGAATTTGCCCCCCTTCCACTGCTAGAGTATGGAAAATAAATTGGGGGGGGTGGGGAGAGTCAAAGGGCTCCTTTGCCCTCTAGACCCTCCCACTCCCTTTTCCAACTTATTTCTCCTCTCCTTACTGTTAGACCCTGCTCTTTGTAAGCACATGAAAGTGAAATGCAAAATTTGCATATCAGCAAACTGCTACAGGTACTTAATGATTTAATTCAGCTAGAATTGATACAGTTTATCTTTTCTGAAATGGCTGCAAGTTTTAATAAAGGTACTTCATAAACATACCTTTAAGCAGCAATTTGGTACCTACTTCTATATAATACAAACTATACATGATATTAGTCCAAAGCCAAAGGTGTCATGATTTGCTTTATAGTTCTTTGGGCTGGGCCCTAGCAGCATTTTAAGCTATAGTGACCCCATAGCTCAGCATTGCTGAGTATGTGTGTGTACCCCCACTCCCCAAAGGATCCATGTGCTGATTAGCTCTCCACTCATGAATGGAACTGGGTGGTCTTTGTCACAAGTCCTGGGATCCTCAAAAAATGTATATGCAGATGAGGTGCAGGGCAACCTGGTCCAGTTCCACCTCATGCACAATGGGCCATACTAACCATATGTAACAGGCTGAAAAAGGGGGTGACGGAAGGCTTCTGTCTGTCTGGGGCCCTGTTTGATGATGTCTGCCAGACATTTAAGGCTGGTGAAGAAATAGGAATCACTGGAAATGAGAAAGTAAGGTGCAGCTTAGCAGTGGGAGTTAAGAGGAAGTCCAAATGTATTTAGAGTAGTAACTCTAAATACAATGGACATCTGCACATATTTTATTCAGATGGGCTGCATTAACTTATTCGTGTGGTGGTAGCAATTTTGGAACCAAGAGGAGGGTGTCAGGACTGGCTCCAGCTGTCCCATTGCTGGCATGGTATTGTAGTACCCCCAGGCCTGGTGCCAATTCCTTGTAGAAGAAATACCCACCCATTTCATAAGGACCATCAAAGAAAAAAAGTTCCCATCTGTGTTTCCCTCTTATGGGTCATCCTCAGTGTTGGCTGCATTTAATCAACATCATAGTTGGTGCCCATTGCTGAGCACAGGCTGCTTTTGGCACCAGTTTAATGATCGACAATATACTTAATGTGGTTTCCTTGTATGCAGTGGTTTCCTTGTATGCAAATTGTTCCCCATGCTGACTGGGGACAAAAAAACCCTCGCCTTGTATTTGAGTAAATATGTTATTTAATTTAAGCATGTGTCTTGGTACCACTCATCTTAAGTGCTTAACTGCTGTCCTGAACGGGGAAATCTACCTGTCCCAGGGCCAGTATCTTCAAGCATAAGTTTTGTTAGGGGGATATACAGTAACTGACTTTTAAATAAATAAAAAATGATAATAGTCTAGACTAATGAAAGAAATAAAAGATTTCACTATGGCGTGACTTGATATAAGCCATAAATGTATATCATTGTCTGCATAATTGGTGATTTATGGTCATCTACTAAGCAGAGTTTGCCAGGTATTATACTTGTGATGTGGGCTAAAGTTAAGCTAAAACTGTGAAATATTTTCAAGGGTAAGGGACACACATTTTATCAGCTAGGCTATTCATCCTGCCATCTCCCAAAATATTTACTGTCATGCTGGCATTGCACCAAGCATTGATTAGTCAGATAAAATCCTTACTTGCACAAATACACTTGTGGTATTGTTTTTAACACTGAAAAATTAATCCAGCATAAACCCAGTGGCTAACAAAACAAAACAAAAATTCTTGATCTTGTTTTTAATGCTAAAAAAAAAATCCAACGTAAACTCAGTGGCTAATAAAAATGAATTATTCCAGTGACATTGAGACAAACTATAAAAGTTCACACTTAAAAAATTACTTTAGGGATGACTGGGTCTCAGCATGTATGTATTTAAAGTGAGTATTTGCTTTCCAAGCTTGCAAATGTAAATGGAATGCAAAACAATGAATAACCTGACTTTTGCCATTTGTTTTATTATGTGTACAGCAGCTGACATTTTTGTGCCCTTTTTCAGTAGGTGTTAAATTTGGCTTGGTCTGCCTACTACAGAATGATTGCTGTTTATCTCAGGTAGTCATCTCCTATTATTTTTGTCATGCAGTTGTAAGTAAAACATTATAACTTTAACACAGAAAACATAGAGTGTGATGTTACCATTAAAGCACATTAGCCAGTTTAATGGACATGTTTCATAAAAACATTAAGGTTTGAACTGCAGTCAGTGTGAAGATGGCTTTATGTTCAACATTTCTGCTTATAAACGTGTGTAGAGAAACTCATCTATGCTCCAGGATGAAAAGTCAAAGCTTAGGGGTGCATTATAGAACATTTCAGCTGTCCATGAAAAAGTCTCTTTCTGATACAGTATCCCTCTCTAGCCATAGAGTAGCAGTCTCTGCATATAGCAGGCTCAGCTCTTGACCCTTAGTCAAAGTTCTGCAAAGGGGATGCTGTGGAGACCTACAGACTCCTTGCAGTAAGGAAGGATGGCAGGCATTGCAACCAAAGTAGGTGTGAATCCAAGAGCTTGGGGGAACATGGCTGCTGAATCACCCTTTGCAGCAGCTACTCCCTCCTCTGCCAGCTGGTCTGGAAGTGGAACAAGGCAATATTGCTAGGTTTTTTTGACTGGCTATTGTTAAGTGCAGAACTAGGTCCATGGAGACCCGGTGCTGCCTCGTGCTTAGCACAGGAAGCTCAAGAAGGCAGGAATTCTGATATTAGAAAAACCTAAGTCTGTCTGTCTGTTTGTCTGTCCCTAACACTTTATTTGCACTCTGACTGGCTGGCAGAAACAGCCAATCGGAGTGCTCCAAGCATGGGGGAGCACCACCATGATTCTGAAGCTGCGTGGAGGACCAGACAGAGGGTGGGGGAGCCCACCTCGCCCCCTGCAAGAGGCAGAACAGCGGCAGCATGGAGCGTTAGGTGGTGGCACTCCATCCCAGTCCCCTCCCTCCCCTGACCCCTGTCATTTTTGACAGGCAATTGGCTAGTACTCTCTATGATCCTCCAACCTCCTTACCTAAGCACAGTGCCCCCTCAGCAAAGTGAAAAGAAAAGGAAAGTTAACTTCATCTGCAGTGCAGCTAATCTCATGGAAGTAACTTCTTTTTAGGCCATATGAAGTCACCACTTTATGCAAGTGATGTCCTTATCTAGGACTATCCAACTTCTAAGGGGCTGGGAGTTGAATGCCACACCATCAGGCAGGGAACACTCATAGACCACAATAGGACAGATCATGGGCCCCTCAGGATACACATGATGTGGCTGCCACTTCCCCTCCCCTTGCCCCCACTGCACCACACCCCCACTGCTGCCCCTGGCTCATTGTCATCTCCCGGGCCTTGCCAAGCTGCACTGCTCCACAACTATAGAATGTTGAAAAATATAAAAGAAAGAAGATGACTATTTGCATCCGTTGTGTATACTTCCCATTTATCTCTTGGTCTGAAAACATGCACATGAAGGTTTCAAAAACTGAGAAAGTTTAGAAGTTGTCAGTACTCACCTCCATTGTGAAGCCTATGACTTTGAAGCACTGCTCAATTAATTCAAACTGGGACTTATAGAAACTATTGTTCATTAAATCTTGCACTATTCTGAAATGATCATTTTGCAGATATCTGAAAGATTTGAGCGAGGAATGGTTAGAATCCTAACAAGGTTAGGAACCCAGTTACAGACTGGTTCTTCATTGTTAATTCATGTAAAAAACAAAACAAAACAAAAACAAAAACAAAAACCCGTGTTACCTGGGAGGCTTATTTTCTGGCAATTTATAATGTGCCAGCTTTTTCTTTTCTGCCAAACCAGCATAAATGTAGTAAAAAATATGGAAATTTTTCTCTCCTCTGAAACAAAAAAAATAACAATTATTTCTTTTAGTAAATTGGTTGTACTGTTAATGACACTGACACTATTACTGTGTCAAAAATGCTGTCCAGATGGACAGCATAATTACATTACATTATATTAATTTACACACACTTTTGGCCAGGTGAGTAACAATAAGTCTGTCTCTTTCTGTGAAAAGTATTTTTTGGATTATTTTAGGGCAAACTTGATTTTATTCTGAAACTTCACAATTTCTGTGACTTAAGTTTCACTGGGAAAAAAAAGTTTGTCATAAAACCGGTCCCACCCTGTTTTGTTATGCTTAGGGACTGACCAAATTTGTGAATTTGTGGATTTTACAGAATCCGCGAAATCCGGCATTGCCTGCAAAATCCAGGAATCTGTGGAAAAAATAAATTACCAAAAATAAAATGCAGGCTCCCCAGAAGAAGCCAGCAGCCCTCAGTGTGTTGTGCCAGACTGCTGAGGTTGGGAAGGGAGGGGGGTTGCCCACTCAAAGGGCTGCTGGCAAGATGACTGATACCCCCCCTTGCTCCTGATTGGCTCTGAGGGCTGCCTGTCATGTGGCCCCATGCATGGCTGCCGGGCTCCTCGGCTCACTGTGCTCTTCCAGCAAAATGGCTGCCTGGGCCCACGTTCTGACAATGGAATTGAGGGGCAGTCTCTGTGAATTAGGTAGGTCCCTAGTCATGTTGTTCCAGGTCAAACTTAGCTGGACTTTTGTGTACGATTACAGATTACAGACTCATATTCAAAATACATATTGACTTGTGTATCTGTACTATATTTGGGTCATGCTCCTTTATAAACAAAACTGTATTAAACTATCCAAGATTTAATTAAATGTTTTGCATGTAAGTTACATTAAGGAAGGAAAATTACAGATATTGACCTAAACAATAAACAAACAAATACAATATTAAGAGAGTAATATAAAATGACATAACCAGAGAAACTCAGAATTAAGAATATTAAACTGTTTATCTTTTTTACACATAAACACCCTTTTGCTAGATATGCAATGTTAAAAAAAATCCTGCTTAGAGAAACCAGAAGGCAATGGAAAATGGTACACTAAAAATCATGCTGTATTGTTAGACATTTATAACGATCAGCTTTTATTTGAAAACATCTCACTTATTTACATCTTTAGTTTAATATTTTCTTACATTATGCATTCTTTTTGTTTGTTTCCAAATGGGTCAATTTTGCTTTTTTTGGTTTTTTTTTTACTTACAGAGCCTGATGGACAACTCTAGACTTTTCAAGGAGGTATTCTGAAATTTGGGCTCCTACTACGGTCCCACCACAGGTGAATTTCATTTCTAAGTATTTCCCAAATCTGCTGGAGTTATCATTGATAATGGTGCCTGCATTTCCAAAGGCTTCTACCAAATTGTTCACTTGGAGGATCTTTTCCTGGAGAGTCCTGTTATTAGCCTGTATAAACAAATTGCTTATAAATACAGAAAAAGTATTTTTTTACAAGTTATCTAGAAGAATCTCAATTTATCTGTTAAAATTTCTTTTTTAATATAGAGTTGGATTTCTGATCTGTCTTATTTACTTTTGAAATCTTTATTTAGCTATAACTAGCAAACATCAAAACCCGAATGAGAAAAAATTCCCTTGGAAAGCAAACTGGGGCCTTAATTTTAGCCACAGAACCATCCACATGATCCATTGCCATAGTGGATGTCCACCTGACAGAGGGCATTTCTGCACAGGAAAAAGTAATTACAACATATTGCAAATATGATTGCAAGATATAACCAGCTTTAATCTGGTTTTACATATCACAATTGCAGTAAAGATGCTGTGCAGTAAAGAAGGTTGAGTCTACTTAACAGTTTCTGATAGCTTGCTAGTCTATGTCTCCAAGTCTTAACTGTAAGTGTGATTTATAGTAACTAGATTAAGGCTACTTTGGGTATATCTATCTGTGTTACAATTACATGTCCATTTTACTGTGTGTACATGTACCTTCATTTAAAGTGCATAGAAGCAAGGAGTAAAGACAGTGAATGAAAACCATGATTTCCAATCCAATCTATGAATGGATCCAATTAAGTCAATGGCTGTCAATTGGGAAACTCCTAATGACTTCAGTGGATCCAGGATTTTTCTCATTTGATCATTTTGATTAGTCTTTGTGGGCACCTATTCATGTGACCGATGCCTGCTCCAATACGTTCTAATTAGAACTTGATTAATTAATTGAGTCTGCTGGAGTGTGCAAATCAGCATGCTCCAGCAGTTTTGGCATCACATGTATTCAGCGTTCTTGCACTTCAAAATGATGCTGGGTACGCTTTCACTAAAGTTAATCAAACAAGCTTTAGTTAAGGTGCCCCGCCGCCATTTTGAAGCACAGAACACTGAATACATGAGATGCTGCAGGTGCTTTAATTAGAGAGGTTCCCAAAAGCCACTCTAATTAAGGCACACCTCCACCCCCACCCTGGAACATATGTAAGGATGCCCTGTATTTCCATTAATTATTTTCCTCACAGGAAACCTTTCCCTATCTATCTTCACTTTCTGAAGGAGGATACTCCTGGAGGCCCAATTTGACATCTGAGTGGAGTTCCTCCATTAGTAATAAATCATTCCCAAACTCAGTGTGCTCCTGCCTACATACTTCCACTCTTTAAAACTCTCAAGACCTGGGTATCTACCATACTTTTGCATTGATTTAAGAAGCCAAATCATCAGGCCAAACTTCCTTGTCCAAAACACATATGGAAGGATAGTGGAATTGCCAACAAACCAGTGGTGAAGAGAGGTTTGCTTCTGAAGAGGTGGAAAAGAATCTTAATTAGGACTGTTTGGGTAACTTTTAGGAAAGGCTGTATTGCAGAGGATTGCCCAAGAACAGTACAGATTTCACTGTATTTTCTAGTATCTTCCAACATTTGAAAAAAAAATTATCAAGTGGTCTAAATGTACCAACCCCCCCAATTTTTCTTTTTTAAATTTATTCCCTCCCCTTACCCAACCATTTCTGACTTTGTCTCTCCCTTTCTATTCCCTATAGATAAGTAATAAGTGAGCTAAGACATAGGATAAGTTTCAGCATTTTATTTTGGTAGCAAGTTGCATTTGTTTTGTTTTTTCTCCTTCTTTATATTGTATCATTATTATGTTTATATTGACGTTTACTGTTCTATATTACTGTTTTACTGGTACTATATGATATAGGCCTACATATGTAAGTTAGCATAAGCCATATGAAGTTTCCATTTTGTTTGTCAAGTCTCCATCCTGTCCCCAGGCCCGGATGTGTAACCTATGACTCACACCTACCCCACCTATGTAACTTGGCTTCTGAATGAATGGGGATGAATGAGGGTGCTTGAGAGACAATGGCAGTAGGTTTGAAAATAGCTCCCTCTGAATGACCGAACCACCAAGACCAATACTTGGACCAATGACCCAGCCCTTGGAACCACCCTTAGGATTCAAGAAACAAAAGATGAGGCAACCCACCATTGTGCCAGGCTGCACATGATCAGTAAGAACACCTGGAGCCCTCTGGAACAGGACTGACTTTGCCTGGACATGCCGTCCCCATAGGAGATCAGAGGTAGTCTGCCCAATAAAAGGGGTAGTGAAGACTGACTCCTTGGGATGCTCTCTCCATCTAGACCAGCACCATGCCACGCCACCAATCCACCCAGAGGCCCTGCTGGTGACCCTCCCTCTGGACAACACCTACTGGACAAGGACCCCTTTCCAGCCTGGATAGGTAGCTATCACCCCTTGCCCTCTCTTCACCCAAGGACTTGGACTCTGTTTCTCTTCCCTACCTGGACTCCAGCCCTTCCACTGAGTCTCTTTCTCCTGCTGCCATTGTGAGTGCTTGCGTGTGTGTGAACCAATAACTTCATGGGGCTGCATGTTGCCTGTTTCATTAACCTATTATTTGGACCCCTGAGTTGGGTTTTGCTTTACTATGGTTCAGCCCTGCTCCAATCTCTGCTTCTTGCCCCCCTAACTTCTGTCTCATTTCTCCCTCTCCTGTTTCTGGCTCACTGCCACCTCCAACACCTGTCCTGATCTCCTCTCTGGCTCCAACCCCCCTGTTTCTTTGCCATGGTCTTATTCCCACTGCCTTTTCCCCTGAGCAACAAGGTTTCTTCCTCAGTTTACTTCCTGGCTGTCTCCTCCTTGCCACCACTTATCTGCCCACCCCCCACTCCCAATATCTCAGCTGTCTGCCTCAGTTTCCAGCCCCAAGCTCCCAGGTTTCTCTCTCTCTCTCTTTCCTGGCTGTCTCCCCCTTGCCACCAGGCTTTATTTTTTTTGTCTTTCCCTTGCACCAGCGACCTCAGGTAACCCTGGGGCTACTTGATCTTAAGTTAACCTAAGCCTCAGTCAGCTTCTTTCTAGTCCACTGGCTCTAATCCTGGTTCTGGCAACTTTTACTTCCTACACTTTAACTTTCTCTCTCTCTCTCTCTCACCTTAACCTTCCCCCAAGTATCCTAGGTACCCCAAGCACACACATACATACCATACCATCCAAGTTAGGAACTTATCTATGTGTAGCTGGGTTTTATGTGTGTGAACTGGTGAGTGTGTGTGTGTGTATGTGTATATATATATATATAATTGTGTGCATAATGTACAAATTAGAGATCTGTGTATGTGTACTGAGTATGCGGGTATTGAAAATTGACTTTTGTCTAATTTTTAGTGTGTATGTGCTTGAATTGGTGATAGGTATGCATGTGCCTAGGCTGGTTTGGATGTGTATGTGCCTGAGCTGGTAGTGTGTGTGTGCATGCACCAAATTGTGTGTTTGTATGTGTGCAATTGTGTCATACCCTCCTGTCTAACAGCGCAACACTGAGATCCTGAGAGTTGGTCTGACCCTACAGGGCAACACAAATGCGGGGGGGAAAAGTGCAATGGATGATGTGCATCATCCTTCCTCTAGCCTTGTAAATAATCTTTGGAAAAGATAATACAGTTTTGAGCCATATTACCTTTTCCACACCTGCTTCAAACCCTGCGCTAGCAGATTCCAATGCAGAATTATGGACTTTGGTATGCTGCTGTAAAAGTATTGCAAGTTTGAGAATATGACCCAATCTGTTCTGGTTTCGCACTTTATAAAGAGATGTAAAAACCTCTACTTTCAAAACTTACCATTCCAAGGACAGTGAGCTGCTGAACAAGAAGGTGGGCACTCTGTGTCTTGCCAGCTCCACTTTCTCCAGAAATGACAATGCACTGAAGAAAATCAAAGCAGAAGTCCATTTTCTTTCAGTTAAACAGAAAGAGGTAGAAAATATAAATCTGATTTTGTACAGCAGTATTTTTACCTGATCTGAGTTGTATGTCACCATTGATTGATAACCAATGTCAGCTACAGCAAAAATGTGGGGAGGACTGGCAGTCCGTTTTGCTCCAAAATACAGTTTGGAATGCTGAGTGTAAGAAAAATGAAAATGTCATCAGTGTTTCTTTAATGCATCATTTGGATTATTTCATCACAGCCCTTTAATTTTTATTGCTTGCTATAAAGGATCCTGAGCACACAAGTAGAGCTGTTTTAGAATTAAAAGTATTATTACTCCACTACCTATACCATGGGCTGTTATGTGCTTTGTGTATTAACATACCCTAAACAGGAGCTAGTACAGCTACAAATCCCATTGTGCTTTTATTATAATGTAAAATTAAAATAATTAGGGCAAGATTTTTTGTTTTCAGTCACAAAGTACCCAATTATAATTTCATTTCATTTTCTCTTCCCATCCTCCTAGTGTGTGCATGCAGTTTAGATGGCAAACTTTAGCAGATGTTCTCTTTGTATTTTCTGTAACTAGGAATAACAATGGCAATCTTGTATTTGTTCCTGACTCTCACATCAATCACCTATTGTTTAAATACCATGAGCAACATACCCAAGGATAAAGCATTAAAGTGTCCCTTAGGTAACAAGCTAATCAGTTAAATATATACATAGATTTCTCAGATTATCCAGATCAGATTATCTGTTGGGGGAAGAGGGAAGGAGAGAAGGAAGAGACTAAGGGAGGACTCTGATCTCCCCTCCTCTGTGGTGCAGAAGCAGAGCTACTTCACAGAGTCTGTTTTAGTCTCCTAACTAGTATAATCTCTGTGAACTTGGTATTCCTGTGTAGAAAGAGTAGGGTTGAACAGGTCTGTGTAATTACAGATTCTCCAGATCAAGCTTTCACGTGGCCTGACTAGGACCCCTCATTCCTTCTGTGCTGTTATTTTAGGGCCCTCTAACAGAGGAGCCCTTTGTGTCACACAGGGGATGTATAGTCTGGCCCTCCCCATTCTTTAGTAGAATTATATCCATTCAGGCCTGTCCAACCCTGTAGTCAAGGGGCCAAAATTAGCTTTTTACTGCAAGGAGAGTGTTGCAAAGCAGCAAAAAATACAAGGCATTTCAGAAATATAACATGAGGGGGAACAGAGAAAATCCTTAGCGTCTTTAGCATCTGTTCTTCAATATTCCTCCTATTACAATTGGGTCAACCAGGACTAACCACTGGCAACAGTAGAATATCAGCATGAAATTCTTCTGGCCCTTCATGGAAAGCACAATGAGGAGCAAAAGTGGATGGTACAAGGTGCTTTAGAAAACACTGGGTGTCTACATGAGACGCTATGTTGCCATAGTGATGAGCTATGATGATGTAGCTTGTTGCTATGGTGACATAGTATTGGCAGGCAGGAACTGTGATGCTGACACTACTGCACAGTAGCTTATTGCTACTGCCCAGTAGGGTTGGAAACAATCCATGTGCTGCCAGGACTGCACAGAAATGGTGGCTGCTGTGCAGTCATTTAGTACTTGCTAAAGCAAGGGCTAATGCAAGTACTAAATAACTGCACAGTAACAGCTGCACGGTTGGAAATACATGTAGACACACCCTTGTATCTCTTCCAAAAACAAGACAATTGAAAGTTGAGGGTCTCAATGTAGACTGGGCTTCAGCCTGTTTGCATTGTCAGTGACAGAATGTGGCTCATTTAAGGTCAGAAGTTCAACCTACAATAATGAAGCTACTTAGATAACAATGCAACATGAATTATTAGTAATTCTTTTATTTAAAGAGAGCAGGAGTAGATTATTAGGGATGGCTTACTCAGGATTTCATGTAAATGTTCATATTTCGCTGTAAATTAGTGAGAGTATAGGACGAAAACCAATGCAATTTTTACAGACCTGTGTAGAATAAATATCTAGGTTCTGAAATGGATTGACAGCGATGAGGATGTCTCCTACAAAGGTATAGATCTGATTCCTGGCATAGCTCTTCTGCAACTGCTCTGTCACTGTATTCTGTTGTAAAAAGAATAGGGAAGTTTCTGTTATTTTTTATAAAATTATTTTGCAGATAGAAGAACATTCAAAATTGAGTATTAGAAGGAGAGGGAGAGAACACATGGGGAAGTCATCTTCATGTTAAAGCTTTAAATGACTCTCAGACCACCAAACATATTCAGATAATTGTATAAACATTAACCAGTGATTAATGTAGCCACTCAGTTAACAAAGAGGGGGTTTTTAGGTCCCAAAATGTGATCTGTATTCATGTCTAGCCACCTCTGAATTCCCAGACTGAATGAACTGGTGTCCATTGAAGGCTGGCTAACTTGGAATAGCCCCTGGTACAGGGCTTACACAAGACTTAAAATTATTCACTTGGAGCAACAGACACTCCTGAACCACTCACTCTGCCATCCAACCCTATGTCAGTGTATGATCATTTTTACTGTGAATAAATGTCTTTTGGGGATAGGAGGTGAGGGTGGGGGGAGGGGAAACTCATATGATCTGAAATGGGGCTGAAATTATTGCGTAAACATTTTAGAGCCTGTAGCCCTATCAGATACCCTGGGAAGTACATTTTAGAAGACTCCCCTCTTCCAAGTAAATCCTTATTTGAATGGTTAAATAACATTTTTATTCTCCTCCAGACAAATGGGTCTGGGAAATGTGTTGACAGTCACTGGCCCAATATTAATCCTATATTTAGAATAAGATATAATACAGATAAATATGCAGGCAGTGAGATCTTCTCAAACTTCTCCTTTTTGAGATTAATAAAGTGCTCTTTTGGCCTAGAAACCTACTTATCTGAAATACAAAAGTACAAACAATGACAGGTCATTAATAGACTGCAATTCACTCAAATGAGATGCAAAGTCATTATAGGCAGGTGGTGTTGGACTCGAGTGGATATGTTCTAGAGGGAAGAATGAGATAGATGTTTAAATCTCTATATGTGGCCTTCCTCATTCTCTTTATATAAATCAGAGGAAAATTGATCTCTTCATTGGTGGAAGATTTTAACTACTGGGCTAATGAAGTAAAAACAATCTGGCTTGTCTCTATTCACTAATAGCTTATCCTATACTCCTTGGTGTATTTGTGTTACTTGTACAAAGAATAATGGCCAAAATCAAATAAAATAACCCTGTTTTTCTTATTTTATTCTAGTATTTTGTATTATTTCATTTTATCTATTTTTGCATTGCCATATATTTTGTCACAGCAGGTTACAATACAGCAGATTAGTCAGACTCTTGACTGAGATGTTTCAGTCAGGGATGATCCTGCCTTGAGCTGGTGGTTGAACTAGATGACCTTGGGAGGTGCCTTCCAGCTTTACTTTCCTACAATCTTATGTTCTGCTTTAATTATTTTTGTTTAAACTGGTAGAATGTGTAATCTTACCGTATGCTTTTGTCAATACTCATAAATTATATAATTTTATTATGAATTATATATATGTTTATTGTCAATTTTACTGTATTGTTTTAGCAAACACTGTAAATAAACTACTGCTACTGTAGTATTAACTAATGTTTAAGGTGCTTTGAAAATTTAAAGTACTCAAAGTGCAGTTATCACTATCCAATGATGACAACATACCTCAGAAGCACTGAGTGAACTATTATGGGCTGATTAATGGTAATATATCAGTAGAGTTTAACGTGAAGAGGGAGATTATGAATTATATTCTGTAATGATTCACAAACCATTCAACAGTGCAACATTTGCATTTCATCAACATCCAATCATTGCCTCTGTGAATGGTAGATAAAGCACTGTTGTCTGATTCTTTTCTCTCTCACATTTACTAGTATAAATCAGAGGCAATTCCACTGAAGAAAATGGAAGCATACTACTGCAGAGTAAGTGTAAGTAGTTACAGAATCAAACCTTCCGGCCACATTCCTTAGCAAATAGAGGTAAAGGAAACAATAAAGACCAATAAAACAAAGTAAAATGAAGCATATGCAGAGCAAGATTTCCAAGGGAATAGCTTTTGACACAGGTATTTTGCTCATAGTACACTTTCCCTATGTGATGGTGATTACAAAACAGCACTAATTTTGTCTCTCAAATGTTGTATAGGTTCAAGAGTTGGTTGCACAAAAACATCTCCCCAGCTGATTCAATGTGGCACAACACCACTAACTTTAATGGACCTACCCATCATTTTATGCCTGCTGAGAATCCCATTATGGCCCATTATGATGTATCACCTTTGAGAACAAACTCCTCTGGATGCATGTCAAGTGATGTTTGCTGTATCTGGAGTTGCCATAGTTTTAAGGTAACACATTGTCAGATTCCACAGTCTTTACTAGGGTAAAGGACCAATGATGAAACTTATGACAATTTATGTCAGTTGTGGCTACTCAAGATGCACCATGCTTTATCTCACATTCAGCAAACAAGCAGAAATCTGTAACGTATCATTAGCTATTAATTAATTGCAATGTGAGAATGCAGGCCATTTAAACATCAAGAATATAGCAGGGTTTATTTTTCTGTTCATATCTGAATGCTCCATTGCAGGAAACCTTTTACAAGTGAAACATCTCACCTCATCCAGTACCTCCAAGGTTGCTAAATCATCTACGTCCTCCTGGTTAGAAACTTGAGATTTATTGTAGTTCCCTTTCTTTGTATGAATACGCTCAAATCTAGAATACAAAAGTCATACACTTCCATGAAGTGAGAAAGCATGAACTGACCCTTCCAGGTACAGCTGTATCAATGTCCTGATGTTGTAAATTCAAAATAGATGAAGGCTTTGATCCTGCAGCTGATACCAGGAGGAATTTTTTTTTCACATGGCTTCTACATGAGTACAAGAATCAATTATTAGATGGGAGCTGGGTTATATAGAAAATATAACAATGCATATAATCATCATAAGCTAGTGTTTACCTAGAAAAGTGAACCAGATTATTATTATGGATAGGACAAATATGTGGTTATGTGGATGAATAACAGGGCAAGAATGATGTAGAACAGGGGCAACCAAGATAAGGACCATGGGCTGGATTTGGTCCATGAGGTCGTGTTATCTGGACCATGGGACTCCCCACAGGGCTGGAAATTTGGCAGTGAGGAGCAGTGGCAGCATTCATTTCTATGGCTTACAGGAGTCATGGGAATTAACAGTGCCACTGCCTGTCCTGCCACTAAATTGCCAGACTCCTGGAGAGCCCTGTGGCTCAGATGACATGTGGCTCCAGGCACTAGATCTGGCCTGCAGACTAGCCCCATGCCAGACCTGGCCCATAGACTGGCACCGCAACACTCATCCAGCTCAGAGTCCAGATGAGTTGGCATCACTGATGTAAGCAAAACTCCAAGATGGAAGTAGTTTTTATAAAAAATATTGATCTAACTGAGTCCTACCCCCTAAATGTGTTCACTGGAAGTAGATTTTTTTTTAAAAATTTATTGTAGAAAACAACAGAGCATTTCAAAACTGCCCTTCATCCTAGCATGACTAGTAATTTTATAAATTAGGGGAAGTATTTTGTGTTTTTAAATGGAACAAAGAAAAATTGACTTAGTGCTAGAAATAATGCAGAAAAATCACAGAGGAGCAGGTGATCTCCAGGGAGTTTCCTTACCTAGGGAAAAAGGCCACATTAGAGAAAGAGGAGTGGGATCCATCAAAACACTAATGAGGGAGACAGCAGGGGAAGCAAGATTCAGATTAGGCATATGTGCCACTAGAGACCGGACAGGGTCAAAGAACAGGAATTCTACAGGCTAAAAAGGGTTACAGCCTATACTGAGTTTAGATGGACAAAAGCAGCCAGGGGCCATAGATTGGTTCAGATCTCCTGATCTGATCTCTCTCCTCCAGACGCCATGCAGAAAAACACACAAATGAGGTTTGGGTGTGTCAGCTGTGAAGCAGAGATAACACAGAGACTGCTGCATGAATTTAAGCCAATTATCAGCTTGACTTCTGAAAAGCCACAGAAGGCCCTTTCATTTGCTCTGATGCAGAGACACTCATAGAACAGGGCAGGTGCTTTCATACCATGGAAGAATGGACAGGGTGCAGAAGGACAGAATCTACTGGACAGATCACTCGAAGATGGAAGACTGTGTGAAGTTACCCACAGCACAATGAAGGGCCAGGATGGGGGAAGGTCTCCTGCCCCCCTTGGCAGAGATGTGAGAAGACAGGTCCTCACTTAATAATATTGTTAAAGGGCAATCCTGAGACTTGGGGGGAGGCTTGGAGAGGACATCTTCAAGGAGTAGGCAAAGGCATGTGAATTCACAGGCCTTCGACTTGTACTTGTTGATTTTTCCAAAAGCCAAACTCACATGGGCTCTGGGTTCTGTCAAATCTATCCTAACAGTTTAATTAAAAACATTAGGGTGAGCTGAACTTGTAGGACCAGATCCTGGTCTACCTAACAGCCTAAGCAGGATGTTATTTCACCCTACTCAAATCCTTGAAAAACCACTAATGTAAAAGGTGGGTGTGTGACTCCTCCTCACCACTGCTTTTAATCACTTTGTCTTCAGACTAAGATGGAGGCATGTTACAATTATAGACTTACTGATTGTTTTACAGGGACCTGAACAGGGTAGAAGAGGATCACACTTAGGCACCTACCATGTGGATATTCCTGTTTATGTTTATAGACTTCAATATATATTCCTAATGTTACTACAGCAGAAGGAATTGGTATATCCAAGATCCAGTCTAGTGGAGTGTACCTAGTAGGCTGAACTGGTACACATACACAGGAGCTAGTCCATTGGCAGGGATGGTGCCTCACAGTTTTCTTAAGATTATTCAACACTAGAGTTACTGGCTCACTCTGCATGATGACAGACGTTTCTTTTAGCATCACATCAATGTTTAAGTGAGCATGATTATTACTCCCAAAGGCTAGGGACAGACATTACACATAAACTGGTTTAAGTGATCAGAACCTGGATGGCTGGTGGGTGGGTGGGGAGGAGCAGCAGTGGTGGTGGTGGTGAGAAGGGGCAGGCAGGAAGCGTGAACACAGAGCCCAGGCCAGTGCCTGGGCCAGGGCTGGTGGGGCAGGAGGAGTGTAGGACGCAGGGCCAGGGCAAGTGGGGCTGCAGGAGAGTGGGGCCAGGGCCAGGAGCACGGCCAGTGGTGTGGCAGAAGTGCGGGGCCAGGGCCGGCAGGACGCAGGATGGGGTGGTAAGAGCGCGGGGTCTGGGCTGGCTGGCGGTGCCACTCTGGCTGGTGGGCAGGCAAGAAGTCATGGAACCAATTATATTTATTTACATTAATTTCTATAGGAAAATGTGT
This sequence comes from Crocodylus porosus, assembly GCF_001723895.1. Taxonomy (NCBI): domain Eukaryota; kingdom Metazoa; phylum Chordata; order Crocodylia; family Crocodylidae; genus Crocodylus; species Crocodylus porosus. The sequence goes on from NW_017728886.1 coordinate 29,304,795, forward strand.
TTTGCTTAGCACAGTTCTGCTTAATGCTTGGTTTTTGGGAACCAAATAAGAGCGCTAAGCGGGGGTTGCCTGTAGGCTCTATTCTCCTTCATTGTGGGGTAAAGGCAAGAGATAGCTATTTTCCTATTATTATTTAAAACCTTGTGGTCACCAACTGAACTGTTAATAATAAGATCAATTTTGCTCAGCTCCTGTAGGGGAAACCTCTGCGTTTCCCAAGGGTTTTTTTTTTAAATTATTTTCCTGCAGATTTTGCCACAGATAGGCACAATAGGGCCTGTAATTCACTACCCACATTTAAAACACTGGGACACTGAAAATACGCAAGAACCATGGCACAACATCTAGATGAATGGCTCTGAAGGGGTATTAAACTGTTCATAGGTGTGATCTTTTCTATGATCCATTCCACTTCCTACAGGAGACTTTTATGCAGTAATAGTTGTCCCCAGTCATACAAGCTCCCCTCTTATAAAATTATGAAGCAATTTTTGGCTTTATATAGAACAGATTTTAAAATATTTAAAATAATTATAATGCTCATCATTTCATTGACAAGTACTACTTGACTTTATTTTCTTAAATATGTCAAAGGGGGTTACTGCATTTAGGGCCATAGCAAGTTCTCTGATAGGGAAAATATATGATTTCCTGTGAAATCTGGACATGTGAAGGAATTTCCTTTGTGGAGCTACATGAAGGTCATTCTGCTTTCTAGAGCCTATATCTCACAGCGTGACTTCAAAGAAAATTGCAAATGTACATGTGAAGGAAAGATGTAGGAAATGACAGTATTTCATTAAACTATACCTCATTCCACTTTTCCATCTCCCAAAGCAAACGCTTAGGTCAGGCACATTTTCGATTCCTCGCATCATTATTATATACTGGATGAATACTGTGGACTCTTTAATTATACTGATTAGAAAGAATGGCATTTCACAAAACTTGCATCCAGCCCGGCTTTTCATTCACTCTGGAAAGTTAACAGCTGCATTACAGAAGGAGGAGAAAAATCCCAGTTTTAGAGAATACTATTCTCCTCCCCAATATTTTTGCTACTTTAAAAGATGGCTTATTTCCCAGGAAGGAGGAAATCTACAGATTCCCATGTGATCCTGTCTGATGTCTTCATGAAAACTACATTGTTGTTTAACCAGGTTATATTCTCAGTTTCCTATGTATAGGAAAGAGACAGTTTTGCAGAACACACAATATTTTTCTCTTTGCTGTCAAAGGGCACAGACCCCTTCAAGGGCAGTTATATTGCTTCACTTCCTTAAACCCCAACCATTTAAAAAAAAATCCCTTAGCTGACATTGGCAATGAATTTTCATTATCATCTTGCACACGGATACTGAGAACTGAAATAATTATGCATCTACTCAGAGACATTATTTGTTTTTGGCATTAAATCCTGGAGCCATGTTCAATAAGCAATTCAGGCAGCTAAAGGCCAGAAACATCAGGCTAGTATGGACAAGAAAATGAGTCAAGGCAGTATTGTTTCTGCTCCTTCCCTGCCCCCACTTTATCTTTCATGCTTCAGTGAAAACAAAACCCAAGCCACTGCAGTTCTTTTCTTTTCAAATTGTCAGAATGTATTTAAGTGATGCCTGATGACTCCAAAAATACTGTGAAAAGTGGTGTGTGATTCATGATGCCCCACTCACTGATCCTTTCTATCACTTGTGAGGTAGTGAAACAAACAATAAAATACCCCGTCTGGCTTGGAAAACTCAAAAACCAGCCACAGATTTGAAGGCAATTAGAAACATCCTGGCTTTAACCTAAGGTATAAAAAAAAGACATTAAAAATAAGAAAGATACCTTTTGATTTGAAGGTGTTAATAGCAATAGGTCTCCAAACAGCTAACAAAATATAACTGAAAACAAAAGGTATAGAAAGACAGCACAACAGCCACTAACTGGGATTCTATGTTTCTTGCTGCTAACACAGCAGGCTGCATAATACAACTGGGAAAATCACAGGGACACAAGCAATATTAATTCACCTTCTTGCACTGCGGGGTAACTCTAGAAATGGTACTGTGGGTTGTAACCTTGCTGTCAGGACTTACTTGTGCACAGCTACAAATTGGGAGCAGTGTGAGGAAGCTCCAGGAGCTGGCATGGAAGGAGGGAATGCTGGGCATAGGGCAAAGCCAGCAGTTGGTGCTTACTCCAAAGAGGTGTGTTCTAGCCAGGAGGGGAGTCAGTGCAGAGGGGTTCAGTCTATACCTCTGACTTCCCAGCAAGTATCCTAAACCACCACAGGCCAGGCATTGCCCAGAATACTATACCTCTCCTGCTGAAGCTGGCCTATCGGGCAGCCAGGAAGAGATGATACATGGGGCCTAATCAGAAAGGAGTGTGTCTTGGTGGGGTGGACCTTGCCCTAGAAGAGAGATGCCTGGGGTTTTAGCCAAATGACATTTCTACATTTGTATTTAATGATCATTGGATGAAATAGATGGACTGTAGGATGCTCACTGGGGAAAAGAACCACAACCTAGGGCCCCTGACTTTCAAGGCAGTGCCTATCTTGCTGAGCTGCACAGAAAGGCAAACACGCCCCTCCCTTCCCCCTGCATGTTTGTACTCACATAGAATTACGTGCCTTCCTGGGGGAGTGAAATCTAAAATCTACGTACTATCCAAAGGTAGAGCTGAAGCTGGTTTTTAGTTTCACTGGGCCTACATGACAAGGAATTTACTATTTCCCTGCTGCCAAGGGCTCTTGTGAAGGTAAAAAAGCACAGATGATGAGGTGCTCATATACTATAAGAATGAGGAACATACAAGCACCTATAACACAATATGCATATGCAATTAGTGTGCAGTACACTACAGAAAAGTATGTTTTTGGAAAGCCAGTACTGCTGTGCAAAAGAGAAGAGATTCACTACAATATGATGGTATTATGTGAGGCATAAACAGGCAATATCACAGTTAAGAATCTGCTGCTGCATGTTTTGGATGTGCAAATTTGTGCAACTGGAACAAAAACATCTTTACTTTGAAGGCAATATTAGGCACAGTGAGACAGCTGAAATCCTATTTATGCATTTCAAGCAACTGTCCCCCAAGGCTCTGTCCTTGGACCCATATTCAACATCTTCATTAATGATGGAGTCAGAAGCGGACTGGCTAAGTTTGCCGATGACACCAAATTTTGGGGCAAAGCATCCACACCAGAAGACAGGCGGGTGATCCAGGCTGACCCGGACAGGCTCAGCAAATGAGCGGATGAGAACCTGATGGTGTTTAACACCAAAAAATGCAAGGTTCTTCACCTTGGGAAGAAAAACATGCAGCATCACTGGCTAGCACTACAGAAGAAAGAGACTTGGGGGTCATCATTGACCACAAGATGAACATGAGCCTGCAATGCGATGCTGCGGCCAGTAAAGCGACCAAAACGCTGGCTTGCATCCATAGATGCTTCTCAAGGAAATCCCGGGACGTCATTCTCCCCTTGAACTCGGCCTTGGTGAGGCCGCAGCTGGAGTACCGCGTCCAGTTTTGGGCTCCACAATTCAAAAAGGATGTGGAGAAGCTTGAGAGAGTCCAGAGGAGAGCCACGCGCATGATGAGAGGTCAGGAAAACAGACCTTACGACAACAGGCTGAGAGCCATGGGACTCTTTAGCCTGGAAAACCGCAGGCTCAGGGGTGATCTGATGGCCACCTATAAGTTTATCAGGAGTGACCACCAGGATCTGGGGGAATGTTTGTTCACCAGAGCGCCCCAAGGGATGACGAGGTCGAACAGTCATAAACTACTGCGAGACGGTTTCAGGCTGGACATGAGGAAGAATTTCTTTACTGTCCGAGCCCTCAAGGTCTGGAACAGTCTGCCAGTGGAGGTGGTTCAAGCACCTACATTGAACACCTTCAAGAGTAAATTGGACGCTTATCTTGCTGGGATCCTATGACCCCAGCTGACTTCCTGGCCTTTGGGCGGGGGTCTGGACTCAATGATCTTCTGAGGTTCCTTCCGGCCCTAAAGTCTATGAAATCAATGAAATCGATGAAACCCTCTAATAATTTCTCTATTTATTGATATGTCAGATGGGAGATGACATGTAATGGCAGTCATTAAAACCACAACCTTTTATCGTTAATGAACTTCTGCTACAGGAGTACCACTTGTCTATTTATTAAACTCATAATATATTAAACCCATCCAACAGTATTTTTCTTGGTGCACAGACAAATATAGCATGGAAAACACACTAGCTAGTGTCAAGTAAATCCAGCACCTGGTGGTGAAGTTACACATTACACCCAGACCCTACTAACTTTGTGGAACGCTAAGCAGTGTTAAAATTAGAACGTGCTGTGAGCAGTCTCATGCGAAGAGTTAATCTCGTTCCTTGCCTGCATAGCTTTGACTTTCCATTAGAGAATTTGCAAACAAAGGTGTGGCTAGGAGCCAGGACACCTGGGCTCTATCCCTTTTTTGGGTTGGGGTGGCTGGGAGCAGTGAATCCAGGATGCTGGAGGACTGCAAATTGCTTGTTTTATCTCCACAGAGCAGACTGTAGTTACCCTACCAGTAGCTAAGTAGTAAAACCCAGAGTTAACCTGGGTTAAATATGCCTGAAATGGAACAGCATTGCAACTCAGAGGGCACTTAGCCTAAGTTAACAAACTTTAACATGCAGATGATCACATTTTAAGTGCCCTTCATATGGTTTAAGTGGTATGTAACTTTAACTAGATATACTAAGGGCATTTTTACATGTGGTTTTGGATGCAGTACTGGGTGCTTAATTACTGAGCTGCACTAATTCTACAGAGCACCTGCACATCATGTGTATCAGTGTCGCTGTGTGTCCCCATGCTGAAAAAATGGTGGTGGTGCACTTTGAACTAAAGTTCATTGTGTGTATTTTATTTCAAAGTGCACTGCCGCCATTTTGTCAGCACAGAGGTGCATGGTGACACTGATACACTTGACGTGAGGTTGCTGGAGTGTGTCAATTGCCGTGCTCCAGCAGACTCGATTAACTGAGTCTGCTCTGATGTGCTGGATTTCCAGTGCACCAGAGCAGGCTTCCTGCATATGTAGAGGAGCCCTAAGTGCTTGACCAAGGTTGACAAGCAGAGTAGCGGATTGAACCTGGATTTCTAGGTTCCCTAGTTAAGCCCAGCACCACTTTCTCCCACAAGCCTGAAGCTCAGAAGATGCTGACTTTGTTGAAACAACCAGGGAAATGGATTTCAGAGTTGAGAGCCCTCCCTTAGGGGTATATTTAACACTTCAGACTGCAGTGCCATTTAGAGATACCCAAGTTAACTTTAAAACAGCACAGGCCTGGAAGCAATCTAGCTGCAGCAGCACAGCAATGGCTAACTCAATTCTGCTTCTCAGCTAGCTCATTCATAGCTAACTTATACTACACTATAGATTTAACTGGAGACCACCTGGACTTTATGTTGACAGAAATAAAATCTAGGAATTTTTACAACTGTCAATAGCCAACAGAGGGAGAAGCGAAATCTCTAAACACTCAGGAACCAAACCTTCCTATGTATTGAAACTATGCCTCAAATGAAGTAGTGCCTACTGCAAAATTTGGAGGATAGTTCTCTGTCGAATACATACACAGCCATATATGCATGAGTGATCACACACATGCAAGCACAAGCTTAAAGCTTCTAAATGGTTTCAAAAGGCAGTCCCCTCCCACAGATCACTGGATCTGTGTTTGATGTACATCTTGGTCTCAACTTCCAAAGAAATATGATCAACCATCACAGGCCCAGGCTAGCAGCCCTTCTATGTTCAAAATGTGCAGCCACATCACTTAGAATGTCAAGGAAGGATCTAGGAATAAATTATGACACGGCTTCGTGGCAGAATCTGAGTGTGACAGGAGTGACTGATGGGACTCGACATAAGTAACTAACTCTCGAATGAGTCACAACTTCTAAGAAATGCATGTTATACTAATTGCTGCGTATTACTGCAGACATTATAAAAGTAAATGTGAAAGCCGTCAGTATAAGAGCAGCTGAACAATCACAGATAGAAGTATAACAAGCCTAAGTGTCAGTCAGAAAAGCCAGTGTTTTGAAGGTTGTTTCAAAGACAGAAGTTTCTATTTCAAGTGTAGCTACAGTCCTAAAAAATATATGGTTTTCATATTTAGCTCAACAAGAAGTGCTGTCTCTGGATTATCAGTGAGTAGAAGCTACAGCACTGATTTTCAAAAAATTAAGTTTTTAATTCCATTTTTATTGCCCATCCTGTAAGTTCAAGAAGGTAGCTATCTGGATAAGCGTATAAGGGGAGATGACAATAGGTAGTGGTGAAAGAGGAAGGTGGAAGGGAGGTTAGCTGTGGAGTTTCTCAAGGATTGGTCTTGGGAGTGATCGTACTGTATCTAATAACATGGGCACAAAAAGTGGGAAAATGTTAATAAAATTTGCTCATGATTTACTGGGTATGCTGACACAGTGCAAGGTAATGCCACACAGACAATACGCACAGATCTTCTTGGGTATTGTGGAGAACTCAGGCAGTATAGGCTTGTTAGTATAGGGCTGTGCCTGGGCTAACTAGCTCTTGGGAGCGGTACAATGCAGTTGTACTGCTTCCAGTTCTAACACATACAAAAGTAGCTCAGCATATTTCTGCATAGTGTTGCTTGAGTTGCATAGACATACCCAAAATTAGGAGGCATTGTCAAGACAGAGGAAAACCAAGGCAATATACAGAAAGAAGTGGACAGTCTTGAGAACTGGAGCAATACAAATGGGATGGAATGCAATAGTACAAAAAGCAAGATCATGCACTTGGGAATAACCAGCAAGAACTCCTGCTGTATGCTAAGAGCTCATCAGCTGGATGCAAGTGAGGAGGAGAAGGACCTGGGTGTATTAGCTGATTAGAGTAAGAATGAGTCACCAGTGTGATAAAGCTGTCCAAAAGACAAATGCAATCTTGGAATGAATCAGGCAAAGTATCTCCAGTAAAAAGACAGAAGTATTAATATTATTCTACAAAGCACTGGTGAGACCTCATCTGGAATACTACATCCAGTTTGGGTCACCAACTTCCAGGAAAGATGCCCAGGTGATTGAGAGCTTACCGCACAACAGGAGAGTAAAGAAGCTTGGTTTGTATAGTTTAGTGACATAAAGATGGAGACAAGATGTATTTGCTTTTTACAGATATGTCTAGGGATAAATGACAATGAGGGAGAAGAGCTGTTTCAGATAAAGGATGATGTTAGCACAAGATCAGATTGACACAAACCGGCCATGAATAAATTTAGGCTGAAACTAGAAGGTGGCCTCAGGTGAATGAGGTTCTAAAACATCCTCCCAGTAGGAGCAATGATGGTAAAATAAAGCTATTTTTGAGGTCGATCATTTTGTGAGAGATGACATGACAGCTATGGCAAGAGGCTGAATGCAATGGTCCATGAGGTCCCTTTTGGTTCTGTTTCTATGACTTAAAATATAAGATAATTAAATATATCATTGTTGAATTGTTTCTAATTATATCTTGCTGGGCAAAATCAATATAATCACATCATAATACCATTTCCTGCCTTGTCACTTTTCACCAGCAGTATGCAGCACCTACAAGTATCTAATAGTTTTAACTGTGCCTGACACACCATGTTCATGATCAGTGTAATAACTTTATACATGTGGAAGACCAAGGCCCTGATTTTGCAACTAGTTCCACCTACAAAGAACCCAATGACTTCAGTCAGGCTCTACACTCCTGCGAGAGCCATCTCAATAAGGGATTTTTCCAGGATTGGGCTGGCTGATACTCAGAAAGAGTGTTGTAGATGGCAGGGAGCCCTGGCTAGATCCTTTAACTGCTCATTTCCAGACTTCATACTGCTTTGCTCTGAAGTGGAAAATGTTTGTAAAGACTTATTCAGGAGGACAGAAGCTACTTGGATTACCCTTTAACACACTCTCAGCTTTCACTCTGCTCTCACTACCTCTTTTTTGTTTCTATAGTGTATATGTCCACATGAATACACACACAAATTTGCACACTTTTCCCTAAGCTAAAAATCTATTACTTTGAATCTGAAATCAGAACCATGTTGTGGGTCTAAGACAGGTGGCATTGCACAGACACCAGTTGGTCAAGCATCAGGAGATGTGGTTCCGAGTACAAATGGAGTTCAATGCACTTAAGCACTCAAAAAGTGAACTAAGTAGCCCAATCATGGAATGACAGAGAGATCTGCACCCCGTTGTTACAGGGCAATAACAATCAGATGCTGCCCTGCATTAACTTTGTTTACAGCCTTGGAAATCTGATTTCTTCAGAAGTGGCAAACTTGAAATAATGAGCATCTTTTATTACAGCTTAAATGATCAGAAAGTTATCAATGCTTTTATTGCTTGCACTAAGATTACAGTAGATATTAAAACAGGGATTTTCAATAAATCCAGGAGGAGGCTACTATTACTACGATGTGTGCACTCCCCTATGGGAGGCAATTTTCCAACAAATGTTATCTATCAAAGTACACGGTGGAAAACAAAAGCTGAAGTAATAACATGTACAGTAAGTGTCAAATCTGATTTATGATCTGTGACTTCATATGGAGCTTATGCCATCTTAATTTAAGTCATCTGAAGACAAGATTAAGGGAAAGTCTGTACCACAGGGAGCATGCTGGCAAAGCAGGTAAGATATCTGGCTACAGCATCTTGCTCTGTCCCCAGCTGATCCAGCAATAAATAGGTGCTTTCTCATTTGGGCTAGGGAGCAAACCTTTGGTGCCGTTGGCTACAGTGAGCTGTTAGCTACAAAGACTGTTCTGCAGGCTCCCGTGTAGAGATTGCTAAAACTAGCTCAGGTAGGGGGAACAGATTTACTTGTAGCAGCATGGGATAGGTTAAATTAGCTTATGTGGAGCTCTGAGGTGCTGCTTCCAGTACCCCTGGCTAGACTGCTTCCAGTACCCAAGCTAACTAGAGGATCCCTACATTACAGAGCTGGCTTCAGTGAGACATAACCTTTGCTAAATCAGTGTTAACCTCTCTTCAGGTATAGACAGGAAGATTTGAATTGTTTCAAAGTGTAGCTGCATTGAATGTGATGCCTGTCTGTGCCCAACTTAGACACAAATAGCAATTTTAACCACTCAACTGAAATAAAAATGTCCAGTTTAAAATAATGGTCTGTTCAAATTCTGGTGCAGGCCAGATCACAAAAAACAGAGAAAAAAGTCTTGTTTTGTGATACTTTAATGTTGAAACTGAATTAGATCAGATGTAAAAGAAGAGGCAGCCTCATTACAATTCCTCATGCCTTGGTTCACACAATAAGCCAATCAGTTAACAAAAGACAATCTAACTTCACCAGAGGGGCTACACAATGCAGGAAGTTGGTGCAGACAAAGCCATTTCTTTCAGGATTGTGATATGGAGGGGGAGAAAGGCCCTGTAAGATGCTTAATGTAGCATGTTGCAATACAGCATAGCCCACTTAAAACACTAGCCATTTGCCAAATCTCATTGATTTCAATACTAAAGGCACTGTGTTTAAGTCATTTTGAGTGTGCCTGCTTATTCCTGAAGGAACAGCCTGCTCTCAGATGTTCGCACCCCATTAAATCTCATTACCTTGTTACTCAGAGCATCTTGCCTTTAAAATCATCCTTGACACTGACAGAATTTAGGCAGTTTCAGGCTCTTGATGGTTGATACAGGCGAGAAAGGTTAACTGCCTGTTGCATATGTTGGACAGTTTTCCCAATTGCCAAATAAGCACACTAGGTTTGGCTTAAGTTGCTTGTGGATTTGTAAAGTAAACTGGAAATTAATTTGCAGCTAATTCAAGAATTTAAAAATGGAAAAGTCAGAGGTGGAATGAACACTTTTGACACTCTGATTTGAGATGCTGTTGACTGTGCCCTCGTCCCCTGTTTCTGCCTGTATAAAAGAAAAAATCCTTCATACCTCAACACCTATGCTAGACCACATTTTGTGCTTAATGCTGGAACACCCCAAATAAAATTGTGTTACGTGTAACAAAGAAGACTGTTTTGTGCATTTTTATTTCATGAACCTTTTTTTCTTTACCTAAGTTGTTCAGATTTTTGGGGTGGCATTATTAGTCCTACTTTTAATGGGGGTATAAATGACAGTTATTTCTCTTACTTTTTTTTCTATCCTCACATTACTTTGCTAACAGGTTGAGCTACAGGCACATTCTACTCCTCCCAGTATAACTGTTTCACAAGAATTGTTTTCCCCAGAAGCATGAAATATGCTTTGAGTTAAGAGAAAAGCTCTGTGTCAGTTGGGCTTAACCCTAGGATTATGAGGTAGGGCAGCCAGCTACAATATGAAGCTAACTAATTAGCTCTGCAGTAAATGTCTCCACATCTACACATGCGTCCCTATTAGGGCGCATGAAACTAATAAACTCCAGAGCCAGCTAGTACTTGTAAATACGAGTACTAGTCTGCTCTGGAGTTTTTTGTGTGCAGCAGCACAGGGCTGGCTGCTCCAATGAGGCTCCACATGCTGCAGAGGAGCTGGCTGGGGCATGAGGATGCTTCAGCCTGGGGCTGCCTGCTAGCTAGCCCAGCACTGCAGCACCCTTGTGCCCCAGCCAGTCACTCTGCAGCATGAGCCATGTTGGAGCAGCCCTGGGCTGGCTGCTCTGATGGGGGGCTCCTTGTGCTGCAGAGTGGCTGGCTGGGTCACAAAGGTGCTTCAAGGTGGGGGCTCCTGGCTGGCTAGCCCCACACTGAAGCACCCTGTGTCCCAGTCAGCCGGGGCAACATCTAAATGTCTGCTGCTTGTATTTTAAAGTCCTAACCTGCTGCAGAATTATTAGTTTAATGTGCCCTAATAGGAGTGCAAGTGTAGATGCAGAGACGTTTACTGCACAGTTAATTAGACAGCTGCACAGTAAACATCTCATGTAGATGTGCACGGTGAGACCCAAGTTATGCTACCTAGTTCTTCATCAGGCTACAAATGTAGGTCCAGGGCATGGAACATGGGAATCCAAGGATGAAATACAGAAACCACTATATTTTCTGCCTATTATGTTTATACCATTGTTTATTGTTGGTTGGAATATACAGCTATATAAAAGTTGGTTGTAGAAAAGCAGAGAGTTCAGTGGTTAGCACAGAAGACCCTCAGATCACTCCTTGCAACATATTAAACATAGAGCAAATATTTTCAAAAGCTCCTTGAGAGCTAAAGGAGACTGGTATGGAGGATTTCCAACAGGCTGTGCTTTAGCTGGAATTTATGAAAGAATGGAGCTAACTTCACAATTACAAGGATTAAGATACTCAGGAAGCTTTAATGGGAAATCCACTATTCTCTTCCAAGAGTTGTTGTGACTTTATCTGCCTGGGGCTGGCTCTTCACACGGGAATGCTAATGCAGTGGGACTGGCTCCCTGCCTGCCTGGTGCTGTGCAACTGCTGAAGTGTATGAACAACTCCCTGTTGGTAGGTGCTATGAAGTGTGAATGGCTTTTCAGACACGCTCTGATATAGCTACTATGCAGGGTTTCAGGAAGCTGTTGCTTTGGTGTCCCCTTATTTAGCACCTGGGGCAGATGCCCTGCTCGCCCTGCCCTAGTTACACTACTGGGAAATGTGATGGTTTTTCTTACATGATTCAGTTTTTTTTGGGTAATTCATACAGAAGGGGTAAAATTTTCAAAAGCACCAGTGAGATTTAAGACTAGATCCAATAAAGTTCTTGGGTGCCTAAAAGTTAAGCATGGCAATGCCTGATTTTTTGGTATCTAGCACCTGGAGACCTGGAACCTTTAGTTAGGTGCTGAGTGACAAATACAGTGCATGAAGAGAGTTAGGCACCTCAGCAGGGATCCAAAACAGTTAGCACACACAGCTGGGAGTCCCTTAGAGCTAACCAGTTGGAAACATGACCTGAGTCAGGCACCTAAATCTGACAAAGGGACAACATACACTGGGTTTCCTCCCCTAAAAGACAGGCACCTACAGCTTCTTTTCTGAAAGAACTGAGAAAGGTTCCATCTTTTGTTTTAAAACACGGTGTTGCATTCACCAGAATACCTTAATCACTTGTGAGTTTAAGCCCCTCAGGCTGAGGACAGACCGGAATCCAGGTCTTCCATTACTGGGGTAAGCAATCTAACTGCTACAATATTCCAGTGAAGATGCATGCTGCTGTAGCCCGCATTTCTGAATGAAAGTGCCTGTACTTTGTGCGGAACTCAATGCTGTGTGTGGAAACATGCCTAGGACATGGCTACAGCACTTGGCCCCTAAAGAAACTTCCACAAAGGAATTGCAAAAGCTGTTAGGCAGGATATAGATGGGCATAGGCTTACAAGTATGTGCAGTAGCAAAACATACTTAAGGCTTCTTTGCAGTTTTACTGACACATTGCTTAAATGACTATCAGGCATTTCAGCACTTGCCTAAAAGTGCAATTTGGCACTTAAATCCCATTTGCAAAATAAATTTAGGCATCTCAACGTTCAAATGTCTTTGGAAGTCAGTGGGACTTAGGCTCCTTAGTCATCACTTAGGCTAAGTACAGGCTGTCAAAAAGCTCATGCCTGAATCAATTCTGGAGCATGGGAAACAAGCAAGAGGATCTAGAACTCTTGCTTGTGAGCAATAACTTTGACTTAGTGGGTCTAATTGAAACCTGGTGGGGCTCTACTCATGACTGGGTGGTAGGAATCGAGGGCTATAGGTTGTACAGGAGAGACAGAGAAGGGAAAAAAGGAGGTGGTGTTGCTCTTTATGTCAAGGAACAGTACACATCTTCCCTAATCAAACTGGGATCAGAGGATGGACAAGAAGCGACTCTGTGGTTAGGATCTAAGGGGCTGGGGGGAAAATGACCTGGTGGTGCGGGTCTACTAGATACCTCTGCACCAGGACGATGAGGTAGAGGGGGAATTTTCCAGGCAGCTCTCAGAGGCTGTGCAGTCTAGAGACATGGTAGTCATGGGGGACTTTAACTACCTGGACATATGCTGGGAGGAACAGTCAGCTAGAGCTAATTGCTCACGCAGGTTCTTAACCTGTATTCAGGACCTCCACCTAACCCAGGCGGTAAGAAGTCCCACCATGTGTAAGTGCATAAATAATCCCATTAATTCCATCACCAGGAGTCCAGTGTACACTATCAGTAGCAGGATTGGACCCTTAGTGATAGCTACATTTAAAAGTTCCAAAGGTTGCCACATTAATCTTTGTCTCTACTGAAGAGGAAATAACTCAGGTACCTTGCCTTTTCAGTGACTCCCATTTGTTGATGAACATCAATAAAGTCCATGAGCTGCTTCTGTAACATGTTCTCCTTGCCCTCAATTTGCTTAATGAAATCATGTAGCAGAAGATCCGATACTGTTGGGCGCTTCTCATAATCTTTAGTCAAGCACCTGCACTGACAGAGAAGGCAAGTGATTGTTCAGAGAGGCTTACACTGTGAAGCACTAATGTTGAGCTTATTCTTGTCTAAGCTATGTACCCACAATGCAATAAAGTACATACCTCATAATTACAATTGGTATTCATTAAAATACAGACATTTGGGGAGAATTTGAAGTTGAAAGAAAGATTAAAGAACATCTGGAAGAAGCAGCTGAAATGCTGTTGGTCTGAAATTTTAGATATGGTATCTCAACATGACACTCGGGTTGTCACTAGGTATATGTCAGTTAGAAGTGAACACTTTGATTACCTCTGAGATAAAAATCACTGATTTTATGAAACTCTGGATTCCCCCTTTGAGCTTGGGCCCATATTTCAGGGCTATTTTAAGTATTATTTTTAAACCTGAAAATTGTCTTCCTCATATTTTACACAGTACCTTTAAATAACAGACTTTAAAGGGAAAGGATATAATTAGGGATCTACTTAAAGTGTGCCGAGGGAAAATAAAAACTGCAGATCACTTGCAGTACCCAGTGCCATTCTACAGTCTTTTCACAGCAAGCCCTGCTTCCCTGCCCCCTGCCGCTGATTGGCCAAGGGGCCCCAGCGGCCCTGCTTCTCACTACTGATTGGCCAAGAGATCTGCCTTTCGTGCAGCCCTGCCCCTTCCTGTGGATTGGTGGAGAGGGGCAGCTAGTATGGGGGGTAGCTAGTATGGGGGTCCAGGAAAGGTGGTCCTTCCTCAAGGAGGCTATCCTTGGGGTGCAGCAGGACACAGTTCCTCTGCGCAGGAAGGCGGGAAAAGGGTCCAAGAAACCTTCATGGCTGAGCGCGGATATCCAGGCTGGCCTGAAGGCAAAGAAAAAAGCATACTGGTGGTAGAAGCAGGGGGCAGGGACAAAGGAGAAGTACACCTCCCTGACCCGAGCTTGTAGGGATTTGGTGAGGAAGGCTAAAGCAGCACTGGAGCTTAGAATAGCTTCTGGGATTAAGAAAAACAGAAAGTCCTTTTTCAAGTATATAGGTAGCAAGAAGAAGTCTCGGGGTAACATTGGACCCCTACGAGGCAGGGCAGGGCAGTTGGTGACGGACACGTGAGAGAAGGCAGAACTCTTCAACAAGTTCTTTGCCTCCAGTGTTCCTGTCCACTGACAATGGGGTGCTCTTGGGTGATAGCGTAGAGAGGCCCGGGAGGGATGCGAGTCCCCCAGCTGTTAGTTCAGACCTAGTTAAGGATTACCTGGAGGGCTTAGATGTGTCCAAGT
>NW_017728886.1:29319561-29323377 GCF_001723895.1 Crocodylus porosus
CACCTTCCCTGGAAATCTTCAAGAGGAGACTGGATAGGCACCTGGCTGGGGTCTTATGACCCCTGCCACCCCCCAGTGCTCCTATGGCAGGGGTTTGGACTCGATTTGTCTAGGTCCATTCTGACTCATTGATTCTATAATTCTATGACTGACTGCTTCTGGGTGTGCTGCCTGCACATCCTGACATAGCAGGGCTTGGAGGCTGGGACAGCTAAAGGAAAAATGGGAACAGGATCAATTGTTCTTCTGCTTATTCCTACAGAGAAAGGACACACAGCAGAAAGGGCTACTTTTCACTGAGCATTCTTCTCACACAGTCCCTCTGCAAAGCCTTTACACAAGGATGGTACATGTGACAGGATTTAGCTTTTAATAGATTCCTTTTCAGGATCAAGAGAAGTTTGAGAAATATTTTACTTTAAAATTACAAAAATATATTCACTTATGAGACAAGCACAGAAATTTAGAAACTATATTCTATCATTAGAGATAAGGTGCACAGGTCTTTAGCAGATATATTATTACTGTAGCAGTGCTTGGTGGACTATACAAAATCCAGCTGGGATGCAGGTCTAGTTACTTCTGTATATCTCCAAACTTTACATTTTTGACTTGCTTTTTGATTTTATATATTGGAATAGGTAGGTGCAAAGAAATTCTGAAGATAATCCTTGCCTATATACTAAATACAAAATAATATACATGATTTATATTTACAGTCTAGGTAAGGGGTGCCAAACTCACCTGCACTCTCCTCACAAGGATCGTCACATGACAGATCCAGACTGCAAAAAGCCTGCTGGGTTAGATCTGGACCCAGCGGCGTGGTATGGGTTTACTTAGGTCATTGGTTCCCAACCTTGGGGTGCGATCCAAATCAGGTTCATGGGGGGGTCCTCAGTAGGGTTGTGAAGGGCCCACACACATGTGTGTACATGCTTGCTCAAGCGTGCAGCCTGGGAGTGGTGGTTGGGAGGGCAGGGTGGGGATGCCATTCACAAAAGAGGCAATGGTGGTTCCCCTGCCCCCAGGCCGCTGCTGCACTCTGCTCCCAGTAGCCCCCATGGCTCCAGGTCGGGAGGTCCTGTTGGTAGCCAATTTAGGGTTGCAGCAAAAAAAGGTTGGGAACCACGGACTTAGGTATTGCTTACCCTTTTACCCACCTCTGCACTATCAAGACATGGCCACTGGGTCTCAGCTACTGGGAATTCAGCAGGCCCCACTCTCGCTTGTCCCACCACCAAATTCCTGGCCACTCTGGGAGCTATGAAGGCAAGTGAAATGACTCCTTGGGCCAGATAAAGCCCATAGGTCATATGTTTAACACCATCTGGTCTTGATCTTCATCTGGTGTTAACTGGCATAGCTCAGAGGATCTAACTCACATCTTTTTAATTTTTACTTAAAAATTCGAATGTTTTTCATACAAATACTTCATTAAAATGTTTCATTATGGAACAGCGATCTATTTACAGAACTATACATGCTAAGCATGGGAGGTCCTTGGTAGATTGTTACACTGCTTCAGTTCTTTCTTTATTAGAGCGAAGCAAAAAATAGTTTGCTGCCCTGTGAAATTTTGATATTTCACAAAAGCTCCTATTTTGCATCACACCCCTGCTCTTTCTAAGTTAGAAAAGTGTTCATGTATTTAAGATATTAAATAAAGTACTCATTAATATTCCGGTGGACGCTGATTGGGCATCTTCAGCCTGAGTGTTTGTAGGAAGCTTAATATAAAAAAACTGCTTACAGAATTACAAATAAACAGGAGGAATTTATATAAAGACAATTTTACAATATTAATAATGGGAAAGCAAAATATATGTAGCAGTAGATTTCCAGATGGAATATAAAGATATTGCATTCTAACAACATTTATACACCTATCTTATTTGATTGAAAAGGTCTAAACTGCTACTCACTTGTTAATGAAGTCATTGAATTCAGGTGACCACAGCTCTGGCTGCTGTAATGTTGGAGGTGGATTTCTGTAAAGGTCAGCATTACAATAAGTTAATATGTACATACTTGACAAAAACAATGTGAGAAGGCAATTGAGTAATGAGTTTTAGAAAGGCCACTGAAAAAAAGTATTGATTTGCACTGGTAAAAGGAACTTTGGGTAGACAATACAATACACCATTGATCCTTCTACTTTACATAATTAACAAAGATAAGAAGCATCAAGAAAGTCGACCAAATATAGTCAAGAATTGCCATCATTTTTCAAGCATGTCAACAAAAACTAACAACTTAAAAATCACTATTTATATAATGGAAAATTACTTTATTTCTTGAAAGAAAGGCATGAAAGAAACAAAAAATGTATTTTTTTTTAACAAAAGTTCTTTACAGATTTCTAGTTTAAATTTCCTTTGAAGGATTAGGCTTTGATTGTGTTCACCATTCCATTGAAGATAATATCAAAATACATGTTAACCCATTTGTGATTTAGTAAGACCAAGTCTACTTAATAGATTAAATTCAGACTTGCAGCAAATACATACCACTCTTTGCTTTCAGTGGGATTTCATCTGTTTACCCTAGGTTTGAATTTGACTCAGTGTTTTGAATTGGTCTTTTGCCTTTGAAGTATTGTGAACCATTTCCACTTAACATACGGATGCATAAGGAAATCACTTGAAGACAAGTCTGTTCTGTAATCAAGTGATATTGATCTACCATCATAGCTGCTTTTCCTCAAGTAATGCTTTATGTGAATTCTAATAGCTCTTTGTTTTTATTTGTGATATAAAAAAGACCTTGTCTTTAATTCTACATTACTCTCTTAACAACTTCGTACAGTATGTACAGGTTCATTAAATCAAGGAGTTGCTAGTCAGAAACACACGAAGCTCATTTTGAAAAAAATATAAGAATTTGAGAAATATAAGGGAAGTTTAGGTTAGATATAAGGAAAACTTCTCATGAAGGGGGTAGAAAAAACACTGGACCAGGTTACCCAGAGAGGTTGTGGAATCTTTGGTGGTAGACAAAGCCCTGGCTGGGACGACATAGTTGGGGATGGTCCCGCTTTGAGCAGGGAGTTAGACTAGATTACCTCCTAAAGTCCTTTCCAACTGTAATTTTCTATGATTCTAGTTTCTATGATTCTACATGGAGACCGTATGATATCACATTAAGAGTAATAATTTTTGCTAAAATGAGCTTTGCTTTTCCTTTGTTACTTCTATGTTTTATTTTCCTGGATATAAATTATTTTATTTTTGAAACTGGAGAGAATCTAGACAAGAAGTTCAGTGAACTTTATGTTCTTCTGTAGCTCAAAAACAAATAGTTATCTTTGTGCTTGGTGGTATACAACTTGTAATTTTCAGGATTATAGGCTACTAAGGATAACACAAGAATAACAAATGTGAATCATGGCCTAACCCATAAATCCAGCCTACCTCCAGGCATTAGCTCAGCTGGGACTTTTTAATGATTATGTCTAGATCTCATATAGTGTTTTTTATCAGTACATCTAAAAGAGATGTATAGATCTCCATTTTACAGTTTGGAAAGCTGAACCACACAACAAGGATGTGACTTACTAAGCAGGCTATTTAGTATGCCAGTCCCAGAGATGAAATTAGTCTCCTGGGTCCCTGTCTAGTGCTCTGTCTATTAAGTTCCACTGCCTCCTCTTTCACACATCAAAAAGCAAATTAAGCAAGCTTTGGTAGACCAGTGGTTTTCAACTTTTTTTTCATTTGTGGCCCCCTGAAACATTTTTAATGGAGGTGTGGACCTCTATGGAAATTTCAAATAGATTTCATAGATTTCATAGACATCAGGGCTGGAAGGGACCTC
>NW_017728886.1:29323567-29354823 GCF_001723895.1 Crocodylus porosus
ATTCTTCCTTATGTCCAGCCTGAAACGGTCTTGTAGTAGTTTATGACCGTTCGACCTCGTCATCCCTTGGGGCACTCTGGTGAACAAACGTTCCCTCAGATCAGGTGGTCACCACTGGTAAACTTATAGGTGGCCTCAGCCTCCCACCATAAGATTTCCTGACCTCTGATCATGCATGTGGCTCTTCTCCGGACTCTCTCAAGCTTCTCTCAAGGTGCAGACTAGGGCTGTGCGAAGCTTTGGACCATGCTTTGGATCCAGAGAAGCTTTGGATGCTTTGGCATCCAAAGCAGCATGTCCAGATCAAAGCATTGGCTTTGTTAGGCTTTCTGAAGTGATTCAGAGCTTCCAAAGAGCTTAGGAAAAGCTTTGGAGCCGCTTTGGAGATCCAGCCATAGGTTATAATGGGGAATCAATGAAATATCTATAACTTTGTTGTTTTTTGTCTGATTTGGATTAAACTTGCACGAGTGGTAGCCTCTGCTGAGAGCATGAAGCCTGCCAAGTTTCAAGAAGGTCAGTGCAGGGGTTCGGGGGAACTGCACCCCAAATTTGTGAAAGCAAAACTCATGTCACATCTATGTGTTACAACACAGGGGGGTGAAAACTGCAGGGCTTGTGGCCCCTGGTGAGGCCACAAAGCCTGCCAAGTTTCAAGAAGATTGGTGCAGGGGCTTGGGGGGAACTGTACCTCAAGCTGCTGAGGGGCAAAACTTGTGACATAGATGACCCTGCGTGTATTAAGGCATAGCGGGCTGAAAACTGCAGGGTGGTGGTGCCTACTGAGGCCACAAATCCTGCCAAGTTTCAAGGAGATAAGTGCAGGGGTTTGAGGGAAACTGCACCTCAATCTGCAGACAAGCAAAACTCATGACATGGGTATGTGTTAAGGCACAGCAGGATGAAAGCTGCAGGGATGGTAGCTCCTGCTGATGCCACGAAGCCTGCTGGCTGTCAAGGAGATAGGTACAGGGGTTCTGGAGCTCTGCACCTCTAGCTGCTGACAGGCAAAACTCATGACATGGGTGCTTGTGCAACTGTGTCTGTCTTGTGGGGAGGGAAGAGAGGGTAACTACTGCAGGCCTGGCTGCTAAGCTACTGTGTTACCAGTTACCAGTCAATCATGATTCACTCAGGAACCAGCTCAATATACAGTTGCTAGCTAATGTAACCAGTTAATTAGCAACAATTAACACCTACAAAACAACAGACTAAGGAGAGGAAAGAATCAATACAGACGAGATCAACTGCCCCAAGACAGAGACAGTCAGTTGCACAGGCACCCATGTCATGAGTTTTGTCTGTCAGCAGCTAGAAGCCCTGTACCTATCTCCTTGGACAACTGGCAGGCTTCGTGGCTGCATCAGGGGCTACCATCCCTGCAGCTTTCACCCTGCTGTGCCTTAGCACACACAGGGTCACCCATGTCATGAGTTTTGCTTGTCTGCAGCTTGAGGTGAAGTTCCCTCCAAACCCCTACACTGATCTTCTTGAAACTTGTCAGGCTTTGTGCCCTCACCAGGGGTCACCACCCTGGAATTTTTCACCCCCCTGTGGTGTAATACATACATGTGACATGAATTTTGCTTTCACAAAATTTTGGGTACAGTTCCCCCCAAATCCCTGCACTGAATCCCTTGAAACTTGCTTGGCTTCATGCTCTCAGCAGAGGCTACTACCCCTGCAAGTTTCATTCAAATTAGACAGAAAACAACAAAGTTATAGATATTTCATTGATTCCCCATTATACCCTATGGCTGGATCTCCAAGGTGGCTCCAAAGCTTTGGAGCTGCTTCGGCTGGATCAAAGCCAGAACTTGGACAGGAGCTCCCTGGCATCCGAAGCGGCCTGAATAGCTGCCTACTTGCACAGGCCTAGTGCAGACCCCCTTGAATTGTAAGTGTGGGTATTCACATACTTTTGATTAATCAGAGTCATCTTTTGAAAACACCTCAGACATAGTCTGTAGACCCCCAGGGGTCCGCAGACCACAGGTTGAAAACCACTGGATTAGACTAACGACATGAGATATAAGTGTATCCAGACATTACCTTGGTATTTTGAAGAGTGCTCTCATAGGATGCAAGTCTGCCAGAGGTGGATCTCCATCTCCTAGCTCTATAGCAGTGATACCTAGTGACCATGCATCACATCTGGCATCATAAGAGCTATCCAGCTGCTGCTCACATGCGATCACCTGTGAGATCAAAGCAATATAATTTTTTATTCATTTCTGAAAATTCCATTAAATATTTAAACATAAAAGCACAATAACCTGGACAGCCATGTGTCCAAATGTTCTCACTGGGACAGACAAACTGCAAATACTTTGAAAGGCAAACTTTTAGGCTATACTTCAAATGTCCAAGTTTCCTACCAGTGGTTCTCATGCAGCACAGAAACAAATGCTCAAACCAGAGTGACAAATAGCAGTTTTGTCACAGCCCAATTCTCAAAGCAGTAAGAATATCTATTTACCTACACACACACAGAAACCATACCACACTGGCATTTGAGTGCTTCTACTACATTCTACTTACTGGGAGAGCTGCTTGGATGGGTTCGGCATGAGCTTGGTGCACAGTACTCCCTTCTTACCAAACATAACCGCTAAAAGTCTGGGGTAGTTCTTAACAATATGCTCCATCTCCCTTCTACACATTGGTTTACCAGCAGAAGAACTTTCCAAGGTGAACATTAAACACCTTCTTGAATATTAACGAGTACTCAGGACTCCATGCTCAACTAAGCATCTTCATGTGGACCTAGAACCTGCAGACTCTGCTGCATCCCCTGTGGCATGAGCAGGGTTGGGCACCTCAGGCAGGACACATGCTATGCCAGCCCTGTGTGCTGCATGCACAGGGAGTCCTGGAGCCAGCCTGTGCTGCACGTGGAACATAGGGCCAGACTGGCTGTGTGAGCTGCTTGCAGCACGGGGGGGCTGGCAGGGGGCACATGCTGCATGTGGTGCTCACTAGACCAGCCCTTTGCAGTGGTTCCATCATGGCCCAGTCTGAACCAGCCCTGGAGCCAGCACCCAGGGCCGGTATGTGGAGTTGATCCAGCTCATCCAGATTATCTTGCCCCAGGGAAAGCAGCAAAAGGAAAGCAAAAAAGCCAATACAACCAGAGATTGTATTAATGTGTGCTATTTCTCATCTGCACCAAAGTACCCTTTTAAAGAGGAGTTTGAGAACAGCTGCAGATAAAATTCCTGAAAACACATTTTCTGAAGTTGGTGTGCTTGGGGTGGGTGAGCTGCAGCATGAAATAACTGTACAGATGTTCCTAGCCTCTCTATCTGTGGAAATATCAGGTGATCTGACGACTCAAATGGTGGAAGCTTCTAGCTTTGGTAGACGATGGCAAATCATCTCCTCTACCAAACAGACAAAGATGAAGGAAATCCAGTGTGTTTGAATTTTGTAAAGTTTCCTTTCCATCCTCTGAGTTATTCCTGCTTTGTGAACGAAAGAGGCATGCAGTTGTTTCTTCAGTTAAAGCAGGGATTTGACTCAGTCTTTCCCAAAGGAGCCCCCTGCCAGTTTCACAATTGAGCTAACTTTTCAACAAGATACCCACCATTAGCTACACACAAAAAATGCCAATTTCAGATGGAAACTTTGGCTAAGTCCAGACATTCAAAAAACTTGAGGTGGAAGTGCTCTAAGTATCACACTTAACTCAAAGTGCTCTAGATTAGGTCAGGACCAAACTGAACAGATATGTGCTGTTTGATGGGCAGAAGTGGGGCTCAGAGTCTGCTTGCAGTGGCTGAGGCCAGCAGCTTGGGGTGCTCTCCCATGCCTCCCAGTGCACCCTGTGGGCTCCCCAGGCTGCCAGAGACTCCTGAGCACAGATGAATGACCAAGCTATCCCTGATTAGCTGCCTGGCATGGGGGAGCAGTGTCCCCCTTGCTGCTCTGTCAGCAACAGTAATCATGGAGAATCAGAGAGAAGCTGGATGGAAGGGACCTACTGACTGGGCTGGGGATGCCTGGGGGCTGGGACCTGTGTGCCAAGTGTCAGAGGGGGCAGGCTGAGCACCAGCATTTCCCTGGAGCCGTGATGGCAGCTGGGGGTGCCTGTCCCACCGAGATCTGCCCTGATTGAAGGATGGGGAGGAGAGAGGTGCAGGACAGAATTGTTTGGGGCCAGGCTGGACACATGCACACACAGATCTCTCTCTCACCCACGCACTCACTCTTTCTCTCTCTCTCTCACACCCCTCCCCCCGTCCTTGCTTTATCACACACTCACTCATACACACATGCACACCCCGACCCTCCCCTTCAGCCACACACCCTGCAGAGAGCCAGCAGCAATGATGGTGACGGCGGTGGCAACAGCCCTCTAGTTTCAAATCAATTTAAGTTAATTCACAATTACAGAGGGGTCAGGAACTGCCATCTAATTAGTTACTGGGCTCAGCAAAGTACATCTTTTTCTATAACTACCATAATTTATAAATATGTGTCTATGTGCAAGCACCGTATCACTGTATATATTTATGTTATATATACACATTTGTCCTATTGGAATTTATAAAAAACCCTGTTTGTATACTTTAGGTTTACAGCTGAAAGAAGCTTCAAAACACAAAACATTTTTATTTATCGGTAAAATTAAAGTGTTCTACTTTTGTGACTATTTATTTGTGAAGAACTTGTATTAAAAGTGTCCTGAGCAGTGAAATACATAAATAATAAAATGAATATCAATAAGAGTAAAGGAGTAATCTACTTAGTTCTTTTTCAGTGTAAAATCCATCGTACTCAGACAGGATCACTGAGTTCTCAGAAGAAGACTTTAAAAATAGCCTTCAAGATCTTAAAATGAGAGGACTGAATGCACAGGATTCTGTCTGCTCAGGAAGAGATGATGCCAGAAAAAAGTTACATACAGTGTAGTGTAAGGCTAGAAGGGCCCAGTGCCAGTCCTTTCTCTCTTACAGCATTTCAGTAACTAATCCACATATACCTTTCTACCTCTGAACTTTAAAAAATAACTGCAGTTTCAAAAGCATTGCCTATCTGAAAGAAAATACTCCTATTTAAAAACAGGGTAAGCAGTTTTTACAACTGCTACTGACATTCAATAAAGGGCAGAAAGGGGAAGAAACAGGTAGGCGAACACAAATCAAAAACAGTGTAAAAACTAAACACTGTGAAATAAGCTCTCACCTCTGGAGCCATCCAGAAAGGGGTGCCCACGGAAGTGTTCAGACGGAGACGAGTGCTGGTCAACTGAGCAGACACACCTAAGGGAATAAGGGGAAGCCACGTTGAGTGAGGTGGATTCTTCTGCTTAAGAGCTTCCATCTGGACAATACCCTCGTCATCTTGTTCTGGGAATAGGGATGCTATGTATATTGAAGGAAAAATTGTCAGATCAGGTCTTCCCAGTTCTCTGCAAATGGCCCAGTTCCCCAAGATACTGGGCACTTCTGTGAGCTGTTGAACATCCTCAACTTCCAATGACTTCAGGGGAACCTGGACTTAGACCTACATGAGTGTTTTATGAGTAATCTGACTCCATATTTTTGAGTGGCTAATTACAGTATTTCTGTACACTATTTTAAGAGCAAGAAACCACAAGTAGTACTTAGAAAAGCAAAACAATTATTGCTAAAATGTGCTGCCCCTTTTAGTGTGTGTTATTTCTTTTAACTATCCAGCACTGACCAGGGCACATCTTTGTTTTGTACTTCATGTATTTATTTATTTACCCATTTTATCTGATTAAAGGTGTTTACTTTAAGCTATTAGTTGCCCTGCATCATTACAAAAGAGGCACATGTCCATAGAAACAGCAAAACAGTTATTTATTGAGGAAAAAAAAATGAGGTCCCTACCCTCAGCCCATTTCTAGTATCTGATGTCATTCAGCCTGTGGGCTAGCTAAGGGTCCCTGGCCTGGCCAGTAGGCCAAAACAAGCAAAAAAACCCTATTGCATTTATCCCCTCCAGGTAACATCCTGTTTGAATCCATCTGATTTTACTGGCTCCAAAAACCTACAGTTTCCTCATAAGAGGAATGATTCACACCAAGTGGAAATAAAACACTACCTAGAACAGATCAACTGGCTTAAAGAAACTCTAGAGAAAAGTATCTGTTTTTTATTCTATTTTATTTTGTTTTTTGTACTTAACTCTGACTCATGGCATGTCTGTACTTGTCCATCATGCAAAATCACTTTACGTAAGTACTAAAAATTAGACTGCATTAAAGTTTCAATTTGGTACATCAGCCTGTTCTTTAGAGATAAACAAATTCAAAATCATTGCATTTGGTAGTGGCCTCTCTATATTTTATGCTGAGCACAAAACACTGAATCTATTATCCCCTCATGGTTGTAAAGGCCCAGCTGATACCAGAACCACCAGTAGCTGTTTACATAGCAGAGAGCAGAATAATATAAGCCATTGCAGTCGATCCCCTTTGCAGATAATGGAGCTCTGCTACACAGCAGTGCAATCCTTGCTATAACAGGAGGAAGTTCTGGGGCTAGGTTTTGCCCAAGGTATCATGGCTACACACAGCTTTCAGGAAAACACACTGAGGAGTACGTAGCAACTATGCATGCTACTGCAGCCACTGTAGTGTTCATACAGTGATTTGTCTGCTTTGGTACTGGAGAGAGAGGAGCTTTCTCTAACCAGCATGAACTCCGGCACTAAGCTCATTTACTCAAATTTGGCACAGGAGCCCAGACTTGGACCTGCTGGCAAAGAGAGATGCAGAAAGTAAGGTTTTATTATTACAGCATCAGAGTTTATAAATAATTGCAACTTTCTGCACAGATAAGGAGCAAACGCAAAAGAAATGTCAATTTGCAAAGTCTTCTCAAAGTATTTATAGATTTTTTTCACCAAATTGCAATTATTAAAAGAATTGAAGGGATTTCTTTTTCTGCTTTTTATTTTTAACTTCAAGAAAAATCTGATTTGATTTGAAGTGTTCGTCACTAGTTTCCTTTTTCTTTTTTTATCCTTTTGCTTTTGGCAGTAAACTGGCATTTCAGATTATGGAGTATAAGTCTTATGACAAATGATGTTTCCTTGGGCTTTTTCTGTGTGGAGGGGAAGATGATGTCATGGCACACTTAGCAACATTTCTTCCAGCGCTTCGGCAACTAATCAAGCGTAAAGCTAGCCAGCTTTTTTTAATGGTATATTTTCTAACATTTTACTCCCTCTCCCCCCAACTTTACTACAGCTTTAGTGAAAATAAAATCAAGTATTTTTCTTAGAAAGTCTAAAAAACACTGCAAAGAAGTGGTCCATTAAATCTGAAAGGCCAAATTTTATGAAGATGTACAACTTGATAAATAAGAGCATTACCAGAGCAAATGCACTGACACTCTTTTACAGACTCACAAATACAAAAAGGCACGGGCGCAGACACAAGCACATTACACTGGTATAATGTGCCTTTATAGATATGTATAAAAAAGGAGACACGTGCACAGGAAGGAGAGAAGAAGAGGGCTCACCTCTGGTAAACAGCAGTCTGCCATATGGGAAGGAGGAAGGAAGAAAGCGAGAGAGAATAAGCAGCATGTGCCATAGAGGAGACAGAGAGAGCTATAGAGGAGAGAAAGCTTAGCTCCGCTGAGCAGTGCCTGCCATGGGGGACAGGAGGAGAGGAGATGGAGAGCTCTGGTAAGCAGCATCAGTCAGCCACTGAGTCAGGGAGGTAGCTTCCTTGCAAATGATTGTCTCAACTCCTTTAAAACGTTCTCCTAGGTGTCTTATCTTTGCCACTGTCCCATCTCCTGTGAGTTCCCTCTTTATACCCCCATTTGATTTAACTTTAGCCATTTAGGCAGGATAATTTTGCACAGATAAACTGAGGAGCATGTGATGTGAATAGAAAAGAAATATACCTAACACATTCTTTATAACAGCCATAGACAACAAAGGAAGAACAGTTAAAATGAGCTATTTCTGATTAGTCTGCACTCAGGCAGCATCGCCACTGTTAAGAGTTTTTAAATATCCTGGAAAGGTGAAAGGAGAACAAAACAGCTGACTTGTAGAGGCCTGCAGGGAGTTCCTCAAGCAGAAGGGGTGGCAAGGTTGAAAACATGAGGCTGTTTAGTGGGAAACTTTAATAATGGATCCATAACGACTGCAGATCTGACAGAATGGAGACAGTGTTGATGGCATGAGGAGAAGTCAGGTGGGGGTCAAGTCATAAAAAATAGGTAGACTGGGCTTGATGTGATGGAACAGAGTAAGTACTGGTAGAGGAGTAAGAGGTAATGCAGTTGAAATGATGAGCTAAAGTGAAGGTTTTTGAAACATTTCAACTTTTACTTTTTTTATTTTTTTAAAAATCTAAAACACATTCACAGCACAGTCTTCCAGATCTGATTATGCTGGAGGGAAGGGATAGTGAAGACAGCAGGAGCATAAAAGATGTACAAATGGCATGCACTTTGTTATTTTTAAATGCCATTTAAAAGCACCTACTCTGATGAGCTTGCAATGGTTTAGCTATTTGACAGCACATCCAGGATGCAGGGCACATACACCGCAAATCAACATCAATGCCAGAATTAGGATCAAGGAGTCCAGAGTTCCAACCCTGCGTAGAGCATAACGACCAGGGGTTCTCCACCAAACCACAGCGGGCAAAACCAGCTCAAAAACCAGAGGTAGGAAAGGCTTTAGATCTTTTTAAAGAGAATCTTATTCAATGAAGAAGAACTGGCATGTGGAACAAACTACCAGGGGCAGCAGTGACAGTGGAGTATTGGCAAAACAGTGCTGCACAAGCTCTTCCAGGAGAAATACATACTAGAGCAGAAATCCTAAACAGAATACAGGAATTGCCAAAAGTCAGCTGAATGGCTCCTTACCACTTCACAGCAAGAGGTTAGCATTTAAGAATTAGGTGAGATCAGGAATTACGTAGAAGAAACACTGGAAATACTATGGAAACTATAACGAAAATAAAAAAAATAAAGAAAATGTAAAGCATGGAAAATGGGAAATAAATGGCAATGAATACTAGTTAAAAAGAGGTCAGCAATGGATAAGAGAAGCTAAAGGAATCAATGAAATATCTGTGGCCAACAGGAGCAACCAAAAATCTAGGTCATATATAAGACCATTATTTGATGGAGATGGTAACACCATAAGTAGCAGTGTAGAAAAGGTATCCATTCCCCTCTGATGATGCTGGAATAGAAATGTCACTTTTTGAAATAAGGAAGCATATCAGGCAGCTAAACTAACATTTTCAGATCAACAAGCCTTGTAACTTATAACTGAGAGTCTTAGAGGAACTAGATAAGGAGCTCTCAGAATCACTAACATTAGGTTTGAACAAATCGTGGGAAACTGGGTACATTTTCAAGGATGCGATGACTACTAATGCAACTGATATTTAAAAAGGGTCAAAGGAATGACACCGTACACCAGTTAGTCAGATATTGATCCCAGATAAAAAACTGAAGGTAATTCAGGACTGTATCAGCAAGGACTTAGAGCTTAAACATGGAATTAATGCTAGTCAGCATAGTTTCTGGGAAGGAAGTGCTTATCACAGAAAACCCATTGTCTTATTTTGACAAGATTTCAAGTCTGATGATAAAGGCAGCTGTGATGATGTGCTATACTTCCATTTTTTTGAGGAATTTGGCTTAGTTCCCACATGATATTTTGATTACAAAAACTTGCATTTTGTGGAATTAACAGAGCTCAAATCAGGATTTTAAAAAATGGCTCAATAAGAGATCCTAAAAATCAGCTTTTAATGAAGAACAGTCAGTGAGGAATACCACTTCCAACAGGAAGATTTTTGGTAAAGATTGTAGATAGCACAGGGCTCGGTTGGGTGGTAATTAATTTTCATACTATTGTTATATAGGTACCTGTTAGGGCTGTGTGAAGCTTTGGTAGCTGATTCAATTTGGAGGAGATTCATCCTGATTTGGGGACTGAATCTCCAAATCTGAATCGAATCAGGAGATCAAGTAAAAGCTCCAAAGTGATTTGAAGCATCTGAACCGATTCGGAAAAGCTTCAGGAAAGGTTTGGCCGATTCAGAGATTCAGCCATGGACTAAACAGGCAGCTGACAGCTGCCTCCAGCTGGTAAGTCTCTTGGGGTTGGGGGAGGGAAGAGAGAAGGCGTGTGGGTGAGGAAGGGATTGGGGTTGGGGCAGGGTGGTGCGTTACTCGGGGAGGGGACTGGGGGAGGCGTGGGATGTGGGCGCAGCAGCGGACTGGGAGCGGGGGCTCTACCCTGCTGCTGCTTGCCCAGCTGGGGCGGGGGGGGTTGGGATGCGGGCATGGCTTGCTCCAGGTGGAAGGGGGCAAGTGGCCGCAGGGCATGGCCCCCGCTTCCAGAGCTGCCGCACCTGCATCCCATGCCTGTCCACACTGGCTGGCAAGCAGCTCCAGGGCAGAGTCCCCTCTCCCGGTGTTGATGTGGGTGTGGCAGCACTGGGAGCAGGGGCTATGCCCTGCTGCCACCCGAAGCAAGTCGTGCCTGCATTGTGCCCCCCCACGCCCCCCGCTGGCTGGGCAAGTGGCAGCAGGGCATAGCTCCCATGGTTCCTCCTGCTGAGGCAGAGGCAGAGGCAGAGGCAGAAGCAGGCACAGTCAGAGGAGCCACAGGAGAAGCCTCCATGGCTGCCCTGCCCAGCCCCAACCCCCCTGCCTCTAAGGGCTCATGGAAGAGCCCTCCTGTGCAGTGTTGGGGGGAGCTGGGGGCAGCAGAGATTGCCCCCCCTGCTTGGTACCCATGCAGAAGCTGTCTCATGGCACTAGTGCAGCGTGGCTTGGCAGGGCACTGTGCACTGTCTGGGACCTGGGGGGCTCCAGCTGTCAGCCAGAGCCCAGCACCACTCAGTCCCCGTGGCCCCAGACAGCATGCGGCACCCTGCTGAGTGGTGCTGCACCTGCACAATGCAACAGCTGCCATACGGGTGCCAATCTGGGGGGGGGGGGGGCGATCCCTGCTGCCCCCCACTGCCCTGTGCTTCATGGGGGGGGCTCTGCCATGAGTGCTTGGAGGCCCCAATTGCTGCTCCTGCAGCCTGTGAGTACGGGTTGTTGTTTTTTTTTAACGTGCCAGGAGTAGGCTGGGGCTAGGCAAGGGGTGGGGCTGAGCAGGGCAGCTATGGAGGCTTCTCCCATGGCTCCCCCCACCCAGGGAAAGGCGGACACAGCTGGAGGACCCATGGGAGAACCTGTAGCCGCCCAGCTGTGCCTGCCTCTCCCTGTCTGATCTGAATCACCGAATCACTTTGAATAAGCACTGAATCTTCTGAAGCTGATTCAGCTGAATTGATTCAGGACAGTGATCCAAATCTCTGAATCAAATCACTGTCCTCTGAATCGGCTGAATCTGAATCGAATACTTCCCTATTTGCACAGGCCTAGCAACTGTATTATTCCCTGGTTAAAATACAACCCAACCACTTGTATTTCAATATAGTCAAATACAAGATGATAATTTGGAAGCCATCCTATAGGCTAGGTCACTCTGCTTTAGAAAGCTTCAACTTGGAGAAGGACTTAGGCATCGTGGATATATAACTGTCTCAACAGGAGCTGTTGGTGCATGGCTGTGGCAGAGTGGGTTATGATTTTCCCTTGGTGAGAGTGGTAGAAATGTCAGGATTTTTCAGTTTTCTCTCTAAGGTCATCTGGGCATGTTCCTTGCCACTGCAGGGGTCATAGGCACTGATGGCACCTCCATCTTATTTCTGGTATATAGTTTTCTGAGGGTTCAGAGAAGATTCATAGAATTTCCACTCTGGCCCCTCCCACTCAAAGCACTCCTAATGACAACCTTAAAATCCTTAGTATAAAACACCCACAACTTGCCACAGGAAGAAAGCAAGAAGAGAGAGAGAGAGAGAGAGAGAGAGAGAGAGAGAGAATGAGAGAGAGATAAGGAAAGGTGCCATCAAGATCCCACCAGTTACAGGGAATTTGTTAGGTAAAATATGCCCAGATGATCCTAGGAAATGGACCATGCTGCAAGGGAA
This sequence comes from Crocodylus porosus, assembly GCF_001723895.1. NCBI lineage: Eukaryota > Metazoa > Chordata > Crocodylia > Crocodylidae > Crocodylus > Crocodylus porosus. The sequence goes on from NW_017728886.1 coordinate 29,335,581, forward strand.
GGCAATACACTCCTTTCCTCTACCTCCCAAAACAATCCTTGTTTATTTGACCTGGGGGAAATTCCTTTCTGAACGCAAATCTGGTGGTTATTTTTGACTCAAGTGCATACAGAGAACCCACAACTACATTTGCCTAACATCCTTAAAACATCTTTAAACAACAAATGTGGGAACAAAAATGAATATGCTGGCTGGACGCTAAGAACAAAGGACTAACACTGGTCTTGGATTTATTATCCATTGATAATTTATCCAACTTCTGAATATGTTTCACACATGGAAGGTAAGAGTGAACCCCCTCATTCCCCATTTTGATAAGCCTTGATCTACCAGAACTCAGCTTCTTCTTTTTTGTTGCTGATTGTGTCTGCTGTACCTGAGAATGTCTCTCAGCCCCTTCCCTATGCTGCACTCAGTGTGCTGTGCCTAGTTCCCTATAATCATAGTCCCGAGAAAGAATGCCTTGTATTCATAAGCTTGTCTAAGTTTGTCCTAGCTACATAGTTGGTTCAATCAAAGATATTACCCTAAGATATCATTGGCTCTCACATAATTTCTGGACCATCATGGCTACATCATCATCACTCTTATGCTATGGTAAGATTCTTAAGAAAGCACTTTGGTGAAAAGGGGAAAAAAAGTGTATGTGTGGGGGATGGGAGGGGAGTTGAAAAGAGACATTAAAAATATAAAAGAGGCTGGGGGGGGCATGGTGACTGCTCGCAGGAGGCATCAGCAGTGTCAGCAGTGGGGGCGTGTCGGCAGTGAGCAGAAACTGCCAGCAGGCAGCCATGGTGATGTCAGAGGCAAGGGCAGGCTGAGCGGTGACCACCCGCAGTTGGCCATGGTGACATCTGAGGCAAGGGCAGGGGGGGAGCAGTGACTGCCCACAGGCGGCAATGCAGGCATCGGCCAATTTTAGGGGGTGCATTTGCCCCCCCTGTGCTCCCCTACACATCACTTATGTTAGTGGGCATGTCTACATGAGATGCTTTGAGTGCAGTAAACTAACTTTACTGCACATTAGTGCGGCAGGCAAAACCCATGCTAATATATAGTAGATTTAGTCTACTGTGCATTAACGTCACAAAAAGACTGTTCATTTGCACTAATGCACTGTAACAACAACTACAGTGCATTCAATTAGTACCTGTCACTACAGGTACTAAACATAATGTGTCCTAATTAGAGTGCATTAATGAATGTGTACATGAGCCCAGTTAGTCCTGAGTACTGTAGGTAACTGGACTGTTTTCACTAGCTCTTTATAATTCTGTTTCAACTGCCAGAATTTTATATGTAAGGAAACAAAGGGTATTTAAAGTTCAGACTGAAAATCATTTGGGCCAAACTCAAAGGTAAGTCTGAGTGTCTCCAAGGAGCTTACTTATAGTGGGCAGTTACCTTATGCTAAAATGCTTTGGTCTAAAAAGACCATAAATCAATGAGCCTAGCAGAAGTGCAGTATATTTTAGCAAACTTTCCCTCTTCTCACAAGCTTCTTGCTCCTGGGCTCAGTGGGTAAATGATGCAAGACATTACTATGTAAGTCCTGTGCCAGAAGACAATGCCTTCATGCCAGGGAATCCTTCCATGGCTAAATCCCAATACTTTCTACTCTTATTTATACACATATATTAGTTTACTGTCATAATGCTGTTGCATATTATTACTTTATTTTGTAATATGTTATTCAACAGCATCTTTATGTAAGTTAACAGAGGAAGGTTGTTTAAATGGCACATACAAAGGTGCTGGGCAAGTTGGTCCATAGCAATGGATTTTTCTCCCAATGACTCTCTCAGAAAATTCAGTTGCTATTAACCAGACCATATTCAAAGCTCTTGACAAGCTCTTCTCTGGAGGAAGCTTTTACTTTAATGTTCTTTGCTTTTATTGATTTCTGCTAGGATCTTATATTAAATGTTCTTTAAAAGTAACATACGAATGCCATGTTAGCCAGTACAGAGAAATGACAGCACAATGATACCTTATTCTTGATTTGAATCAGTGAAGCAGACAGCTTTATTATGGATGCATAACAGAATGACTAAAGCAAACAGAAGCCTTGCTATGACTCACTGCTCAAAGTAAGCTGAGGGCAATAGGCAAATTCTTTTATTTTTGAATATTTTACAATTAAAATCATTGTACTTAATTATTGAATTTTGTAAAGTGGTTCAGACTGAGTTTGCAGCTAATGTAGGACAACCACAATCTATGAATATATTAGAATAAGACTGCTTCAAAATAATAGAATTTTCTATTTCAATTTGGAAAACTTCAGAAAGTCATTTTGGATTATAACTACAGTGGATGTGGAACAAACAAACCAGAAATCCTCTCTCATGCCTAATAAAGTCAGTGATCAAATTACCCTTTTCCCAAAGCAAATGATGTGTTATCCAGGGACTGAACAATGACTTCAGGACTGGCCTCAGAAGGTTAGGAATACTACGTCATCACAATAACATGCCAGAGGCCATAATTATTATGATTCTATTACAAAGGGAGATGTTGGATGATCAACACTCATTTGTTGAAAATTCAGTCCACTCATTTTAGGTGCTTAAATATGGATCAAGTTTAGTCATTCAGGAATTTAAAGAACTTGTCCAGGGGCGTAGGTTGTAGCAGTGTTGGCCTAAGGACAAGGTTCTTTGGGTAAATCTGATATCTTTTATTAGACCAACTCAAATAGTTGGAAAAATTCTTCTTAGCAAGCAAAAGCCTCCAAGGATGGAGATTCCACAACCTCTCTGGGTAACCTGCGCCAGTGCTTTACTACCCTCCTCATGAAAATATTTTTCTTAATATCTAACCTAAACTTCCCTTGCTGTAACTTGAGACTGTTGCTCCTTGTTCTGTCATCTACCACCACTGAGAGCAGTTTGGCCCCATCCTCTTTGGAACCACCCTTCACGTAGTTGAAGGCTGCTATTAAATCCCCCCTCAGCCTTCTCTTCTTCCATTCTGTGATTTTTTTAGGCACAAACACCCTTTGTCAGGCTGAGGAAGCATGAGCCTGACAAAACATCTTGGCCTGCATTTATGCATACAGAATAGGCATGATTATCACCCTACCACTTGCTTTAAAGGCTTTAGTTTATTAGAAATGTTCCAACACAAATTGTGAGTGATTAACTTGGAACTAGCACAGTCATACACATGTAACTTTTGTACTTCTATGTTAATCAGCTAAAGTTTCTGTTGAGTCATTATTATGAAATTAAACCTTTAATGCAAGTAGTGGTATTGGCAGAACTAATCATATTATGGGCATTACTATGTATTCTTCCTACAATCACACACAGACATTTTAAAAATCAATATTTCAAAAATTGAAAAGTTTTGTTTTTTGTTACATTAAAAAAAATGACTTTCTGGAATTTTCTATTAAGAAGAATTTCAGTTTCTGGGCAACTTGACTTACAATCTGGACAAACATACTTTTAGCCACTAAAAAAGGGGAGGGGAGACTGCCATTCAGTAGCATGCCCAAGCTGTTACGATCTAGCTGTCATATCTACATGGGCTTATGGTAATACAAGTTACTTAAAGCACCTTAACCTTGACTCTGAATGAAACAGAGTTAAACTCAGGGAGATTTTACTGAATTCGTATTGCTAAAGAATCATGCTGATGTAACAGTTGCACCACAACAGCTACTATCAGCATCCTTTGGTATAATTACAGTGGTTACAGCTCATTTATGACACTTAAGCAGAGTTATTAAATCTTGACAGAATCATCACAGGAATGCATGGTTGCTAAAGCACTCTCTAGCTCTCAGTGAAATTAGTTAAAGTTTGCAAGGTATGGGTGAAAATATGTATTTCAAATAAAATGAAAAACACATATTTTAGTGACTTCATGCCAGATTCTGAAAGGTATGTAGGTACCTAAGGATGCAGATAGGGGCCAAGTTGGATTTTCAAATAGAGTCTTGTTGCCCAATTCAGTAGGTGTTAAGTACCAAAAAAAATCTGAAGATCTCCTTCAACACCTATCTTTACCTTTGGGAGCTTTAAATACCTTTCTAACTTTGGCCAGAACTTATCTGAGACAGCCAGAATATTCAAACAAATGCAAGGACTTATAAAAAGTGAAAATAGAAAAACATACTATCTAGACAGCTAATAGACACCCGTCTAATTAATTAATACATATTCACAAACAAAGAGAATGGAATTTATGCACTGCTCCTTTCAATTTATTTTTATACCGTATATTGTATAATTTTGGTTCTTTTTAAGTAAAGCAATGCAATTATTTTTAAGAGTAATTATTCACACGACAGACCCCTAATTATACACCTATAGGGCCCATACAAAACATGCTTGAAAACAGTGTTATTCTTATTTATGATTTTTACTGTGGTGTACATAAAGACTTCAAGCAACAAGATGAGATAACCAGGCTATGCATTTTACAAACATATGAATTTCTGACATCAACAACTGCCAAATTTCTATCAGAGACAGATAACTAAACCCTTGGGCAAACCTAGGGGTGGGGGAGGGAGAGGAAAGGGGAGGAAATGAGTGAGGTGGGAGTCTTAACTGCTCTGGGGACTCTAAAAAGTTGCTGCTGCCATGTGGTCTGCCTGCACTGGTTGTTGCTGCTACAGCAGAGTCCAGTGTCCATACACCCAGCTGCTCCAGGGATCTACCATTCTGCCACTAAGTTGGTGCCCAGGTTTTGTGTGCTATTCACATCCTTACAATTTATGCCACTGAGAGCTAATGAGATAATTTTTATAATATTTCAGATAATAAAATATTCCTCCTCCAATAATCTATTTCCCAAATGTCATAAAAAACATAGATCTTTCTCTCATTCTCCACAATATCCTACAATTTCACAGTCCTCTAAATAATATCACTAAGCTTTGTGCACCAGATCCTAACTTCTTTGAGTTAGCATAACATCACTCCAGGTCCTAAATACCAAAGTAATTGTCAACTCCACTAATCAGGCTTGACCAACTGTTACCAAGGCACTTGTGGTCCCCTAGCAATAGGTGACTAACTGCTAATGTGTAATGTGTAACTGCTAATATTTAGGCATATTAACTGAACTATGAAGTAAACAATCCAACACACCCCTCACTGTGTTAGGCCAGATGCAGAAATTATACTTTTTCCAGTTTAGGTCGTCAGAAACCAGTCTATAGCTATAACAGGATAGAAGTTCAGGGCACATAGACTGCTTTAAACATGGAAGACCCTGGTACAAGATAGACCTGGATCAGTGCAGTATCATAGACATTAGGGCTGGACGGGACTGTCCCGGGACCCGAAGGGGCCGGGAAGACTTACCAGGAGAGCAGGATGCCGCGGTGGAGGGAGAGCCCGCGCAGCTCGTTAGCCGCGTCTATGTACAGCTGTGGCCGGCAGCTGACGGTGACGTCAGCTGCCGGCCAGGAGATTTAAAAATGGTGGCCGCTGCTCCAGTGGCAGCGGATGGAGAGGGGAACAAATGGCGGGCAAAGCCATCCCCGACAACAGCCCAGCGGGACAAGAGCTGCTGAGCTGAAGTGCTGGAGAGTCCGGTAGCCGGGAGAAGAGGCGGAACGGCGGATCACCGGCAGAGAAAGCCTGCAGTGCCAGATCAGGTGAGCAGCAGAGGATCAAGACCACCCAGGAAGATCCCGAGCCGCAGGAAGTAAGTGCTGTGGCGGTGGGTGCAGGAAGCACCAAAGAAGGGCGTGAGGCTGAAGGCTCGCCCGGTGGGAGAGAAAGATCGGGGCGGGATCGCTGCCTAGAATAGAAGGCAGTTATCAAAGGATACGGGGACAGCGCTATATATATATATATATTCATTCAGGAGATGTTTACTCCTGGGGCCAGACCATAGGGGCGCTGGTGGTAGATCAGGGAGGTAGGCCTTATAGGAGGATCACTTTGAAGAAGTACACTGCTGATGGTGTAGGGTGACGGATCGGTGGTGGGAATTATACAGTGTTATAGGCCTGGGCCATCTATACCGGCGTGGAAGGAGTCTGATGGCCCATCACAGAGCAGGTGGAGACCACAGGTGGCGTGAGGCCAGGGTGTAGGGGTGGCAGGAGCCCCGTATGTAACCGACGAGGCCGACCCGGGACACCGAGGGACCTGTGGACTAGCCCTGCCCCACTGGGATAACAGCAAAGTCGTGGCAGGTGAGAAGCGGGGTTGGCAAAGCAGGTATACAACCAAACCTAGTAACACCAGTGCTCGGTGAAGAGGGTGGTCACCAAAACAGCGTGCCAGATTACTAGGAGGGATCTACGAAGGCCCATCGGGGACAGGGACCTTGCAAGATCATTGGGTCCAGCCCCTCACCCAAGGGGTCAAAGCTGCCCTGTGCCAGGAGCACAAAAGGGCTGCGACTTCAGCCTCCCATCACGGAAGGCACAGAGCCCAAAGGGTTAAAATGAAGCCTCCTCCCCCAAGGTCAGAGGGGTTGGGAGCACAGCCCTGTTCACAGGGTGTGGGAGGAGACCTTCTCAATAATACCAAGAGAAGCAAAACAGACCAGAGACCTGGACCTGAATTACAGGAAGGTGACTAAGCCTCAGGGTCCCAATGTACTCAGTATCCTCCAGAAGTCTGCAACCTTCCCCGTAATCCATGGGTATTGTGTCTGGCCAACCTCACCAAGTGGAACTAGACTCGAAGAAATCAAGGGAACCTGGACCTTGCTTACAGGCTGCAGGCTGGGGTTGAGGGCACAGAAAACAACTGGCCAAGGGCCAGGGCATTTGCCTCCGGAGACTCAGGTATGGAGCGCAGAGCCATCCCTCAAGACGGATGGTAGTAACCCTTCTTGTGAGCTAACAAGTAGCCAAAAGAACATGCTCGCCACCGAAAAAGTGAGGGCTGAAGAACTGTATCCTGAGACATAGGGAGGGAGGTCATGCAAAGTCTTGGGGGGAGGGGCTAATACTCCCCAAGGCCAAAAGGCACAGAAATCTATACTACTGCTTAACCCCCTAGGTGAGGAGGTGAGAGGAGAAGGCTACAGACTTCAGGAGAAGGGTAGGTTACACCAGTCTATTGAACGTGAATGCCAGGTCCACTCATGAATCAAGGTAGGACACTGTCTGCCAGTATCCCAGGGGACTTTGTAGGTTCCTGCTAGCTCCCTTTCACAGGGAGGGCACAGCTCAGTTGCTCCAGCTGAGCACCTAGCCAGACTCACCCCTGACCTCTCAGCCTGTGAACCACAGGCAGGACAGAAGCAGGGGAAGTGGGGAAGAATAGGGCTTTTGAGCTGCTGGGGGGAGGTGGTGCCAGCGGTGCACCCTGCATTCCCAGCTGGGTTGGTGGGACACAGAGTGTCCCTCTGCTGTCCCAAGCCCTGGTATCATGCAATGCAGTGGCACCAGGAAGGACTCGGAGGGTTCCCTGCTCCCACACCCCCAGAAGTAGCACCGAGTTCCTAGCTGAAGCTGCTTCCTTCTGTGCAGCCACAAGGGACTTCAGTCTCTGGGGATAGGGAGGCAGCCATATCCTTGTCGCTGCAGGATCTGACAGATGAAATACTAGTGCTAAGTTTGGGCAGGGAGGCAGTGAATCCCTGTGCTGGGCTAACCTGGCAGCCTCCTCTCCTCTCCCCCTGGAAAACGGACCTGTCTGAGCCGAGCTAGGCCAGCTGGCAGCAGTCAGCACTAGCACCAGGTGGGGCTGGGTGAGGGCTCGGTTGGCTCCCTAGGCAGTGGCCCCTGTTCCCACACTGGAATCACCCCCCCACCAGGTGCTGCAGCTGCAAGGGCATGGTTTCCCCCCCGCCCTTCTCCCCAGAGACCAGAGCCTGGTGACTGCATGGGAGGAATCAACTTCATTCAGCAACTCAGCACTGGCTTGGGGGGTGGGGGTAGAAATCCTGAGTCCTTCCCAGAGCTGCTTCAACACATGATCCTGGGGCTGGGGACATGGGAGGGATACTCTGTGTCCTGCTGGCCTGGCCAGGAATGTGGGGTGCACTGCCAGCACTACTTCCTCTCAATGAGCCCTTCTTCCTCCTCGCCTCTGTCCTGCCTGGGGTGGATCTCCACGCTTCCCCCACTGGACAAAGTCCAGGGATCCCCATGCCACTGAGGCAGGGTGAGTATGCCTTTGTCTACCAGCTGCCTGCAGCTGAGAAGTACTTGGCAGATGACATGGCAGCAGGGGGAGGCGTGTGCCTGACAACCAGTGAGGGATGGCCCCCACTCGGCTGCCCTCACCAATGTCTGGCAGGCTGGGAGATGCCTGGGAGCACCCCCAGCTCCCTGGTCTCAGCCAGTACAGGCATCTGCCTGCCTCTTCTCACCGAAAGGCAAACATGAATTCTGCTTGCTTCTCATCCAACCTATGCAGCTCAGAGAAACCCATGTAGATTGGATGGATTCCGCCTCGGGCTTTTTGAATGCCTGTACTTAGCCTTAATGACAAACTTTAACTATCTATGCTGATTTTTACAAATAGTCAAAATAAATCAAAATACTTCAGGAGTGTGTAGTTTGTTAACTTTGATGCCTTTATTTTCCAGGCTTAATTTACAACTTTGATTAGAAAAAATATGACATACCAAAATCCACAAGTTTAACTCCTCCTTCAGTGGTCAACAGGATGTTATTTCCCTTTATATCACGGTGGATTGTTTTGTTTTCATGTAAGTGCTGAAGCCCCTGAAAAATAAGTTAAAAACATTCACATTTTTCTTTCGTTGTTGTTGTTGCTAATTGTTATATTTTGTGTGTTTTATTTGAAGACAGAAAAAGGAAATACAAAATACCAGAAAAGTTCAAACAAAGAATAATTTGGGGCCTCAGCCTTTCTGAACTTCGACTGAAAATGGGGCAAAAATTCTAAAATGAACTAATCCTTCATTTTCCAACAGACAGGCACTTACCGTATAATACTCAATGTATTTTTTCTGTTTTTCTAAGACTTTGAGAACTTTTGGTAGAAAATCCATAGAAATGCTAGACTAGAAGTTTTGAACTAAATTGAAAGAATGCCTAGTTGACTGTCAGCCAGGTGTGGGATAGACAGACTTTTTAATAACTTCACTTACAGACACAAGCTGTATGATAGCAGAAGAAGAGAAGCATTATTAATCTTGGTTATATGTTGTACCATTAAATAGCAAAACCAAAGCAAAGTTCTTGGCACGAATAAGAATGACTTTACAGCAAAATCAAATTTCAATTAAATAGCAACAGTAAGAAAGATACTTTATTTTGATTAACTAAAAAGATATTTATTTTAAGAGTATTTTCAATTATTTGTAGATTATTTTGTTATAACTACATCTTGGATGCTGTACAATAACTTTGAAAAAGAAACATGCTTGGTATATTGTTCTTACAACCCCAAAAGAAAGTCAATTTAGATGCAAAGCTGTATTTATTTCATGGAAACAAGGAGAAATAAACATTGCCTGAAATCAATGCTCATTTTTCTGATAATGAAACATTTAGATGAATTTCCCCTTTACTTGTTTTTATTCAAATACCATTGTGTAATCTAAACGTCATCCTCATTTAATTAGATAGCCTTATGATATAAAAAAGTACACCATATTTTGAAAATAGGAATACATCTTATTTCTTGAAAGACACTACTTTAAATTAGTTATCCATTTTATTGTCCATTTATTGACATGGTTAGCTTACCATAAGAGCTTCATGTAAAATGTAAGCAATTATAAGTTCATCCATCCTTTCCCCTCTCTTCAAAAATCCTTTTACAAGATCAGTCACAGATCCTCCATTGCACAGCTGTAAAAGACCATATTGCTTTAAAATACAAGATAGAAAATGAGGACAGAGAAATCACATTAATTCTAATTTTCAGTAGATTCCATTTCAATTCTGTACAGGATCCTCAAACTCATAATTTAGAAATCAACTTTTGGTGCCTTTCATACTATCTATAAAGCAATTGTTTTTACTATTTGTACCCAATGGGTGCATCTACACATAGCCGTATGGTGATGTTGCTATGGCACTATGCTTTGAGGTGCACTAAAGTATGCAGTAAAGTATGGTACAGTATAGGTGGTTACTGTGCCATGCATGTGGTAAATCTTGCCACTACATCACCATAGCAGTGTGCTATACCTGGGGAGCATGCTGCTATGGCAACATAGCTGGCAATCACATGTAGATACACGTGATCACTACATTGCCCCAGTGCACCAGGAAGCGATGTAGTGCATTGCTAAGTCGCCATAGGGTGACGTGTAGACATGCCCAATATTGTTTATTTTCCCTACATCTAACTGCTCTCCTCTTTTGAAGAGAGATAGTGTGTCTTATATTGCTGTTCTTTTTTTAAGATGATAATCTTTTTTTGAAGCTAAATTCCTGTAGTGCAATGGGTTAGCTTTTAAAGAGATTTAATTATTGTTGTGCAACTGGCTAATTTGTAAACATGTTTTGTGGAGGTATTTTGATTTCTGCTTAAGTAAGTATGCTGTACACCATAAGTACACTGTACTTACTTAAGGAGAAATCAAAATGTTTCCCAGAGCACTCCCCAGGTATATCATGCCACTATGGTAACATAGTGGTGAAAATTACCCGTGTACTATGCGCACGATGCAGTAACCACCAGTAGTGGAGGTGGTGTAGATATGTTGGCAGGTGTTACATTTCTTTTCATGGCATAGTCTGGATCCATTTGGTGTATTTTGGGCTGTAGGAAGTTTGAATTTCTGATGGAATAATCTGAGATTGAGTTCCATAAGAAATTCCACAATCATCACCCCTCCATCAGACTATTTCTTGAATACTCCAACACCAACATCTCCTGTTTAGACATGAAGATTCATATCCCAAATGGTAAAATACAGATCATGATATACATGAAACCTACAGACCAATAGACATATCTGCACATAACCAGCAATCACCCTAAGCACAACAGGAAAGCTGTAATATACAGCCAAGCTTTCAGAAACCACCACATTTGCACTGAGGAGAACACCTGTGATAGCTTTTTTGAGATTTATGAGATGGCATTCACTTAATAAGGACGCTTCCCCAGATAGATTGCACTTTTGAAAGAGCCACCCAGATACCACATGAAGAATTGCTGCAGTACAGAAGAAAACCCCTCCATGAACTGCACACCACTGGTTATGACATATCACCCATCCCTGGAACCTATATGAAAAATCCTGAAACAATTGCAACCCATACTAGAAGAATACACAATTCTTAAAGAGATCTTCCCAGAACCACCCAGCCTAGCCTTCAGACAAGCACCAAACTTTGCTGACCTCATCAGCAGAAGCAAACTTCCTATGGCCCAAAACACACTGAATGGATCCAGACAATGTCAGGACAAGAAATGTAAAACCTGCCAACATATCTCCACTACCCCCACAATTACTGCACCCCACAACAGAACCATCACCATTTCTGGATCTTACAGCTGCACCTCCAGAAATGTAATACATCTCATCCAATGCACCAAATGCCATGATGGAAAATACATAGGAGAGACCAAACAACAACTGCACACCAGAATGAACACACATCCAAAATCTATCAAAGATAGGAATACCCAATTACCCATGGGGGCACATTTCTCACAAGAAAACCACTCTCTCTCCAATCTCTCAGTTCTAATCCTCAAAGGGAATTTACAAAACACCTTTCACAGAAGAGCCTATGAACTTCACTTCATAAATCTACTGGATACAAAAAATCATAGACTAAATATAGACATTGGATTTATGACTCATTATAATATGCCTAACATCTGACTCCCCAGGTACCTCTCCACTATTTACCAGCTGCATTCATTTCCCTTTCCACCCTGCCCCCCATGCCACCTGTCTCTTATCCACTGACTTCTCAATTTACATCTTCACCTACTGGCTTTCTTGCATGCATACCAGCTCAACCTCTGGCTTCTTTATTATTCATTCCATCCAGGAAAAGCACACACTAACTGCAGATGCTTCCTCAGCCTGACAAAGGGTATTTATACCCGAAAGCTTTCAAAGAAGAATTTTTTCCAACTATTTGAGTTGGTTTAATAAAAGATACCAGATTTACCCAAAGGCCCCTGTATGTCTATTAAGGCTTATAATGAATAAGAGCAGCTACTTTTGGAGAGTTTGGAGGCCTGATGGTTGCAATGCTTCCATTTCATAACCTTTAGGTATTCAGTTACATAAACCAGATTTTGTTTTATTTTATACTGTAAGATTTGTACTTGTATTTTTTCTGATCAATAGGATGAGAAGAATATTAAAAAAAAACTGGTGCAGTGTCAGAATGTAGGTGGTTAAAAGAGAGAGAGAGAGAGAGAGAGAGAGAGAGATTATTAAAAAGCATGTTCCAAACAGAAAATGAGATTAAGAGTGACATTTTAGCCACACGCTCTTCTCTGAGCCACAGGGAAAAAAATTAGTATTAACCTTGCTCTATTTTTTCTATGCCCAAAGAAGACCTCATAGGCAATATGTCACGTCTAATACATTTTCTATTTCTATTGTCTATTTTTACTAGCAGTGCTAGCACTTGCTTCTTTGCAGCCATGATGCTAGGTAGAGATCAAAGGGAAGGGATTGTTTTCTTTTATGAAGTCACTGAGCTAAATGTATATTCAACAATGCAAGTTTATCATAAATGCAAAAAAACATCACTCTGGAAAAATAGACTTCTGTGCTACAAAAGTCGATATGATTATGCTTCCTTTTGAAATCTCTCCCTAAAAAAACCTACCATGTCTACAGTGTGTGGAAGGCACTGCATTTATGGCATAATTCACATGCTAATTGTGCTATTCATTATAACATGCCACCCATGCAAAGAAGTTCCAATCTGGGGCTTCCCCTCCATCAGCAGATATGTAATGAGATCTGAAATATTCTTCCCAGATCCAAAAAATGTGGAATAACTGTGGGGCTGTTCTGACCCACTCATTAATCTTGTGCTGCCTGCACTCCTGCAGTCCAAGTGCCCATGTGCTTTTTTGAACATGCTGAGAGAGGTATGGGGAGGGGTCCCAAGACCAGGGAGATGCCCCCTAATCTTGGGCTCTCCTGAAGCCACACAGTGCAGCCTGCATAGGAGCACATTTAAGGACCAGCAGTGCATTTAAGGCCACAATCATAATTCCAGGCTTCCTGCATGCCAGTAAATTGAAAGCTGTACTGTGTAGCCCAGCAATGGAGGACCAATTCCCTGATGCTGGGTTCCCCAGTATACCTTTAAAGGTTCAGGTACAAGGACAACTCTGGTTTGGAGACTGGGTCCCTGACACAGGCTCCCATCCCTCTCCCCTTCCTGGGATAGCAGATCTAATTTAATCCCTTGGTCTGGAATTTTCATATGAAGTCACTGCTAATGAATCCTCAATTATGGGTTTAATGTGCTGCACCGGGCCTCGGACCCTGGATTCGGAGTGAATTTCATCCTGCAAGATTATTTGAGTTAGAACTGTATATCTTATTCTGTGAACGTCATGGTCAATAGACTGAAGTTGTTTTAACATTCCTATATCAGAATTTGTATATATGGTTTGGTTTCAAACATGAGTATTTTATGTACTACAGTTAAGAGCATAGCTGGAGCTGGGGCAATGGGACATACGGGGGAAACAGAGACTTCCAGTTACCACTATGCCACTGGTGTAGTTTGATGCGAAGTAAGCATTTGCATCTACATGTGCACATGCATACTACCCAGTAAATCTGCCTAATCCCAAGGAAATTAGTAACCTGCAAATGCAAGTAGCAAATGTACTTGAGATTAGTCATGCTGCAGTAGCGTTCATGTAGATGTTTGACCAGGAGTAAAATATGCTGCTGGTCAGCTGTCCATCAAGGAGGTGGGAGATAACTTCAAGCCCCTTGCTCTGAGACCGTGATCGGGAAGTGGAGGCCTGGGGGACCCTTATCTCCCAGAGCCGGCTCTGTGAACCCTTAAGGATCTCCCAGCACTGCCCCACAGTCAAGAAGCCAGCGCTGGGAGAAAAGAATCTCCTGGCACTGGCTCACAACTGTGGAGCTAGTACGGTGAGACAAGGATCACCCAGCATCAGCCCCATGGTCACGGAGCTGGTGCTGGGAGTTCCCTACTGATGTGGGGAGGGGAGCCTGTTCCCCACTCGGCTCCGCGAGCACAGAGCTGAAGGGAGAACATGCTTGGGAGCTTGTTTCCCACTCAGCTCTGCACTCATGGAGTTGGGTGGGGAAGAAGCCCCCCAACCTGTTCCTGCCCCAGCTCCAGGGTCATGGAGCTGTGTGGGGAACAAGCTCCCCAGCCTGTTTTCCCTCCACCTCTGTGCTCAGAAAGCTGGGCAGGGAACAAGCCCCTCAGCTTCTTCCCCCTGCCCAGCTCCTGGCTCATGGAGCTGAGCAGGGAACAAGCTGCCCAGCCTCTACCCAGCATGCAGGGCAGGGGCTGGGAACTGTCCTGGTTAGGGGCAGGTCCCAGCCCCATGCCCCGATCTAGTGATTGAGGCAAGGGGCTTGGAAAAGGCATGGGGCTTGATTGAGGCAGGGGGCTAGGACCTGCCCCTCCCCTGAAGCTCTTTTCACATCCCCTATCCCTGATCAGGGAATAAGGGCCAGGAGCTCCCTGCTCCAAAAGCAAGCAGCCCCCACAGAGCCAGGTCTCCTGGCCCAGTGCTCCCTGCTAGGCCCTGATCTAGCATGTAGGGGGAACCTTGAGCTCCCCTTGGTGGTGGCAGGGCCTATTGCAGGGCTGCAGGAAATGGTGCAAAGAGCAGCAAATCTGCTCCCTTATCCCCACATGTGTTGATGCCTGCCCAAAAGTGCTCACTCCAGAGTAGTTTACACCACAGTAAATTTAGGCCAGATGAAATGTATGCATAAATGTGCCTAGTCAGAAGAATCACATTCATTTGGCTCTGTGGGCTGGATCTAGACTGTGGAGCTTCTCAGGCCACATGAAGCATTTCTGGATATAGGCCAGGGGCTTCTGCCAGCAGTGAAGGAATTCACAGATTGATTCCCAGAGCTGCTGTGTCAGCACCAGCAGCCAAGAAGTTAACAAGCTGCCTGCTCGACACCAATTGGTGCTGCTGCAGAAGCCATACCAAGAAGCTCAGTGGCTAGATCAGGATGTGAATCCATCACGCAGAGTTAATTCTCTTGCTGGTGGCAGCCTCTGTGGGAAGCCCCATAACGTGGATGACCCACTCACATAGGCCAGAGCCTGCTTGCAGGCCATATGTTTAACATTCCTGCTATAATATGGAATACAAAGACACAGGGTATGTTGACACATTCACTCCACGGTGCAGTTGTCACCATGCTGTCATTTAATACTTGCTTTAGTAAGTACTAAATGATGGTGCAGTACAGCCATTACTGTGCCATCCTGGAGGCTCGCTGTTATTTTTAGCAGCTACATCGCCATAGTGACATGCTATAGAGTAGTAGCTCCTTGCTTTGGCGACATAGCGTCAGCATCATGGATTGTGCCCACTGACGCTACATTGTCGTAGTGTGTCGCTACAGTGATGTAGTGTCATTTGTAGAAGCGCCCACTGACAAATAATGAAGGGCCAGGTGCACAGAAGGATCTAAACACCTAGAAGTGTGATTTAGGAGAATCTGGGTGCCAAAACTGGGATCCCCAAAACCTCTACTTAGTTGTTCCCCAAATCTCAAAGTCTCTAAACAAATGTGTTTCAGTTTTTGACAATTAAGTTTCCCATGTGCCTAATGTGTGCCCAGAAGAACCTAAGACTTAGTGCCTATCTCATGCCTAAGCCCCATCAGGATCCAGAACTACATATTCCATTTGGCTGATCAGTTGTTCTGGTCTCTGCTTTTATAAGTGTGGGCCTTAATATATTTTGCATAAAATTCATATTTCATTTTAGGTCAGTTCATTTTTTAAAAGGGAGGAAAAGAGTTTCTAATTTAAATTAGAAAATTGAGAAAAATCTGTTTTTAATCATTTCTGATAAAAATGATCAAATTAGATCAAATTTCTTCTCCTCTGCTTTTTTAAAAGACTGATAATTTGTTGAGATGTTAGCTATTTTTAAAAGGGCACACTATTCATTGCCTCAAAGACAGTGAAAAATTCTTCCCCGCTGGGATTTTTCCATATAGAAGGCTCTTGCATCTCTTGTCACAAGCATGTGAATGGGGTTGTGAGGCAGAGAGGAGAAGACCACAGATCATTTCTCTATTATGATCAGGTCCACAGCCTAAAAAAGCTGAGAAGTCAAAACCCATGGAACCAAACAGTTCTTTCCTTTGAGTTTTTAAGAGAGATATTGTTTTGGAGCACTCCCAGTCTGCCAGTTTCCTGTTGGGCTTTTAAATGTTACAAGTCTAGCTTTGCAGACTTTTCCTAGAATCATTTATGCTGAATTCAGCTTCATTTATTTGGAAGGCCTCCATGACAAGAAATCATGAAGGCAATGGAGCTAAACATTATCAGATACCTTCCCCTTTTTCAGCCAAGCATCTAAAAGGAAGAGGTGATGTGAGATATCATTCTGTCACAAGATTTTACCCATTGTGAGACAGAACGGCCAGACAGTTAATTAGTTCATGTCACTCCTAAACCGTGTTCTGAAAAATCTCATTGGATTTTTTTTTTGGTTGAAAGCAATTATGGCATAAGTGGAAGCGAAAAATTGCATCACGCAATGAAGACGAACATGCAGTAAGAGCTAGAGGCCTGATCAGGCAAGCTGTTGAATGCTTTCACCCATGCTGACCTCACAGGGCCTGGCCCCATTCACATTAGTGTTACCTGCTAGAGTGCATTCACATTTCTGGTAACATGGGGCTGTTTTCTGACTCCAGAGTCAAAGTAATTGAATAAGAGCCTGACTGCAGTCTCTCCTTCATGCTGATGAGAAATGGTCTCAAAGGGCAATTAAAATCCGACGTTCCAGAGGAACAAAGAAAAAGGACAATGATTTTAAGTGAGCACACAGAGGGAAATGAGAAGGAAACCAGCTGTCTCAGGGATCCCGGAACAAGGAACAAAATGTGTATATTGAATTGGCTGTCTCAGTTGCTTTTGCAGGACAAGTGTCCTGTTGCCTCAGGTAGTTCTTCTGCAGTCTCCACCTCCCAATGCCAATCACAAATGGGACTGGAAGTAGTAGCAGGAAGTTCTTCATGTGGAAGGGGAAAGAAGAAGTTTGCTGCAAGCAGACGAATGAAACAGCAAAGCCAACTGGCTACTGCCAGGGAAATGAGTCCCATATTCAGAGATGTCCCATTAATAATGGTTGCATATTTTCACAGTAGTTACAGACATTTATTCAATAATTTATTTGGCTATACTTAAGTGAGGGCCCTTTTCTTAAATGATATACTTCCCACCCTAACCTGCCAAAACTCTGAGTTAGCATAATTGAGCTGTTTGTGTGCAGGGCTGTCTTCAACAATACATCTAGAAAATGGCATTTAATTCTGACACAGGAAATGTCAATTTAAATTGCAACCATCTCGAAGTCATGCAGCTCATCTTTTCACATGTTGCTCGTTTTTCAGCAGACATGAGCGACACGTTTCTATTTAAGTCATTCTATTAAGGAGGCTCATATTAGTCTCAAGCCAGGTGACCAAAGGTTCAATATCACCTCTGATTTTGTAAATATAAATTATCTCAGCTTTAATAAAACAGAGAATACTCTGGCCTTTAAACACCATTAGCCATCAGGTTACATTTGCTTATATTCTTGAGCTTGTCAAGATTCCCTCAGCCTATTTCAATAACTCTGTTGTGATTACTTAGACAAATGCATTTCTTATCTTGATCCACTGTGAGGGTTCTGAGATCTTAAAATACTGGTTTAGCACTTCATTTACAGAGGACAAATGGTATACAGGTGAGAGTTATTAAGTAGCCAACACAATGCCTCAGACTACCACTAATTCTGGCCACTAATCCCTCTGTTTAAATACAGTACATCAAGAATCTAAAACTGTTTCCTTTTCACTCAATAAGTGTGTATTGGCCATACTTTGTGTCTAGCTCTGCATTTGGCAGCAAAAAGGTGTTTGAGTAATTGCTGTTTTGTTTCTAATTGGACCACAGAATCACAGAAGTGCAGGGAGAGAAAGTAAAGTAGTCAATCTAGTCCACATGTCTGCACTGATGCAAGATGGAGTACACCTAGGGTAGGCTGTACTGCTACTTGAAGTCATTCCAAGGCTGGGCCTCTAGCCCAAAGGTGCCAACCATCCACATTAAAACCCCCTTAAGTCATCCACAGGTAGCAGTCCAACCTACCCCAGAGGCTCTTCTGAGCATCTAGGCCTGAAGTCAAGCTTCCCCCTAGAACACCTTGTCCTCCCTCTAATCCTCCCTGGAAGTTCATAACTCATTCAGAATAACAGTCAAAGAAACAGAGGAAGTCTTCTGGCACCTGATATCTGGTCCTGCTGTAGCCCAATTGCTGTAATCAGAGTCAAACACAGAAAGAAACACAAGTAATAGCTACACTATTTGATGCCCTAGCAGCTGTGACGGAGGAGGACGGTGGAATGGCCTCTGGCAGGGATGCACACAACAGGGAATGGGCAGAGAGAAAACACCAGGAGGAAGAAACGCCGGGTCCTGGTGATCGGAGACTCCATCCTACGAGGACTGGAAGGTCCCATCTGCAGGCCTGACCCCTGGACATGTCAGGTCTGCTTCATGCCTGGGGCTCGGGTCAGGGACATCACGGAAAGGATCCCAGCCTGCATCCGACCTGCAGACCAGTACCCCATGGTTGTCATCCATGTAGGTACGAACGACGCAGCCAGGGGCAACCCTGACCACATTATGAAGGATTTCAAGGCTCTGGGAGACAAGCTGAAGGAGACGGGGACACAGGTGGTATTTTCCTCTCTTCTTCTGGTGAGTAGGTGGGGACGGCGACACGAGGCCTGCATTGGCATGGTCAACCACTGATTACACAGCTGGTGTCGCCAGGCAGGCTTTGGGTTCCTTGATAATGACCCATGCTTTCAGGCAGGAGACTTGGAGGGGTGGGATGGGCTTTATCACTCTCCTAAAGGCACGTGTGTCTTCTCTTCCAGGTTGGCTGATCTTGTACAACAAGCTTTAAACTAGCCTTGCCAGGGGAGGGGGCCACAGGAAGATGAGGAGACACTACCCAAGCAGGACAGGTGACAAAGGCAAGGAGTGCTAAGGTAAGAAATGGGGGTCCAGACAGTCTCCCTAAACGGGGGGGGGGTGGCACACACAGTCTTGCAAGGCCTTAAATGCCTATATACCAATGCTCGCAGTATGGGGAATAAA
>NW_017728886.1:29354834-29389395 GCF_001723895.1 Crocodylus porosus
AGCTGGAGTACTGTATCCAGTTCTGTGCGCCCCATTTCAGGAGGGATGTGGACAACATTGAGAGGGTCCAGAGGAGGGCCACCCGCATGATCAGGGGACAACAGGGCAGACCCTACATTGAAAGACTGTGGGACCTGAACCTGTTCAGCCTTCACAAGAGAAGGCTGAGGGGGACCTCGTGACTGTCTATAAACTCACTAGGGGGGACCAGAAGGGTTTAGGGGAGACAC
This sequence comes from Crocodylus porosus, assembly GCF_001723895.1. Taxonomy (NCBI): domain Eukaryota; kingdom Metazoa; phylum Chordata; order Crocodylia; family Crocodylidae; genus Crocodylus; species Crocodylus porosus. Next base: position 29,355,065 of record NW_017728886.1, read on the forward strand.
TGTTTCCCCTAGCGCCCCCTGGCATGACAAGGAACAATGGACACATGAAATTATTAGAGAGTAGATTTAGATTAGACATCCGCAAGAACTACTTCACAGTTAGGGCAGCTAGGAGCTGGAACCAACTTCCTAGGGAAGTGTGCTGGCTGCTACCCTGGGGATCTTTAAGAAGAAGCTTGATGACTACCTGGCTGGACTCATTTGAGTCCAGTCTTTTTCTCCCGCCCAGGCGGGGGGTCAGACTTGAAGATCTACAAGGTCCTTTCTGACCCGACTTCTATGATTCTATGATTCTATGACTAATTAACAGAAGACCTCCAATCAAGCATATGTAGGGATCAGTCAGTGCTCTACAAGCCTTCCCCTTCTGTATTTAGTGTGCAGCTGTGGGAAAATGACAAAAGCAGGGAACTGACTTTCATGTAGTTTGGGCTAGGTAAGAGCAACCCCTAGAATCACTCTTAAATAGAAGTCTAGCCATACCCCTAGAACATCTCCATGTGTAGACTCTGATGTGGCTGGCTGAGGCATGAGGGTGCTTCAGTGCAGGGGTTGCCTGCTGACTAGTCCCACACTGGAGTCCTCTTGAGCCCCAGCCAGCCCCTTTGCAGCCAGGTTGGAGCAGCCATGGGCTGACCGGCCGGACACCCTGCTGGCCAGGGCTGCTCTGATCTGGTTCAACACGCTGGGGTCCTGGGCACACATATAAACATGTTGCCCAGAAGCAATAAACTCTGGCACAATATGCACTTGAGTTTATTGTGTCATATTAATATGCACATGTAGACGCACCAAATGAAAGTTTAACTGGAATATGATAGATAGCTAAAGTACCTCAGGTGAAATGGTTTCAAACTTTTGATAACAGCAAACTTTTGATAACTAATCTTTCAGTGTGGCTTTTCAACCAGTTGTTCACCCACCTTGTAATAATTTCCATTAGCCTATTTTATTAGCCTATTTATGAGAATGTCATTTGGGACTTTGGCAAAAGCCTTTGAGAAGTCAGGATATATTACATCTGTAGTTTCTCCCTTATCCATTAGATGAGTTATCAAAGGTGGAAATTAGATGGATTTGAAATGATTTGCTCTTCACAAATCAAAGCTGGTTTCATTGTATTATGTTATAAACATTTCAACTTGATTATAAACTGATCATTATTTGTCTTAGTATCCTTCTGGGTACTGAAGTTAGGTTGACTGATCTAAGATTCCCCAGCTCTTCCTTTTTATTCCATTTTAAAACTAGGTACTATTCCCGTGCTTCCCCAGTTCTCTGCGGCTTTGTCTATCTTCCATATGGCACTGGTAATGGTACAGAGGTTTCTTAGCTACTTCCTAAAGCCTAATATCAATATCAGGAAGTTGTTCAACTTGGAAACATCTAATTAACATTCTCCACCCTTTTCTTTTCCTATTCTGTACTGTACTCATAAACATTTGCTTAAATTAATTTCAGTGCTCTGTGCTTGTATGTGTGAAGAATAAAGTTACACTGTGTGCATCTACATGTGCTATTAATGCACTGAAAGCTTATTGTGCAGTAAGTAAAATACTGTGCAGTAAGCTTTCCCTGGGAGCACATCTACACATGTGCTTGTTGGAAGCAAATGTGCTCCTGATGGGAGCAGTTCATACATTCATAGATGTTTGGGTTGGAAGGGACCTTAGCAGATCATTGCGTGTGACCTCCTGCCCTAGGCAGGAAAAGTGCTGGGGTCAAATGACCCCAGCCAGGTGCATGTCTAGCCTCCTCTTAAAGACTCTCAAGGTAGGGGAGAGCACTACCTTCCTTGGAAGACCATTCCAGATTTTGGCAACCCTTACCATAAAAGAAGTTCTTCCAGATGTCTAACTTAAATCTGCTCTCCGTCAGTTTGTGGCTGTTGTTCCTAGTTACTCCAACGGGTGCCACGGTAAACAGAGCATCTCCTATTCCTTGCCGTCTCCCAAGGGCAATGTGTAAGGGGTACACGTGCACCCCCCGAGAGGTCTGGTTCACCCCCTATCATACCATGCTCCCTGTTTACCTGGCAGGTAGGGGAACAGGCAGAAGCACCAGTGCCCCCTCTGCAAGCACTGGCCAGGGAGCGGGGCCACCAGCAAAAGTGGCTGTGCTACTTCTGGAAGTGGCTGCGCTACTTCTGGAAGTGGCGTGGCTGCTTTTACGAAGAGTGAGATCGGCCCCCCCGGTCACTGAATGGAGTCGGGGCGGCATGTGCCCCCCTGACTCAAGAGGCACTAGACACCCATGCTATCCCCCTGATGAATTTGTAGGCAGCCACAAGATCACCTCTCAGGCTTCTCTTGAGGAGCCTGAAGAGATTCCGTTTACTGCAGGGCTACTCTTGCCCTGCTCTGCTCTCATATGACAGCCAGGGGGAGTTCTAGGCTTTCCAGGTGCCAGCCCTGGGTTGGCAGGGGGTACAGGGGTCAGGCCTGGGCTCCAGGGGGCGGGGGGAGCTGTTTTGCCTCTTGGGCATCTATCTCCCATCCTGCACCCGGGCCCTGGGCAGCTGCCTGTTGCCCAACCCCCACCCTGATATTAAAGTGGAGGCTGGGACATCATCCCCTGCCCCAGCAGCAGGCTCCGAGATTGAAGTGGGGGACAGGCAGCAGGCAGCTACTGGGGCAAGGGACAATGTCCCAGCCTCCGTTCTGGTCATCCAAGTGGAGCTGTGGGCTGGGAAACAGGCAGCTGCCTCAGGGAAGGGACAATTCTCCCACCTCCTGCTCCCTAGGCTGAGTAGGAGCAATTTGCCTACTCATGCACTATTGTGCAGTAGCTACTGCATGGTAGATCTACCACCTGTATTTACAGGTAATAGAAAACCGTGCATTAGCCTGTATTACTGCATAGTAGCTGCTCTGTGTAGACTCTACAGTTACATAGATTAATCTACTGTACAGTAAAGCATCTTGTGTAGATGTGTGCACCGTGCTAAATGGTGTGAAACTACATTGTGCCTTGGCATCAAATCTGTTTATGCTGTTCTGGATAGGTGACTAAGGACCTTAAAACAGGCTTTTCAATTTGCTTTTCAACTGCAGAAGGGTTGCTTAACCTGTGTCTAAAGCCAAAAAGGCTATAGAGGAATGTTTATATGTTGAAGACTGGGCTCTTGTGACCCTCTTGGAAGAAGATACTTCAGCTGTAGTAGATCATACAACTAGCTGTGGAGTAATCATGAGTCTGAAGAAAATGGTGGTTGTGTTTTAATCAGTTCCTGGAAAAGAGTTTCCTGCCCTTCCCATATTCATTAGTGGAATTAAATTCTGGTTTCTCAGAAGCTGACTTACTGTGAAATTTCTTGAACAACTGCGTCTGCATTGACAGGGAGGTAGTGTCTCACATAAAGCCAGCAATAGGCTTTGGTAGGATTACAAAACTAGAATAGAATAAGGTATGACTCAAGTTTTCCACCAAATTAAAGGAGTAAAAACCTGTTATGCTTACCACTCTGCTGTTTAGCTGTGAGAAGACACATCTGTCAGCTGGAGAAGTTCTAAATACACCTTCATACCTTGCTCCAGGTGTGATGGTACAATAAACTGACCAGTGAACAGAATTCGAGGGTTGGAAGGGACTTCAAAGGTCCTCTAGCCTAGGGCTTGCAAAAGCAGGATTCCCTGCCTATCAAGGTTGTTTTTTGAAAACTGTCTGTGAAGGAGGGCCCACAAATTGCCTAGGCAGTTTGTTCCATTTCTACTGTTCTTACAGTTAGGAGGCTGTTCCTGGGAGTTAATCTAAATGTGCTTCACTGCTGTTTAAACCCATTGGCTTTTGTCCTGCCCTCTGCGACAAGGGAGAGCAATTTTCTTCCCTCTTCTTTATGGAAGCTTTTCAAATATTTAAACCTTTATCATACCCCCCATTTAGCCTCCTTTTTCTCCAACTAAACCTACCTAATTCCATCAACCTTTCCTCACATGGCTTGCATAGCAACCCGATTATCTTTACCACTTGCTTCAGGGACCTCTCCAGTTTATTTTTATCCTACAGAATGAGCACTGTCCCAGAATGGGCACATTACTTTAGCCGAGGCCTAACCAACTGTCAAGCAGATGATTAACATGCTGGATGTAGCAGTACTGAGGAAGCTTATATGTTCAACTTCTTGCCAAGACTAATGGTGTGTTCCAGAGACACAGAATTTAGATATTCTCTTCAATTTACCAAGGCTGTTCAATTTACTCATCAGTTCTCTAGTGAAATCGTTTGACATGGCAGCATTTCTTGGCTTCTTCTCTTCTTCAAGTGACTGTTGAAACTAATCATGAACTCAGGAAATCAAATGCATGCTGTACCCTTTTAGATAAAACTCCATCAGGAAAAGACAACATTCATTGAAGGAATTGTGCTACTGAAAAAGACATTTTTCCTGAATTCTGAAATAGCTCTAATCATCATGTGCCACAATGCATCTATATTTTGCTTCCCTTTAACATTTTTAGGACTGTGTCAATCAGAGTTTTATGGGTTTTTGTTGCTCCTAATTTAATCTCTTTCAGTTTTGCCTAACATCTTACTTTTCTTGCCAAGGTCATGCACTGACAAAATGCCTGGGTAGAGGAAATCTTCCTTCAGAGAATAGGTGCAGTACTTCTGTAATTCTGGACCCCAAGCTACAGTGAATTTACTTAATAACTGAGTTCAGAGTTTTATTGGGGCGGGGGGTAGGGGAGGACCAAGTAAGATCATGTTAGTGGCATTTTCCCTTTCTCCCCCATTAAATCATTCATCAAAACAATTCACAGGAGCAGAGGAAAAACCATGGTGTTCGTTCACATTTTTCCCTTACCTTACACAATACAGTCCAGAAAAAAGATCTTTACTTTGGGTTCTGTCTTTCATATGCATGTACAATAACAAGAAGAAAAGTATTGAGCTACAGTAACAATTAAGAATGTGCTGACAATAAAGAGGCTCCATTCATCTACTATATTGACCAAAGCTGAATGAATAACTTGCAACGAGTAACGTATTCAATACACTCAGCTTCTTTTTGTAATTCTTACAATTCTTAAACAGTAAAAAGTATTAAAAGAGCCCTGTAAAGCAGTAACAATGCAGTCTACATATGTAAACAACATTAAAACTGATGCAGTATAAATTGGACAGATTAGTGGGATTGTGTAAAGTCTTAAATGAACCACCACAAATCTAAGTCTTATATTTTTAGCCTTTTCCTTTAAAATATGTTTAAATACCTATTTCAGAAGGTATCAGGAAGCTCAAGATACATAACCATTAATAGCAGAAAACAGAATTTGCTGTAAATAACAGTACAATGGAAATAACTACCAGCATCACTGTTCAAATAAATGAGCATAAAATAACAATTCTACAAATGGCACCTATTCCAACTATTCCATATCTATAAATCCATTTGAATACTGGAGCAGCCCTTTTCAGATACTTTCTTTCAAAACATTGGGAACTATGTATACATTTATTTCAGAGTTATGTAAATAAACTGCACACGCCCAATTTCTAGTACATCAGGTTTACTGATTTGGCTTCAACCTGAAACTAACCTGCTAATGCTCATATAAACCCTTTTTGGTGTTTATAAACTCTCCGACCACTTCTTTCTTTTTAAATGTCCGTAAAATAAAATAGCTCTTAAATTCAAGAAGCTGTCAAAATAAAGGGGGGGAGAAACAGCGCCCCACCCCCGTTTTGCCAATGGTACCCTGACCTTTGAAGATATGCCATAGTACCAGAAGCTTCAGGTCATTTCCCAAGCAAAACCCCAGGAAACAAGAACTATTTCACTTAAGGACCCAGTTACTTGAAACAGGTTTCCTTTGCCAGGCCACATTTCCAAAAACAAACAAAACATCTCACACAGCCAACAAAGTGCAACACATTCATAGAGTTTTCTCAGACTGAAGCCACTTTGTGTTGCATTTTATGTACCACCTATATTTTAAATCATACTGATGTGCCTCAGTCCTTTATAAAATCCTTATTTAAACTGCAAACTTCTTGAGGCAGAGATGGTAGCGTCCTCCATTTTGTGCAGCAGAATGGCATTGAATAAGCACTAGTTTGTACTTCTGATTTTGTGCTGCAGGTTTTACTAGGTGAAGAACTATGATTTCATGATGTCTTTTGAGCTAACAAAGGATCCTGTATGTGTAGCATGAGTTTCCAATGTGCTCCACTGGATTTGCATACCCAAACCAGGCAGCTTTGAAAATTTCAGCCTTGCAAGTTAAAATAACCTTCAAAAGAGATGTTACTTACACATTTTTGGGGGTTTTGGTAAAAAGTTTAAATGTATGAACATTTTCTTAATTTATAAACAGTTAGCCAAATCAATGAAAGAAGGAAAAATGTAACCTCATTTTATAGTGCTTAGTACAGCCCTGACTTCTATGCACTACCACAGTAAAAGTGAACAGCATTAATCAAAGAACTATTGAATCTTGTTTGTGAAAAGGTTTCTAAACCAATGAACATAAGTGACCAGAGTCTCAGAAAATGAATTAAGAGAAAGATGTTTTATTTGCACCCAACTATTATGACTATTATCCTACGGGAGGGCCTTTAACCCCCAGGTGAATATCTATTTTGATAGAGAATTAAGAAGCTAACACCTATTTAGAATTCTTATCTGTACAAGAACACTTGACTGGAATCTATCCCAAATCTATCAAAGTCAATACAAAGGCTCCAACTGAACTCAGCAGGGTTTGGAACAAGCCATTGGTCTCTCACTCATTCCCTGACACACTGGGAGAACTACGGCAAGCTGAGAGAGCAGCCCAGGTTACAAAGAGCAGCTCTAGTCCTTTATTGCTGGGATCTGAAAGGCAACATAATAATAATGTTATTTTTAATGGAATTTTTCACAGTGACACTAGGCTCAATGCAATTAAAAACTCAGGGGAAGTTAGGGCCTTGTTACATGTTGCAGTTTGAGCTGCTCAAACGTTGATTGGTGCTAGCGCTACCTGGAGTTTGGAACAGTCACACCTTAGAGCTAATAATCTTCTTTGCCCGTTTCACACCTGTACAGCGGTGAGTTCCTACTAGAGAGCTGCTGAGCCAGGGCCTGACTAGGAGCTACAGCTGTGAGTTGCCACTACAGGGCCAGTGAGCCAGGACAGGCTTCTATCCCTGCTGTAGACAGTGGGAAGAGAGGGGTGAGAGATGGGCTGGGAGGGCAGAAACATGAAGCTGGGAGGTAGAGAGTTAATGGGATGGGGGTAAGGCAATGAAATGGCAGGGGGAAAGGAATGGGGGTGGTGGATGGGTGGTGAAATGAAAGTCAGCCAGTGAAGGATAAAGTAAAAAAGAAGAATTTAAAAATAAATAAAGAGGAAGTAAATCAAACATGGTCTCATATTTTCATAGTTTCATAGTTTCATAAGGCCGGAAGGGACCTGAGCAGATCATCTAGTCCGACCCCCTGCCATGGCAGGAAAGAGTACTGGGGTCAAGCGACCCCAGCAAGGTGTACATCTAGCCTCCTCTTAAAGACCCCCAGGGTAGGGGCCAACACCACTTCTTTCGGAAGTTGGTTCCAGATCCTAGCTGCCCTGACTGTGAAGTAGCGCCTCCTGATGTCCAGTCTGAATCTACCCTCTGCCAGCTTGTGACCGTTATTCCTGGTCACTCCTGGTGCTGTTCGAGGAAATGGGGACTTCCCCAATGCCTGCTGATCCCCCTGACTAGTTTGTAACAGGCCACTAGATCCTCCCTCAGCCTTCTTTTCTGGAGCCTGAACAGGTTCAGGTCCCGTAGCCTCTCCTCGCAGGGCCTGCCTTGCTGTCCCCTGATCATACGAGTGGCCCTCCTCTGCACCCTCTCCATGCTATCCACATCCCTCTTGAAGTGCGGCGCCCAGAACTGGACGCAGTACTCCAGCTGCGGCCTGAACAGTGCCGCATAGAGGGGGAGGATCGCCTCCTTGGACCTGCTCGAGATGCATCTGTGGATGCATGACAAGGTGCAGTTGGCCTTCCTGACTGCATCCTCACACTGCCGGCCCATGTTCATCTTGGAGTCAATGATGACTCCAAGATCCTTTTCTGCCTCTGTACTGACAAGAAGGGAGTTCCCCAACCTGTAGGTATGGTGCCGGTTTTTCCTCCCCAGGTGCATCACTTTGCAGTTGTCGGTGTTGAATCCCATCCTATTCTCAACCGACCACCCCTGTAAACTGTCTAGGTCCGATTGCAACAGGCAAACTATATATGTGCTGAAAAATTGCCCCCAGACTGAGAATACAAACTAAATATCAGTCTGACAGATAAATGACTGAAGTTTAAAGCAAATAAAATTGGCAACCTTTTGATTCAAAAACTTTTAGAACTTTAACTAAAATCATTGCTTTAGCTACAATCTACCAAATATTTGGGAGTTGTATCACTATAATAAATTACAGAGTAGTGTAATAAATACATTTAGCTTGCAGCTTTGACTGGCTTACCTACTATACCTACATATTTTTCTGAAAATTATTCTAACATGCCATACCTCCATGCAGCTTTTACCTTAATGGAAAAAAAAATACACATGTGCTCACACATTCTCCAAAGAAATATTTCTCTCTCAACCAAAATGTAGAAATTTCTCTCCTGGCCTTTGAGTTGGAGTAGAAAAGAACCACACTTGAGCCAGTATCAGCTTTTCTATTAAAAAAATGTAATGACTAATATCGGGTATCTTATGTCCTGTCCATCCTATATCTTTTGGATTGTATTTCTTGAAATAGAATTTTCCAGGTTACCAGTGGGCACAGTGCTCATTTTTATATCTTGGAAGGGACCTTAACAGTGAGCCACTGTCATAAATAAAGAAACTATTTAGTCAGGTTTAAAGGTTTTTAAAATGTGCTTTTAAACTCTTTCAATCGAAGCCCTGCACAACCGGATAATTCTAAACCAGGGCACCTGACTTCATGGCTAGGGACAGAAATTACACATAAACCACTATAAGTGATGGGAAATCAGTTCAAATAACTCAAAAGAAGTTCAGTGCACACAAACTGCTTTCAGAATGGTCAGAACTAGTTTAAGATGAATGTGGAGGATGCAGTTTCAGACTTTACTGATTCAGGTTAAATCAATTTATTGAACTTCTGTCCCAGATCCCCTCTAAATTCAAGTTAACTCACAGTTCCCCAGCATCTCAGGATGCCTTGCATCTGCCCTGCAACCCCTCCCCCCCCAAAAGGGTGGGCAGACTAGCCTTGGCCCAAGCCGTCTACACCAGTCTCACAGGGAGGCCAGCATGCTCTAGCGTGCCCTCCCCCCTCCCCCCTGGCTTCTGACCTGAGCAACTGCAGGCATTTGGCTGCATTTCTGGAATCAAAAGTGAATGTCCGTCCATTTGTTTGTTGATTCAATCTATGCAGCTTAGACTAACCTGTGAAGATTTAATTGATTCAGCCTCAAGCTTTTTGACTTTCTATACTTAGCACCTAGGCACAGATATTAAACCCCACCCCCAATTTCTCTACCAACAAGAATTTTAAAAATTCTCTAAAATATTCGTAAGATAGCTTTTCCTTAAACATACGAAGCTTAAACCAAATGAGTAGTATAGTGGGTATAAAAGTTTGTGGAAACACTATTTGAGTTGGGTGTATTGAAAATTCATTTAGATAAAAGTCTATGCCATACTATCACATAATCTGTTTCACTTATTTATCCAACAAAATATGTTTAAAGCCATGGAATGTCTATTGCTAAATGGCTGTATCTTCCTCTGTCCCTTCTGTCCCAACAGTACTAACATTAGCAAATATATATTCTATCTTCTGATTTGGATTAGTGCAATTTTAAACCATGAGTATTTAAATTCCTTCAGAAAGTATTTATAATAGAAGTTCTCAAAGATCTTTAACTACAGCTGTGTAATGCACATCCATACAACATAACTCATATTTTCTTTAATTAAACAACACTGAAGGATACTTTTACTAAATCAAAGCTAGCATAATTAAGAGACTGGGTAAAATTGGTTAGAAGTAATGTTTAAGCCAGGGCTTTATTAACCGATCCAAAAGCACTGGAGAAATTCTGTTTTCTATTATGCAAAAAGTGCCCTTGAATGCTAAGGATACAATATAAAATGCTCAAAAGTAGAGTTGGCTAGGAAATCAATTTTCAATTATATAATTTTCAAGTTGCTGGAAAAAATTATGTTCTAATCTGGGCAAAATTGGAAAGCCATCAGTAATGTCCTGACAATGGACAGACAGATCCTGCAGGTCTGGGGACTCTGACACTGTACATTTAGCATGGGAGATTTGTCTTGGAGCCATAGAACCCTGGAAAAAAATAGGTCATGATTATAAAATAATCCTGTAAAAGGGCTGCTGAAAAGCTGGGATGCAAGGTGGCAGGAAATCAGGCAGATATTGTTAATTAGAAACCTTGAATATAGAGTTCTACTGAAGCCCTGCCAAAAGATTAATCAAAGTGAATGCTTTGCTACAAAACTTTTTTTTTTGTTGAACAGGTATCTTCCAATAGGAAACCATTCAGTCTATAATGTCTTGATCAATTCTACCACAAAATAATTAGAAAGGTCATATTTAAGATTGTCTCTCTCAGGGCCTGATCCAAAGCTAAACAAAGTCTATGAGAATATTTCAATGGTCAAGACATCAGGTCCCTATCATACACACAAGACCTAATGAGTGAATATGGCAGCCAGCAATAACTTCAAGTGGGTCCACCTATCTATAAATATATCACTTGAACCCACTGTTTGCCAGTTGCAAGGGATGTTTCTTTGTTACAATGTCATTGTTACAACATTAGTGGAAAAATAATTATTATCTCATGACTTGGAAAACTGGGTTTCATACATACCTTCAAATAGCATCATAATCATGCAATTCATAAATTGTTTTGTATCCCCATGGCTAAATGAACACCATAATTTACTGATTCATCATAATTTAATATTCTGAGGGGCTTTTCCTCCCCCACTGGCAGGATGGCATGTGGTTTGAGAATGGAAACTGAAACTGAAACAAAGATCCCCATGGTATGGTAGGTGATGGTGCAGCTGACTAGTTTTAGAGGCAGCAAGCTTTACTTTGCAGAAGTCCCAGCTGTATTAAGGTTGGTTGGATTTTTAAACAATGTGATCTTGTCTCATGGATTAAAAAGTACACCTAACAATTAAGAGCACTTATAATGCAGTATTTTACAAAGTTGTGGTTGCTTTGCTTTACTTCACTTAATGACAGAAATTACAGTAAAGAAAGATCTATTGGACCTAACTTATTATATGTGCAGTAAATGCTAAATAAAGTAGCCATTAATTTATATCCTAGAGCTGCCAAAAAGATGTGGATTGTGCATATTACAATGCAATTTGAAAAGGGTCATTTTGGATAAATAATTATGAGCATTTACTAAACTCTGAAGCATTGATTACTACTGTAGCCACAAATCTTTGATCTTAGAAAATAGGACATAATTCAAAAGAGAAAAATTACTATAGTTGGGAAGAAAAAAGCAACACATTATTCAAAATGGATAAATCAAGGCTGAGTCAGATCTTTAATGGATCAAAGTACTGAGTATTGATATAAGAGGAGCAATTACAAAGACATCATGGAAAAATACCCTACTGAAGTACAGGAAAAAGTGCATTATGGACTTGCCCAATTTTTCTTCCATACATGACATTTTGAAATGTTTTATATGATGCAGCATAATCACAGTACACACAGAGAAGAAAAGTCAGTTTTCTAGTAATACTGAACTTTTGAAAAATAAAACAAAAAATACTTGCTTTATAAAAGACTCAATCTTATAATCATCTGCATAGCTACCTTTATAACAAATTACTTCATCATATTTTGCTTTTTCTATTTTTCATTTTTACCTCTCTTTCCATATAGATGGAAAGATAATGGCTAACCGGAAGTGCTGTATTCAAAGGAGATATATTAAGTGGACTCAAGAAGTCATTTTAAACTGTGATTCATATAAATCCTCTACATTTCTGAAAAGAGAAAATGTATATATAGAAAAATCTTCAGTTTCTTAACTAGGCTTATCTTTAAACTATGGTATTGACCCAAATCCAAGCCAACTATGAATTTAAGACAATACCCCAAACTTAGATTCTATGCATAGAAAATTACAAATTCATTATAATTTGCCATGTATAGAATCTAATTTATTGGAGGGGCATCCTAAACTCATTTCTCCCCTCCTCTCCTGCTGTGATGGGGAAAACAGTAGGAAAAGGACAAGTGGTGGGGAGGCAGTGGTGGGGAGGGCAGACAATTTGACTGGTCCCTTGCCCTCACCCTCAATGCTTGCCCCACCCCTGCCCAACCCTGTGCCTGCCCCCTGGCCACTGTGTGCCACACTGCCCCACATCTCCATGATGGGTCCTGTATTACCCCATGCTTCTGAGGGCTGAGTCCTGCACTACCTTATGTCTAAGCACTGAGTTTTGAGCCACCCTGTGCCTCTGCACTGGATCGTGTGCTGCCCAGTGCCTTGCCAAATAGTTTCCTGCCACCTCTTCTGACTGCAGATATTGCATTTCTATTTGCTACTCTATTCTAAAATGAAACCCTGTTTTCCCTATGTTGAATGGAGGGGGTTCATTTTAAAATTGAGTAAATATGATCGTTTTCCTAGGCCTCTAAGTCATTTTGTTGCTTTTCACTGAACTCTTTCCTATCTTTCCACATCCTTGCTGAAATGCGAGGCCCAAAACTGGGCACAATACTCCAGGTGAAGTCTCACTAGTACAGACTACAGTAGAAGAAACACTTCCCTTGATTTGCCGTGTTAATACAACCCATTTTACTGTTGGCCTTTTTTGCAAAAAGAGCACACTGTTGGCTTTTATTCAGCTTATGGTCCACTGTAAAACCCAAAACCTTCTCTTCGGTACTACAGTCTAGCCACTCAATCCACAGTCTGTATTTGTGCATGCAATTATTTTGTCCTAAGTGCAGGACTTCGCATTTGTCCTTATTGACTTTCATCTGCTTAATGGTGGACCATCTATGTTCACAACTGTTTCTATCCAGGTCATTCTGGATCCTAGCCCAATCCTCCAGGGGTCTGCAACACTGCCCAACTTGGTGTCATCTACAAATTTACTAATAAAGATGTTAAACAATACCAGTCCTAGGACAGACCCCTTGGGAACCCCACTTGATATGTCCACCCAACTAGAGATTGAGTCAGTATTGACAACTCATCGATTCAACCAGATATGTATCTACCTTATAGTGCAGCACTTTTGTCTAGTCTGCATTTCTTTAGCTTATTAATGACACCACGTCAACAGCCTTGCTAAATTCAAGGTATATCACATCCACTGCTCTCCCTTATAGCCACAAAGCCTGTCATTTTATCATAAAAAGAAAATAGAGTGGTTAGGCATGGCTTAATTCTGGTGAATCCAAGCTGACTGTTCCTGATCACCTTGTTTTCCAGCTATTGAGGTTAAATTGATTGGCCTGTGATTCCCTGGATCCACCTTCTTCCCTTTGTTAAAGATGGGCACTATATTTGCCATTTTACAGTCATTTGAGACCTTACCCAACCTCCACAAGTTCTCAGAGAGAATAGCTCTGAAATTACCTCAGCCAATTCTTTCAGTACCTTAGGCTGTATCCAATTTGACCTTGTGACTTCGAAAGCATTAAGCTTCACTAAGTAATCAATAACCTGTTTTGCCATAACTCTAAGCTAGAAGGTCTCCTTTTGAAGGTCAAAGTACCCTAGATAATGGCATAGACTGCTATCACAAAGATGATAAATGACTACGAAGTCAAGTCATATGAGGAGAGGTTGAAGGAGCTAGGGATGTTCAGCTTGAGGATAAGGCACTTAAGAAGGGACATGATAACAGTCTTCAAATACCTGAAGGGCTGCCATAAAGAAGAGGGAAATCACTTTTTCTCTCTTGCTGCAGAGAGTAGGACACAGACCAATGCCTTGAAGTTACTGCAAAGTAGGTTCAGATTGGATATTAGGAAAAAAAACTTCTCTGCTGTTAGAACACAGAGGCAGTGGAAAAGACTGTCTGGGGAACAATGTTCCCTCCAAGCTGTGTGCGTGCACGGCCGCACAGGATTTAAAACCATGCCGCGCACAAACTTGTAATGCTGCACACCTGCCTGGAGAAGAGCTGGGATGTGGCAATGAGCTGGGTGCGGAGCATGGCAGATGCACCAGGGCCACACGGGATACTTACCAAAGGTAAAATCAGGCAGTGGCTGGGGCCAGGGAACTGCTCTCCAGCCCCAATGCCTTCTGCCTCTTCACTCCTGGAAGTGAGGCGGGCGCTGGGGCTGGTGCCAGGAAACTGCTCCACTCCCCAGCCCTGATGCCACGTGCTCCTTGCTCCTGGAGGTGAGGTGGGGGCTGAGGCTGGGGCTGGGGCCAGGGCTGGGGAACTGCTCCCCAGCCCCAACACTATGTGCCTCCTCACTCCTGGAGGCGAGGTGGGGTCTGGGACTGATGCAGGGGAACTGTTCCTCTCCCCAGCCCCTCCAGCTGCATGTCCCACCTGGAAAGCTCCTCTCCTCCCTTCCCTTCACCCCTCCTGCAGCATAGGCAGCCTGGCTCCCCTCCACTGTGTAAACAACACCTGCCCCCTCTCTTCCTCCAAACAAACCACACGCCATTCTACTTCTAGTTGAGTACTCACTGTTAGTTTTACTCAAAATCCATTATTGCAAAATCCATTACATGAGGATACTTGTCTATTAGGCTGAGTGTAGTCCAGATCCATGGAATGGGTTTTGTGCCTTTGGGTATGTCAGCTGTTAGGAAGAGGCTGTGATCTTCCCCAGGGCAGTGTTGCAGGGGGAGGTGGGACCAATTCACTAACAGACCAAAGTGGTGCGCTCATGGACCACTACACCTTAGAGGGAACATTGCTGGGGATGGTGGTCAATCTTCATCACTGGAGGTGTTCAGGAGGAGGCTGGGCAGGCATTGGTCAGGGATGATATAGACATAGCTATACCTATGTTTTACTATGGGTATTTCCCATGCTTTGGCGTTTAGCTGGTAGTTGTGCAGGACTGGGGATTTTGACTGGAGCGTGCCAATGCTTTTGCTGGGTTTTAAACCTAGAGGCTCCTGGCTAGAGGGTCTTGCCCTTGTGCTCAGGGTTAGACTGATCACCATATTTGGGGTCAGGCAGGAATTTTACTCCATGGTTAAATTTGTATAGACTGTAGGTGCTTTTGTCTTCCTCTGGAGTCGGGGACATGTCCATCTTGCTGAGATCTCTTGAACATATTTTCAGCAACCTTTGCAGTAGCAGGATGTTGACTACCCTAGTCCCCCTGCTTTACCTGTCTCAATTAGGGTGTTATGTCTTGTGTTGCATCAGGGGTGACTGTATAATTTTACTAAGAGATTAGACAATGGATTTGTATAGAATGGTTTGGATAGGGACGATCCTTTCTCAGACAGGGGGTTAGATCAGGTCACCTATGGAGGTGCCTTCTACCCTGCTTCTCTATGATTCTCAATCACAGAGTGGAGTGATTCATCTCCACTCTTTTTCATGTGGGATTACCCTGGCTGAGAGTCACTTTTGGTGCTTCTCAATTGGATTCTGCTGCCTACAGATTCAACTATTCAGCGTACCTGCTGCACAGCCAGCCAAGGAAGGGCTGTGCCACATGCATGTGCTCCACCTGCAGTAGGACTCTCTAATAAGCCTAGAGCAGGCAAGAGCTGCCTTATGCTCTGTAACCTTACACAGTCCATGGCCTCCTACACTCCTCCCAGAAACAGAAGTAGCCAGGACAACTCCAGCTGCACCTGTATCTAGGAGAAGTGCGCAGCGCCTCATGGAACCCCTGGGTGCTATGGCACCTTGATTGAGAACCACTGCTCTAAGCTGTTTGACTCCTTCCCCGTCTTTGCTGTCAATAATGCTTATCTTCCGGTAGATGTCCCTTTTTGTGAAGAGTGAAGTAAAAAAGAAATTAATTACTGCTGTCCCTACATCATCCATAACTAAATTGCCTTCCACATTCATTAAAGGACCTAGGATTTTTCTGATCTTCTAACTTTTGACATACTTGTAAAATCCTTTTGTATTTCCCTTTATCTTGCCACTTGCATGTCAAATCATGCCTTGGCCTTCCTAATTTTATCTCTGTATGCTCATGCAATGCTCTTATATTCTTTCCTAGTATTATGATCAAGTTTCCACTTTTTATAGGTTTTCTTGCTGAATTACAACTAATTGAAGAGATGGCTGTCTAGTCAGACTGTTCTCCTGTTGCACTCTCCATTCTTCTATTGCATCAGGATAACTTGGTCCTGCACCATTAAAAGGGCCCCCTTAAAAAATAGTCAGCACTCCTGGAATCCTTTTCCCTTCAGACTTGCCTCCCAGAGGATCCTGTCCACCAGTTCCCTGAGTCTGATAGAGTCTGCTTTTCTGAAGTCCAGTGTCCTTATTTTGCTGCTCTCCTCTCTTCTTCCCCTTAGGATCTTCAACCCTATCATTTCATGGTAACCGTCACCCTGTTTTAATCAATCTTCACATTCCCCACCAATTCCTCCCACTTTGTGAGCAGCAAGTCAAGAAGACCTCCCCACAGTTGACTTCCCTACCATCCGTATAAAAAAGTTATTGTCAACACACTCCAAGAATCTGCTGGATTGCTTGTGCACTACTATGTTTCCCTCTCAGCAGATATCTTGATAATTAAAGTCCTCCTTGAGAACCATGTCCTGTGATTTGGACATTTCTGTCAGTTGTTTAAAGAAGGCCTCATCCACCTCTTCCTTTTGGTTTGGTGCCCAGAGCAAATGTCCACCGTGACATCCCCCTGCTGCTCTCATCTTTGACTCTTACCCAGTAGGCCTACCTTCCACTTAGTACTGTGCTTCAGGATATGCATACATCTCCTTTATAGCAATACCTCCTTTTCCCCAACCTTTCCTTCCTAAACAAGGAATATCCATCTATGACCATACTCCAGTCATGCGAACTATCCTACCTTATCTCTGTAATCCCAATTACATCATAATTCATTGCTGAGGCTTCTGCTATTGCTTCCCCTTGCTATGTTTTTATCCAAGTCCCCTGGCTTGTCACTCAACTCTGGGTTTTTGTCTCCACCTCCTGGGGAACAAAGTTTAAAGCCCTTTTTACTAGGTTATTAAATCTGTAAGTCTTTGTTAGTAGTTTTTCTTGGAACATCACTCCATAGTCAAAGAGGTCAAAAACCTCCTGGTAACACCATCTACACAGCCACTTGTTGATCTCCAGGATGTGTCTGCTCCTAGCTGGGCCTTTACCCTTAACTGGAAGGACTGATGAGAACACTACCTGTGTCCTTCATTCTTGTACCCAGATCTGCTGAAGATCACCCCTACATCATTAGTGCCCACATGGATGAGCAGCATGGGATAGTAGCCAGAGGGCTGGATGAGTCTTGGCCACCTTTCTGTGACATCTTGGATGTGTATTCCTGGCAACAGACAGACCTTCTGAGCCAACAGATCAAGCTGGCAGATGCATGCCTCCATGCCCTACAGGATGGAGTTGCCAGCCACCACCACCTGTCACTTCCTCTTGACAGCAGTGGTCTCAATCCTCCCCCTACCTCTCATGCATGCATGGCTTGGGCTTTCCTGTCACTGAAGTAGTCTCCTTCTCATCTGATGCCAGGCCTTCATACTTGTTGTCCAGCTGGACAGCAAAAAGTCTGAAGAGGAGTGCTGTCTGTTGCCAGAAGTGAAAAGCTGCCTGCTTCCACCTGCCTGTGTATCTGTGTCTTCCAATGCCGTCCCTGGCTATACCTCTTCTATGAAGTGGGACATCTTTTTGTGCATTTAGTCAATGAAGACCTGGATGCGTCTAAGCCTATCCATCTCTTCCTGCAATCCTCTGGCTGCAGTCCCTGTAAAGCCAGACCAGAACCTGAGTGGAAGCCTTAGTCAGTGGCCATGCTTGGATAGAGCCTGCACAGGTCCAGGCAGAGGAAGAACTGGCTGTGACAAAGGCTTTGGTACTGTGATGTTTTCCAGCCATCCTGTTTATTATCCTGCTAGCTCCTTCTTCCTCTTCTGCTGTTATGCCTGAAAAATTCCCTCTTCCACCTTTACCTGCTTCCTCTCAATGAGCTTACAGTGGTGGATGGGTCAGCAAACTCCACAACAAACTCCCATTGTGAATTTCTACTCAAACTATATCTATAAATATCAGCAGTGTGATATCTTATAGTATCCTATTTGTGTTGTATAATTATACATTTTAAAAGACATCAGTCACGAAAGTGATGGAAAAGACATATCTAATGTGACATGAGGCATTTGTTAAATGCATTTATTCAATACAGATATGGCTATCCAGTGCAACAACACTGAAGTCTCATCTATATGTGCTGTGGTTTTGCATCAGAGCACTGATAGATTAGAAACTGGTCATATTCAGGGTAATACATTCAGTAATACTTGGAATACTCTCTCTGTATTTAGCACTGACTTACCCAAAGTTATTCCTTTGTTGCAGTCTGCAGCAGAAAACAGAGACATTTGAGTGAATTTTAAATGGGCCAGCTTGGGTACTACAAACACCCCAGCTATAGCAGAAAAGAGAAGTCGAGTAAATTATTAGCCCAAGGTCAGTTCCATGGTGTCGCAGTTACATTACTGCTGGCATGCAAGCTAGTGTGCAGGGTATTCATACACTATGGACTTTATCCAGTCCTGTTATTTTGGATCACCATTTCCGTAATTTTTTTTCTAGCCCTTACAAATTCAGTTTTGTACCATTCCCTTCTACTGAGAGTGCTACTGCTAAAGATATATTTTAGCCATTTCTTTTGTACCACTCCAGTT
The DNA here is from genome assembly GCF_001723895.1 of Crocodylus porosus. Classification (NCBI taxonomy): domain Eukaryota; kingdom Metazoa; phylum Chordata; order Crocodylia; family Crocodylidae; genus Crocodylus; species Crocodylus porosus. Next base: position 29,373,898 of record NW_017728886.1, read on the forward strand.
CTCTCTTTGCATTTTTCTAATGACTTCTCTTCCTCTGTATCTTTCAAGGCCTATCATAACATAACTCCAGACTCCCACATATCCTCTCCTCCAGCAGCAAGAAGTCAGTTCCTGTCTTTGGTCAATCCATGGTTAAATTTTCAAGCATCCCAGTGCTCACTCTCCACTGCCCCCATGCAGAGGTTTTGGGGAGCAGGAGCTTTCTATCCTGTTTGTCCATAGCTTGTCTATATTTGTCCTCCAAGACTCTACTATACAAACAACAATAGCACAGGTGTGACTGCTGCTGGAACACTTCTTCCAGTTCTGATGCCCACAAGGATGCTGATAAATTGGAGATAGCTCACAGCAGAGCCATGAAAATGATTAAAGTTATGCTTTAGAGCAGGGGCAGGCTCAGTCTGGCCCCAGGCTGGATCCAGCCAGCAGTGGACTCCATTTCCCAGCAGCCAGTCTCCGGGGCGACCCCAGCTGCAGCACAAAGCTTGGTTACCATGGAGACTGGCCCCAGCCACGCTGGCATGGCGTGCAGCAGGGCAGGGCAGGGCAGGGCAGGGCAGGGGTGCTGCTCTGGATCTGCTGAGATCTTGCAGTGGGGGCAGCTTGGTTCGGGGCCAGGGCAGAGCTGCGATCTGCAGCCTTCATGGTCTGGGCAGGGGTGTGCAGGCTGCGGATCACAGCTCTGCCTCAGCTCAGGACCACGGTGTCACCACTGCAAGGAATCAGGGCAGAGCTGTGATCCGCAGCCTGCATGCTCTGGGCAAGGGTGTACAGGTAGTGGATCATGGTTTTGCCTTGGCCTCAGCCCAATTTGCCCCCACTGCAAGCTCCCAGAGGCTCTGGTGCAGCCTCCTGCTTTGCCCTGCCTTGCTGCACATCTTTCCAGTGTGGCTGGGGCCAGTCTCCATGGCAACCCCAGCCTTGTACTATCACAGTGCACCTGTGGCTGGGGTCTCCAGGGAGACCACCCTCAGCATTGTGGGCAGGGCCTGCAGGAAATGGAGTCTGGTTGCTGGCCAGATTTGCCATTTTGCCCACCCCTGCTTTAGAGTAAAAAAAATACTTGGCTCAACTAAAATGAGGTTGTAAGAGGCTGCAAGTATCTGTATGGGAACAGAAGTCTGAAAATGGAGGACTCTTTAAATTAGCAGGGAAAAAAACCCCACCAGGAAAAAAGACCCTTTAGTGGAAGTCTGAAGACAGAGAAATTCACACTAAAAATAAAAAAGATTTTCAAAAGTAAGGAACTATTGTAACATTTTACCAGAGATTGTGGTGGACTCACCATTACTGGAAAATTTTAATTCAGGATTAGTAAGCAATCATCGATCTTCTGGATCATGGTGTACACATAAGAGGTCCAGTCAGATGCATGAATACATTTGTGGCTGATAAGCTCAATTTGAGAGCAATGCAGCTGATTCAAGTTGCACAGATTCATATCTTGTCTGAGCTGGAGTCTGTATTTATAGAATACTGCTTTTTTCTTTCTCGCTTTGCTTCCTTCTTCGGGATTAAAAGGTGCTTCATGTTGAGCTGCACCCAGTGCCAGATGTTTCCTCCAGATTTGACAGGATTCTGCACACTCCTCCCAGCTTTCTACACCGATGTTGACTAACTTCATACCTTTTTGCACACATTGTGGTACAGCCATAGAGGATGACAGTGCTTTCTACAGCCATCTCAAATATCGCCATACAAAATATTCTAGGGGATATGGTCTCCTTCCATTCTCCTGACATGGCCAATCCATCAGAGCTCCTCTTCTTGATAGTGGTTTCTATGTTTCCTGTGCACTCCAGTACCTCAGTGTTTGGTATTCTGTTTCCCCACTTCATTTTCAGGATCTTATGCAGACATCTCATGTGGAAGCTGTTCAGTCTCTTGATGTGTATAGCATATGTAGCCCATTTCTGAACTATAAAGCAGGCATGACAGCACACAAACCTTGTAGATTTTCATCTTCACCTTAGCTGATAATGCATGGAATAAAAGCAAACTATTCTATGGGCATGTTATTCAGAATTAGGTGTTTTTATAACACTCCCCGCCACCCCATGCTCATATTCAACCAGTGATTAGTTTAGGGGAATCCTAGAGTTTGTGTTTTGGACTGCATCAGACTAAATTATCACAATGGTCCCTTTTAGTTTTGCATCCTATAAATGACTATGAATCTCAAAGAATCTACTCCAGTTGCTATATATTGCATCCAAATACTATTCAGTTGTCCCTGTTAAAATGATGTACATGTACTTTTTGCATCATTATAAGCATTTTGGCAAAGGGACATTTACATTTACTTTGTGTAAATCCCATTTGGTTAAAAGGTATTTTTTTAATCCATATAGTTTATTCCTTCTCATATCAGACCTTTCACTGCTTTAACTGTATCCATGCTATAAGTGTTTTACTGATTTAGCTGTAGCTTAAGCACTGCTACTTGGGTGTTAAAACAAACTTATAGTCTTTTTTTTTAATTACTGTGAATTTATGTTCATTGCCATGAAAAGATTCAAGAATCTGTCTCCAAAGTACTTGAAATGAATTTAAACATTGCATTTCTTCTCCAGATCAGCATGAATAAAATGTAAGCTTTTGGAATTAACTTTGATCTTTAAAAATTAAATAACATAAAACTTAGTATCACTCCAGGCAGATTTTAAATTAGCATATATCACTGCCAACTAGATCACAATAATCCTATGTGATAATCTTTCCCTCATTCTTTTTGTAGAATTATCAGTGCATGATTAGCATTTTTTAATTAACATCAAGAGAAATTCAGGAGGAAGAATTAAAAGCGCACTAATCTGATTGCCATACTGTAGAACTATAGAGATACATTGTATTCACTCAAATATAAGCTGACCCCCAATAATTAGATTTTATATGTGGAAAATTTATAAATTTGATATAATTTTTCAGGTGTATCAAATCTAATTGTTAGAGGTTTGCCTTGAATTTGTCCCCCTATCACTACACGCACGCACACACACACACACACATGCATGCATGCACGCACACATGCATGCACATATACTTTTTCAATGTTAAAACAGAGAGGCAATGCAAAAGGTTAGATAGCTTCTTTGAAAGGTGCCTCAAATCGCAGACTATCCTACGTTCTTACAATTGTTTGGAGGAAGAGAGGGGGCAGGTGTTGCTTACACGGTGGAGGGGAGCCAGGCTGCCTATGCTGCAGGAGGGGTGAAGGGAAGGGAGGAGAGGAGCTTTCCAGGTGGTACACGTAGCTGGAGGGGCTGGGGAGAGGAACAGTTTCCTGGCGTTAGCCCCAGCCCCCACCTCACCTCCGGGAGCAAGGAGGCATATGGCATCGGGGCTGGGGAGTGGAGCAGTTCCCTGGCACCAGCCCCCACCTCGCCTCCAGGAGTGAAAAGGCACATGGCATTGGGGCTGGAGAGCAGTTCCCCATCCCCAGCCCCAGCTGCTGCCTGAGTTTACTTTTGGTAAGTATCCCGTGTGGCCTTGGTGCATCTGCCACGCTTCACACCCAGCTTGTTGCTGCAGCCCAGCTCCTCCATGGGCAGGTGTGCAGCATTATAAGTTTGTGCGCGGCATGGTTTTAAATCCTGCGTGGCCGCGCATGCACATGGCTTGGAGGGAACATTTCTGCTGATGTCCAGATACACTACATTCACAGCATTCCCTTCATCTGCCCAGGCTTCATAGATTCATGGAAGTAGGGTCAGAAGGGACGTTGTGGATCTTCTAGTCTGACCCCCTGCCCTGGGCAAGATAGAAAACTGGGCTCAAATGACATCAGCTAGGTAGACATCAGACCTCCTCTTAAAGACCCCCAGGGTAGGAGCCATCACCACTTCCCTTGGAAGTTGGTTCCAGATCCTAGCCACCCTGACCATGAAGTAGTGCCTTTGGATGTCTAGACTAAACCTACTTTCTAGCAACTTGTGGCCATTATTCCTTGTTACCCCGGAGGGCTGCTAGGGGGAACAAGGTCTCTCCCAAACCCTGTAGTCTCCCCTAGTGAGTTTATAGATGGCCACCAGGTCTCCCTTCAGCCTTCTCCTGTGAAGGCTGAACACGTTAAGCTCCCGCAGCTTCTCTTCATAGGGCCTGCCCTGCTGCCCCCGGATCATCCGGGTGGCTCTCCTCTGGACCCTCTCCATGTTGTCCACATCCCTCCTGAAGTGCGGCGCCCAGAACTGGACGCAGTACTCCAGCTGTGGCCTGATAAGTGCTGCATAGAGGGGGAGGATCACCTCCTTGGCCCTGCCTGAGATGCATCTGTGGATGCACGACAAGGTACAGTTAAGCCTACTGACCTTGACCTCGCATTGTCGGCCTATGTTCATCTTGGTGTCAATAATGACTCCAAGATCTCCTTCTGCCTCCGTGCTCTTGAGAAGGGAGTTTCCCACCTTATAAGTGTGCTGCTGGTTCCTACTGCTCAAGTGCAGCATCCTGCACTTGTCAGTATTGAAACCCATCCTATTTCATTAGCCCACCCCTGTAACCTACCCAGGTCCTGCTGTAATCCGTCCTTCCCTACTAGCGTGCCCACCTCACCCCAAATCTTGGTGTCTTCAGCAAATTTGCACAGGTTGCTTTTAACCCCATAGTCCAAGTCACTAATAAAGTAATTGAACAGTGCAGGCCCCAGGACCGAGCCCTGGGGGACTCTGCTGCCCACTTCCCTCCAGGTTGAAAATGACCCATCCACCACTACTTTCTGAGTACAACCCTTCAGCCAATCTGCAATCCATCTGACTGTGTAGGCATCAGTGCCACAGTTGCCTAGTTTTTTAATGAGGATGGGGTGGGAGACCATGTCAAAGGCCTTGCTGAAGTCCAGAAAGACTATGTCCGTGGCGACACCTGTGTCCAATGCTTTTGTGACCTGACTGTAGAAGGCAATCAGGTTGATCTGACAGGACCTGCCCCTAATGAAACCGTGCTGGTAGCCCTTGAGCATCATCCCTGATACTTGCCCATCACAGATGTGCTCCTTGATAATCTTCTCAAAGCGTTTCCCCAGATAGTTATTTTTTCAAAGAAGATCAAGTTTGTTTCACATGATTTGTTTTTCATAAATCCATGCTGGTTGCTTGTGATGAGCCTTTCCTCCTCCAGATGCTTGCAAATGGCCTTCCTTAGGATATGATCCAGTAATTTCCCCTGTATTGAGGTGAGGCTAACTGAGCTGTAATTCCCTGTGTCCTCCTTTTTGCCTTTTTTAAAGAGGAACATGGCATTGGCTCTTTTCCAGTCCTCAGGTACTTGGCCTGTTTCCCATGACTTCATGAAGCTCCCTGCAAAGGGCTCTGAGATCTCCTATACCAGTTCCTTATGGACCCTGGGATGAAGTTCATTCAGCCCCACTGGACTGAATTCATTCAGACCCAACAAAAACTCTCTGGCCATCTCTTTTGTTATCTCTTCCCTCAGCTTGTCTTTTTTGTGAAGACTGAGGCAAAGTAGCTGTTGAGTAGATACACCATTTTTGCACCTTCAGTTAGGGGTTCCCCCTGGCTTGTTAAGAGAGAACCCACAGCTTCCTTGGTCCTTCTTTTCTGTCCAACTTATATAAAGAGCTTCTCCTTGTTGTCCTTAACCTCCTTTGCCAGGTGCAGCTTGCTTTTTATCTTTGTTTTCCTGATTTTGTCCCAGCAGGCTCTGGCTATTTCCTGGTATACTTCCTTGGTGACCTGCCCATTCTTTCATTGCCTGTATGCTTTCCTTTCACATTTGAAAAATTTGTTGTGCAACCACATTGGTTTCCTTGTCATTCTTCTTGTGCTCCCAGTGTGTCAGGACAGTTTCTTGTTGGGCTTCTAAAGCAGATGCTATCAGCCATTCTGGGCACCTTTATCCTTCAATTTATGTTCCTGTGACACTGCCCTTGTTAACTCCTTGAGTCAGATGAAATCTGCCCTTTTGAAATCTAGCATCCTACTTTTGCTGACCTCATGCTTTCTCTGTCTCAAGATCTGGATTTCTATCATATTGTGATCACTTCTTTCCAAGTTACCCATTGCCTTTACATCCTCCATCAGTTGTTTCTGTTGGTGAGGACAAGATCCAAGATAGATAATCCCCTAGTTGTATCCTCCACTTTCTGGAACAAGGGATAAGTTTGTCTTGACAGGGTGAGATCAATAGTGAGATATAATTTAATAATTGTCCTGAAAATGCTGTAATAAAATGTTATTTGTCCTACTAATACTTTATTAGGCATGGCATACATGTGTACATCATAATACACTGAAACAGAAAGTTGTCCTCCACACATGAGGAGTCATCTTGATATTTTATGTTTGGTTACACTGTTCTTCCAGCAGATGTCTGGAAAGTCAAGGCAACTGATTTAAACATTTTCCATAAACATTTTTGCAGAAAGGGCCAGTTTTCCATAAAATGTTTTAACCCTGAAAAAGCTTTTTTCCTCATGAAAAACAGTTTCAGCAAAATCTTTTCAGTCATCCCTAGTTTGTAATTTGTATAATCAGAAACATCTAAAATTAGTATAAGAGATGCAAAAAATAAATGCAAAAAAGATATTGATTATGGATCATGGATAATTTTTTTCATGGGTCTAAGCAAATCTGGAACATCAGAGACTAAATCTTTTTTAAAACTTTGGCCTGGCATTTGTAAGAACCAGATTATTAAGATCCATGCTCCACCCAGTCTTTTTTTATAATAATTTTTTTCCTACCAGGATGCTGTTGAAAAAACAAGTTCAGTAATACATAAATGTCCAGTAATCCTTGCCTTCCAGCCCGCAGTTCCTACGCCTGTGCCCAACAGCAGCCCTGAGACCATGCCTATAAGCATGCCTGCAATGACAGCCCAAGGCTGGATTTGATGTGCATCCAGAGCTACTCTGAAAGAGGTAGCTGCTTCCTTTGTAGGATCAGCAGCACCCCCAGGCTTGTCCATGGTGGTGTACACAAGCCCTAAGGTTCCTGCACTGGGCAAGACCTGAACAGTGCTTCCCAACTGCCTGCAACCACTGTGCTCCTCTGCAGGTTCCTCAGGCTCTCTCACTGTCAGCCACCCCTCACCAAGTACAGAACCTTCCCCAAAGAAGAAGAAAAGAGCTGCATCAGACTGATCCTGAGGAGGTTAGCTATACTGACCTCTGCCAATTCGAGACTGCTTAGTTGATTCATCCCAGTTATTTTTTTTCTAACCAAACTGAATAGAGAGATTTTTTCTGCCTGCATTTCTGGATATGTGAAATAGCTTAATGAAACTGGCAGGAGCCCTCTCAAGTCTGCCCCACACCATGGATTTCGTCTTACTGAGCGAACACAATCCTATCAGAATCTATGCACATATTCAGCATGTCTCAGTGTGAAGCCAACCGAGTTTAGAGTCAGATGTATTTTTTTATTCCATACAGATCAACTCCAATTTTATGTTCTCGCCTGTTGTCTACTTGCATCAGAACTGCTGAACTGAGATTACAAAAATTTTTACACTAAATAAATGAATTATGCATAATTTAAAACTTTCCACAGTTTTTCTATCAACATTTCTTTATCTTTGCCCTAGACTTTCCCTTGATATGTTGAGATGAATAGTGAGATATAATTTCAACCCTGTCCTGCACATATTGTAATAATACTATGCTTGTCCTACTAATATTTTGTTAGGCATGATGTATATGTACACATCATAATACACTGAGAAAGAGGAAATGGCCTTTCCACATTGTTTCTAAAAATGTGTCAACAACAAACACACATCTGGGCCTTTGTACATTGATATTGTACTATCATCCAATACCATCTGGAGAACTTCTAATTGATTACATTGATTATCAGCTACTGGGGAGGTAAGAGTGCAGTATTAACTGAACGTATTTAGCTGCTTCATTATTTCAACAAGCTGCTGCATTTTATTTTTTTCAGAGGAACAAAATTTTAATTCAGAATATTTCCTTTTCTCCCAGAGGCATGTTTTAGGGAAATAGCACTTTACATTTGCAAAGCACTTTACAGGTAGCTATTTTGTACATCACTCCTGTGAAAATGGGGAGGAAAAAACTCAATACATTTATTGCATCTATCTAATTCAATCCAAAAATCAGAAACTTCTGATTTAACTGGAAAAAAATATAAGAGGACATGCTCTGCTACTTCAGACCAATTACTGAGGAGGTTAGAAAGTGGCCTCCTGTCTGCACAAAGTTATTGTTTATTGTGGATTTTGTTTTATGATTTCCTGTCCCCTGCTTAGACAGGAAACTGGGCAAGAATGACCATTGGTCTGATTCAGCAGATCAGTTTTTGTGTTACCCTAACCTGGTTAGAACACAATTATATGTTGAAGGAGATACTTTCAAAGCATCAAAGGGGATCTGGAGGCCCAGTTCCTTAGGCATCTTGGAATGCTATGACCTCAGTCTCAGTGTTGATCAACCCTAGTAACAGATCCCATCTGAACCCAAATTTTCGTTCAGAAAACTTCCATATTTTAACTGTGCTTCCTGACTCCATTATAGTTGTAGACAAGTTTTTCTTAACAGTTCTAGTTTAATGATTTCTACTCAGAAATAGCTTCAGCCTGGGTTGTTTACAACCTGGGTGTCACTGCATCCAGCACTATTCAATCTAAATGCTCAGAGTAAACAACAATTGAATTCAAAGTGTCAGTTTTTATTAACGCTAGTCATGGTCCAAGAGTGAACTTCTAATGAGCATCCGTCTGAGTTTCAACACTTTCAGTTTGAAGAAGGGCCGTTTCCTGGTTTAGGCTCAGATCTGGCCATGGCTAGGTCAGGACAGATGCTTCTCTTGAGATTTCAGTTTAAGTTGTCAGCAATCTCATCTTACAGCTTATTTTATCTCATGAGATTTTTCACCATCCAAGGGAGCTGAAATCTTATAAGACCAGTTGATTTTAGGATATTTCTGCTACTTTGAGGTTAAAAATTCAAAAGAACCCCTCAAGAAAGGTTAGAAAGAAATGGACTACATTTATTAGTTCACTTGATTTTGCTCTGAAATCCCCACTTCAATTCCGCTCTGAATACCTTCTTGTTCTATCTCTGAGAGCAGGGCAATGAAAGAAAAAAATGTAATTACCCAGAATTTAAGGCTATGTCAAGCACCAGCCCACTATAGGTGGCAGCTATGACTATTATATTCTTGTTTCTTTGCCCATCTAGCTATATGCAGATTGGGTCTGCCCCTGCTAGAACCATGTAAGCCAGATACCTAAGCTTTCAGTGCAGCTTGGGGCTCCTCCTATACAATGCTTAGGGCTCCTCCTATACAGGTTTCCTTTTGGGGTTCCTCTCACAAAGTGATAGTGCATGTCTAGACAGGCATGTGTGGTTTGTGGCACCTCAAAACTGTTTAAGGTGCCACAAACCACATGTGACACATGAGTAAATGTTCACTGTGCTGCAAATTTACAGCACAGCACCAAAATTTGATACTGGCAACCCCTGGTATAAAAAAAAATGCTCCAGAAGTGTGTGCTGGAGCAAATGGAGGCTGGGTCCTCCAGGGAGATGTTTTGGCTGCTGCCCGAAGCATTTCCACTGCTTTAGGTGTCCCCCAGCTGTTCTAGTATGCGGAAGCTAGGAGGAATGTGGAAATGGCAGTTCCCCAAAGCGGGGCATTTTGTCCTACAGCAATCCCAGGTATAGGGGTGTGCGCAGCAGCAAAAAGAAGTGGCACAAGTTTGTGCCACATTAAACGCACAGCCCTGCATATGGGGATGCACCCATGTTGAAAGTTTCATTAAACTTTTACCAGCCAGGCAACAAACTCAGTGCAGGCCAATGCTGATGTCTTAACAAGAAATGCAAACTATGGCCTACTCACCAGATCTGTATGGTGTTGCCCAATTAGTAAAGTGCTATTTTTAAAGAGGCTACTAGAAAAGCAGCTCTGTAGTTCCAACCAGTTCTTAAAAGGAAGTTGTCACATAATCAAACAGAAGTAGGCTATAGCTTTCTCCAACACTTAAATCTAATTTGGCTTGGACACACTGATGGGTACCACACCTGTTCCCAAGGCAGAAATTTCATCACTTCTGCCACTTATTCTTAGTGGGTGCCCTGAAGATCTCTCCTCGTGCTCTGCTCCATTAACTGTTTCCTTATCGAGACTGTGTGTGGTATGCAGATGGGCTGCCTGCAAATTTTCAGTATCTGTCCTGACAGATTTCAACTGTGCTATTTGCTTTTGGCATTTTAGCATCCTACCATCTGCCTCTGAGTTTAGGTTCTTCTATTATCCCCAGCACCTATTGTACTCAAGTGCTGATCCATAAAATCTTAATTTGTAACAGTCACAGCTTATTATGCTATTATTGCTTTATGCATAGAAATAGTAGTCTTTCAGCTAAACTAGCCCCCACACTTCCTTCCACAAACAGCAAGGAGATGAGACAGCAATTATGGATGCCAACTTGGAGCATGAAGGGAAATGGCCTCAGCAAAGCTCATCCATGGAGCTCGGGCTCTGTGGTCTTCCAAGAATGAGAGATCAGGGTCTTTGCACAGAAATCTACTTCCACCTTTTTCTCTTCTCCTCTCCCCACTGCCCCACAAATTGGGGAAACTAATATAAGTTATCGAATATGCACTGATTTCCAGTTTCTCACTCCATCTTCTGGAAGCTTACATCTGGTCTACACTACAAAGTTTTTCTGACGCACGTATGTCAGCTACAGTTGTGAAAACAGCACACCCACAAGGAAACACAGCTTTGCTGACAAAACCTGTGACATGGCTGTGTCCATATCAACAGAAAGAGATTCTCTCAGTTTAGCTTGTGTCATTAGGGGAGCTGGAACAGGTAAAGTATCAGAAAAAACCTTTCTGCTAGCTTAAGCTGCATCTCCACTAGAGGACTTTGTGGACAGTACTATACCAACACAGATACAGGGGCAAAAGCTCTAATATAGACACGCCACAGTAGGCTCCTGGAAGAGGATGTCTAGCAAGGGAACCTCTATTGCAGAGGGATACTTTTTTGTGTTATAGGATAACCTAAAATCTACTGAGATCAGTGTAATCTCTGGCACTTTTCTGAGCAGGGAGAGGGAGAAGAACCTGTTCATTTGCAGGAAATGTCAAGAGAAAATCTACAAGCACAAACTCAGAGTTTGCATTCTGTAGCTGAGGGGAAGAAGTAGACCTTACTTTCTAAAAACAAACAATTTTCACTAACCGACATTCCAGTCCGAAACAGAGCTCTCTAGATGACCACTAAGCCAGGGAAGGATGACTGAACACTTTTAGGAATGTATAAACAAGCATTCTTTCTCCAGGACATATTTTCAGTAATGATATTTGAAACAAACAGAAGATACTTTCCTTCTTACAAACTGCAATGTAGCTAAATAACTACAGTCAATAAACAAGGTATAATGGCTACTGAAAGCCAGAGACAGAATAAAAAGATGACATTTCAACAGGGCCATCTCTTTCACATTACAGTTTTCCTCCTTGACATCTGTTAGAAGAAGAAAAGCTTCAGTAACCAAAAAGCTACAATTATCTACTCTTTGAAGTTTAAATTTTCCAACATTCCTACGTAAATATATGTACAGATACACAGTGAAATCCAATGGATTCCCTTTTTACACGTACAGTAATGTAATAATTTTAAACAAAATGTAACATAATATACAAATTCACAAGGGGTCTGGGCTTGATCCAGACAGACAGTGGGGCTCCTTGCAGACTGGATACAACCTGGAAAACCAGCTAGGCAACTGATTGCTGTGGAAAATACAGTCCTCATTTGCCCACCTGTTACTAAGGATCACATCCACTGCGGCCCCATAGCACTGGATTCTGTGGTAGGCCACAGCACCACTGGCCATGTTCAGCTTCCAGCAGCCCAGGAGGCCAGACGGAGTGGCTGGTCCATGGTCTGTATGTTTGATACTCCTGCCACACACTGATGTAAGATTTACGTTTGCTAAGCATAAAAACAGTTCTGCTGATGTCTCTCATTTTTTCAAACAAATTTATGCAAAAAAGAATTAAAATACAAACAACTTGAAACAAAACACTTCCCATAAACCCTGTCCTATCTTAATTTTTATGCCTCAGCAATTTATAGGCCAACATTTTCAAACCAGTTTGGAAACTCTGCCTACAAAGCTTAACACACTCATCACCATTAGATTTTCAAGAATGCTCAAAATGCTCTCCTCTTCTGAAAATCTGTTATATGTTACAAGCTCTAAATGTGAATTTAGCTTCTTCAAAAAAATGCTGTGCTGATTATAGGGTCATGAGCCTTTTTGAAAATGTGACCTTAAAGTAATATACTGGAATACTCACATTTCTTTACATTCATTTAAAGGCTTATGCTACAATACTTGTATAGCTAGAATATTCAGTATTCCTTGATTTAGTTAGCAAACAATACAATAAAGGATGTTCTTTAGTCCCATTGTTATCAAACACCCATGCAGCAGAGTGTCATGATTTTTAGGAAAAGCCAAACAAGGTTTGTAGAAACATTAGTGACCATTTGGATTTGTAGCATTCACAGAAAATGTCACTGGGAATTCCACGTTTGTGACCCTTATTGATAAGCGGAGAAGGAAGCAGAGTAGTTGCTCTGTGATAAGTAGGTCAGGTATGGGACTGCCTTGAAGAGGCTTTTCTCTGTGCTAGTACTTTAGGGTGGCTGATTGGTGCTAAGGTGTTTGTCTAGTGCCTGGTGTTTGTGTGTTTGAGGTTTTTTTCTCCCCTCTTTCCCTTGCAGTGCATGTTTCCTTTTCTGTCTGTCTGTCTGTCTGTTCTTTTCTTTCCTTCACTGGAGTGACAGTGACAGGTATTGTTCTCCGTAGGGCTGGTTTAGGTAATTTAGGGCTGGAGTTAAGATAGACAGCCTTATAAAAAGCAGTCCCAGCAAACTGTGTGAGCAGCAAACAGACAGGGAATTTTCTTAGGGAATTGTCTGTGGAGGGAGCCAGGGAGCAGGTGACTCTGTGTGTGTGTGTGTGTGTGTGTGTGTGTGTGTGTGCATGCGCATGTGCATGCGTGCAAGGGTCTTGGTGTGGGTTCTTGTGGTGTGTCTTTCCCCCCTTCCCCCTCTTTCTTTTTTTTCTCCTTACAGAATAGGTGTTCTCCAGGGAGGAAAGAAGACACAAATGGAGTCTGGTGACCAGCATGGGATGTGCCAGGTCTCTGTTCCTCCTACAGGGTCAGAAGCACTTAATCTACGCCAAGTGTAAGCTGATGTCTGTCCTTGAGGAGAAGATTCAACAATTGGAAGCATGGGCATTCACATTACATTGCATCAGGGACCACGAAGAGTACTTGGACAAGAGTTACAAGAGGCTGGTCTTGGAGATGCTAAAAGGCAATGAGGAGAAGTGGCAGCATGTGACTACTCAAAGCAGGAAGGCCCACAGAATTGAAGAGCAGCAAACTGGAGTCAGCAACTACTTTCAAGCACCCTGCAGTGGAACCACTGAGGAAAAGGCAGAGGAGAGGAGACAGAGGAGGCAGCAACCTAGAGAGCAGGAACTGCAAGTCCCTAAGACCAGGGGCTCCAGGACCACTGCACCAGAATAAATAGAACAGTGGTGGTTAGTTGGTGACCCCTTCTGCGGAGGACAGGCACCAGTGTGCCATCCAGAATGCAGAATGTCAGAGAGAGACTCCCAAAGCTCATCCATCCTTCAGCCTACCCCTTCCTGCTTGTCCATGTAGGCACCAATGATACCGCCAAGAATGACATTGAGAAGATCGGGATGACTATGAAGCTCTTGGCAAGAGGATTAAGGAGTTTGGAGCACAAGTGGTGATCTCATACATTCTGTAGAAGGCAGAGACCATCTTGTTCTGGAAATGAACATGTGGCTGAGATGGCGTTGATGACGGTGTTGACATGAAGGCATTGGCTTCTTAGACAATGGGTGGATGCTCTTGGGAGAAGGACTGTTATTAAGAGATGGGATCTATCCAAGGAGAACATCTTTAGGCATTGTCTGGCCAACCTATTAAGGGATGTTTTCAGCTAATTTCTGTGGGAGATAGTGAGGAAAACCCTCCAGCAACAGAGCACACAGTACAGAGGGGAAAGGACTCAAAGAAGCAACTTAACTCCGGGTAAGGGCCAGAGAGGTACAGGACTGCAACAAGTGGTGCAAAAGGGAAGTGAGTAGGTCAAAATGAAAAAATATGTCCAATGCAAGAAGTATGAGAAATAAACATGATGAGCTGGAAGTTGCAGCCTGTGAAAAGAACTCTTATCTGACTGGTATCACAGAGACATTGTGGGACAGCTCTTATGCCTGGAATGCCATGAGGAGCCAAAAAGGAGGACACAGGGATTTACAGACTGGTTAGCCTCACTTTACTACCAAGGAAGTTACTGGAGCATATCCTAAGGAAGGCCATTTGCAAGCATCTGGGGGAGGAAAGGCTGATCACAAACATCCAGCATGGATTTACAAAAAACAAATCATGTCAAACAAATTTGATCTTTTTTGACAAAGTAACCACTTGTGGGGGGTGAAGGGAAGGCTGTGGATATAGTGTATCTGGACATCAGCAGGGCTTTTGACAGGGTCCTGTACAACCCTCTCAAACACATTGGATAAATATGGGCTAGATAAAATTGCTATAAGGTGGACACATAACTCACCAGCTGCAAGCAAAGGGTAATTATTAATGGGTCCATGTCAGAATGGCAAGAGGTTTTGAATGGAGACCTACAGGGGCCTTTCCTGGGTCTGGTGCTGTTCAACGTGTTTATTAACAATTTGGATACTGGCATAGAAAGTTTTTTGAACAAGTTTGCTGATAAATCAAAACTGGGGAGTACTGCATACAGGTTGGAGAATGTCAGTGCAAAAGGTGAATGCAGTTTTGTGATGCATCAATAGAAACTTTGGGTGCAATACCTGTGAGGTGATAGGGCCTCTCTACTTGACACTTCTAAGGCCTCATCTGGTGTACTGTGTGCAGTTCTAGGCTTCACATTTAAAAAAGGACATAGAGAAGTTAGAGAGGATCTAGAGGCAGGCAACAAAAGGGCTTGGAAAGGAAGTCATATGAGGAGAGGCTGAAGGAGCCAGGCTTGTTCAGCTTGTGGAAAAGGCACTTAAAAGGGGACATGATAGCGGTCTTCAAACACTTGATTGGCTGCCATAAGGAAGAGGGAAGGCACCTTTTCTCTCTCGCTACAGAGAGGAGGATGTGGACAAATGGCCTAAAGTTACAGTAAAGTAAATTTAGATAGTGTATCTGGAAAAAACTTCTCCACTGTTAGAATAATGAGGCAGTGATATAGACTATCCAAGGAAGTTGTGGTCTCCCTATCACTGGAGGTGTTCAAGAATAGGTTTCATAGTTTCATAGTTTCTAGGGTTGGAAGGGACCTGAGCAGATCATCTAGTCCGACCCCCTGCAAACGACCCTGGCAAGGCGCTCATCTAACCTCCTCTTAAACACCCCCAGGGTAGGAGCCTGCACCACTTCTCTTGGAAGTTGGTTCCAGACCCTAGCCGCCCTGACCGTGA
>NW_017728886.1:29390380-29410113 GCF_001723895.1 Crocodylus porosus
GAGATCGTCCGGACCGGCTGACTTGAATACGTCCAACCCCTCCAGAAGCTCCCTAACTAAATCCTCGCTAATCCGTGGCCCAGGTGTGCCTCCCCCGGGGCCCGAGAGGGGCCCAGCAGGGAGGTGGCTGTTCTGGTCCCTACTTAGGAAGACGGAGGAAAAGAAACCGTTAAACATGTTAGCTTTGCTGTCTGGTGTGATGACCAAATTTGTGGTTGGACAGCCACTTGTCAGGGACAATCTAGGCATGACTATGCCTATGTTCTACTGTGGGTATTTCTGATGCTTCTGGGCTTTGCTGGTTGCCCCTGCTCTTATTTCTGTTATATGTGCCAGGGTTTTTTTAAGCCTTCCTCAGAGAAAGCCAAAGCTTGGCACTTTGACTGGGGGGTGCCAATGCTACTGCTGGGACCAAAGCCAGAGGGTCTTGCCTCTCCCCTCAGTGTCAGACTGATCACCATATTCATGGTCAGAAAGGAATTTTACCCCATGATCAGTTTGGTATGGACTGCGGGGGGTGGGGGTGAGG
The DNA here is from genome assembly GCF_001723895.1 of Crocodylus porosus. Taxonomy (NCBI): domain Eukaryota; kingdom Metazoa; phylum Chordata; order Crocodylia; family Crocodylidae; genus Crocodylus; species Crocodylus porosus. The sequence goes on from NW_017728886.1 coordinate 29,390,910, forward strand.
GAAAATATAGCAGGGGTTGTGGCCCTCTACCCAGGATTGCTTGAGCATATATTGACATTTCACAGAAACAGAACATTGGCTGCCAGGGCTCCCTTGCTTTCCTTGTGGCAGGTTAGGGTCTTAGGTCTGTGTTGTGTCACAGGCATTGGTAGTCTTATGTGGAGTTTAGATCATCAGGCAGGAGGCCATAACAGATGACCGCTGGAGGATCCTTCTGACCCTATTTTTCTGTGATTCTGTGATTATATTTCAATAACAATTCTATACTTTTTATTTCTGGGTATTGATTAATCAAAATTACAAGAATAAAGCCCCAAAATTAGAGCCCTTGTTTTCCCCTTTGTTATAGAGAGAATACTTATTGATATCAACATTAATGTGGCAAAGGGTATAATGGCAGAATGGGGCTGGTTTATTTGCCTGCTCTTTCCCCATTTTATTACTGCATACAGACTTCAAAAGTTCATTCATTTCTACTACATCATGGAAAAAATACATCATATTGGCAATATTTTACTCATGCATTTACACTAATTTCTACATATTCAAACAAATACTACAGATGGAAAGTTTATGCCAATCTTCACAAAACTTTTTTCACTACGGTGAGAACTACTAATATAAGGATATATAATAATGTAAAAAATGCTATCTTATTTTAAAGGTTTCCCCCTAAAAGGCATGTTTAATAAGAAGGTTATAAATAGTAAAAAAGGTCTTTCAGGAAATAGAGAAAAATCAAAGAATTATATGAGAGTGCCAAAGGGCTACAATACTACGTATGTACTGTGTATGGAGTCATGCTGGAGAAGGTATCAAGTAAAGAATTTGTTTTTGATGGCATGCATTCAACACTGAACCAAGACTGTGACTAGAAAGAAATCTGTTGTATTGTTTTTTAAGAAGTAACAAATATTACAAATTACTTACCTCAAGAACCAACCAGAGCTGGTCTCCATTCTTCACATCTTTCTTGTAGTACATTCCATAGAATTTGACTACATTGGGATGATCAGAAAGAGCTCTCAAGATGTTGTACTCTGCTTCAATTTCTTCATCAATGTCCTATGGTCATCACAGAAATAAACAGCAGTTAGCAAAGGCAAAGCACATACAAAGACCACCCCAACCCTGCTGCCCCCACATTATTTTTAAGTTATTCAGATTGCATTTAAAATACAGCAACATCAAAAGAAACATTAGTTCATCTTTTACAGTACTATAAGGTATATATTTCAGGTATTTCAGTCCCACTGAATATATTTAACTGTATAGAACAAAGACCACCTCTGTTTTACATCATCTTCTATCAATTTAAGCCTGTGAAATCACACATATGACCTGGGCCATATCTGGCCCATGGAACCACTGTCTTGAGCCCACAGAACTCCTGGTGGTCCTGGGAATTCAGGAGTGGGGTGAACAGAGGTGTTCTTTGACAGCAAAGAGGGAAGCTATGGCTACACTGACACAGCACTACTTGTTTCATCAGCATGTGCCCCACCGCTGCCGGGGAGTGGGATGAGTTTGACACCCCTAATCTAAGCTAAAGCACGGGGTGGAAGAGAGGCCATCAGAAAGAAGATACTTTTGTGTTTCAAGTAGTCATAATATGATGGAGGCCTGCAGGAAGCCAAACTAACCCCCAAAAGTGGGCAGTGCTGACCACTGTCACTTCATCCAAAGAGATATTACTGAACCCCCTAGAAGTATTTGCCATTTCTCTCCTCTGGGATATTCCTGCAAGATAGCCAATAGCATTCCTACCACTTGCCCTCCCTTTAGTAGTGGGCTCCATTAGTTGCAGTCTTGATTTATTGCCTTCCCCCTCTGACAGAAGACCTTAGCTCAGCCACCTTCTATTAGCAGCACTCACCCAGCATCCAGTACATAGAAATATTTGCTTTGAAGGAAACTTTATTAAAAAGTGACAGCATCAAGGCTGAATCTGAAATTTTACCAGAGTAATTGAATTTTATTGACCAATACTATCTCACTGTTTTCTTATGCTCTCCTGTCGGTCATTTGTTGTCTTTTGTTTTAGGTTGTTCTTTAGGCAGTAACAACAAAAGAAAAAAATCTCTTGGTACTAGGCACCATACATTCACCTACCAACAAATCCCAGATCCATGACCAGGGTTCCTATGTAATAATGGCCTAAAACTAAAACTTTATTACACTAAAAGTATACTATAACTTTTACCCAGCTAGATACAGTCTAAAAATCTTACATGTGCAATGTAGCCTGATAGCCAGATATTGTGATGACTATGAGAGTGAAAATGGTAACTTTGGAACAAGGTAGAATGTAACAGCTTGAGATATGCTAAATACTGATATTTACTCTCCAAAGAACACCAACCACTTTATCTAGTGAAGGCACTGGATAAGCTTCCCTCCCTTGACAGTGGGACCCATGTCTTCTCTCAGCACGAAGTCAGAACAGCCACTGTTGCTTTATTCTCAAAGTCCCTGACAGAGGAGACCACAGCATTTGTTTGGGTCCCACTGAATCACTCAAATTTGGAGTCACGTCTCAGACTGTCTGGAGTTTCTGAAGTGCAGAGTATACAAGTTCTGGATTCTAGGGGAAGCCCAAAGTTAATGGGGCTTTGTCAAGGACACACAGAAGAACACTACTAGCCTCTGCCTGAATTATTGCATCCATCCTTAGGGACAGGGAGATCACAGCACAGCCCATCTGGTCACACACAGAGATATAGGACAATTAAAGTAATCACAACTGCCACCTTTTCTCTTTTAGATCTTCATGTACATGGATATACATATTTATTCCAGATAATATAACCTCAACTTGTATTATCTACATAAAGCTGTTGTACAAACAGCTGCCATGATTTCAAATGCCAGAAACATCAGTATAGAGGATGATCACCTTCATGACACCTTTGTCTGGGTCCCAGAGAAAACTGACTCCAAACATCCTCTCTGTCTGGCTGGGCAGGCCAAACACCTCAGTAATAGGCAACTGCCTAATGCTGAACTCAGATAAGATGGTGGTTATGAGGCCAGAAGAAAAGAAGTGCTAGGCAGTTCCAGGGTCTACTCTTACCTGGCCCCTGAACAAAGGCATCTACCCTCAAAATGCCTTCCCCTCGCCTCTGTCCAGGGCTCCAATAATTTATCTTGTACACCATCTCCCCACTGGATTCTGAGTCAAATTCAAGGTTTCACTGCTAGTCTTAGGCTAGGTCTGGGAAGGGTCTTGAACATGGAGAGCCTTTGCTTGTGACAACAATGTCCTATGAGATATCTTGGAGATAAGACCTGCTAACTTCAGTAACTAAGCTTGTGAAAAATAGAGGAAAAGTTAATTCAGCCATCTGTCTGAGGCTGGGGTGCTTCTCAGAAATCCCCCGATCTTCCAAATGTCTGCAAACTTTCTTCTCAATATGAGTACAGTACTTCGACAAATACTAATCAAGATATTGCTGAAGAATAGAAAAGGAAGAAGAGTAAAATGCAAGGTAAGAAGGGGAGAGAAACGAATAGGAGTAGAAGTCATTAGCAAAAAAAGCCTGCACACAAAAAGGCAAATGTTACAAACAAGTACATGGTATCCCTAGCTGCCTCAGGGAAACTAAGATGAAAATTAACCCACTGTCCTACTGTGATTTAATGGAGGTTATTGTCTCCTGAGGGGCATTCAGATTTTATGTGATTTGTATCATTACAGGAAGAAATGAGAGCATAAGAGAGTATGAATAGACTATTCATTCTATAAGTAATGGAAAGAAAAACTGCATTTCATGAGGGAAGAGAACTAGATATACTTCATTAAGATTTGTGTATATATCATAAAAATAATTTCATAAAACCCAAATTGCTAGTAAAGGCTACCTTCCTAGAAGCAAGAAAAGGGATTTTTTATATTTACATAATTGACACATATTTTTAAACTGAACTATCCATCAAATGCTATTAATGCTTTCTAAGCAAGAAAAAGATGAGATTGAGAGCATTTTTAATCCAAATGATAACATTGCTATTTTTTTCACAAATATTCTTCCTGTTTCACTTTTATACCTTTTGAATTGAATTTAACCCATAAAAGAATTCAAAATGATTAGAGAAAGACACCATCACAGTCTCATATCACTCAAAATACGGTAATTTATTAGAATTATTTGAAATTACAGACTATGTCTTACATAGTCATAATGTTTGTCCATCTTTCCAGTTTGACCATAAGGCATAAAATAATAAGAAATAAAACTATATAAAATAATAAGAAGGGAGCAATTAAAATGCTTTTTTCTTCATTGCAATAGCTCCCTCTGCAGCCATTAATGATTCTTTCAGTTTATTATATTCCAGGAAGAAATACTTTATTGAAAATAGGGTGGATGGAATATTAGTGTGTAATTGTATGCACACGCAGATTAGGTACATTGGACCTAGTGGTAAGATGAAGAGTCACATTAAGTGTTGTTTGTTTTTTTAAGGATAAAAATTTAAAGCAAAACCAACTAGAAATTAATTGTTAAGAGTTCTGTGTCTAATGCATTTGACTTGCTAGTTACTGGAAACCTGCTCATAGCTCAGCTATTTGTCTACAGAATCAAGTGCCTGTTTCTAGGGCTATTAAATTTGGTTTACAATTAAATAAACATTTTCACAAAAAAGTTGAAAAATTCCAGTTTTGCATTTTCAGCTGAAAATCATTTAATTTTGAATGGACATTCTAAACATTTTGGATGAATTTGGAAAGATTTTTTTTTTAACAGAGTTGTTTTGTTTTTCTTTAACTAAAATTTTGGCCCAAAGGATAAGTCATTATTTTCAACTAATGTTTCCATTTAAAAATATTCATTTTCTCACCAGCTTCACATATTTTCCTTATTCTTCCCCAAACGATTTTTTTATTCACTATGTTCCTCCCACTCTTCCTGGTTCCTTTGAATTCTCTTTCCTCCTTCTCTGAATCATTTCTCCCTCTCTTCAACTCACCCCTGTCATCACCCCTATCTCTTCTCACCTCCTATCTTGTGTCTTTTCTTTTCTCTCAAGTACTCCCAACACTGCTGTTTGTTTCCCCACTTCCTTCAATAATTCCTTCCTTAAGCAATGACTGGTTAGGGAATGTTCTTGTATGCCTGCAAAATATGTTGATTCACAAATACTTCCTGCTATGCAGGCATTCAGATAAACTTGGATTACAAGGGAGCTCTGATTACTCAGTCAGCAGTAAGACTGAAAGACCCTGTCTACAGAAAGCAGCAAGAATCTGTAAAATGTTTTGGTGCATTTAAATTCATTTCATTAAGACTGCAATCTCTTGGCTGTGAATCATTTTTGCCTTTGAAAAGTGACATGATGATAAATGGAGAGTGGGTCCTATTTTTTGCACTGAAAAAACTAGTGAAAAACAGAAAAAGATTAACATGAACCACAATGCAAAATAATTGTATTGTAGGTTTGTGAAATTAATACATTTCACAGAGCTTTAGGCAACAAGGAAGTATTTTGATCATCTGATCTGACCTTTTCTGTGACACAAACTATTTAACTGAAACAAGTAGAGATGTCTCGTTGTAACTACAGGTGCACCAATATATCGGTCCCGTCCTGTATCGGCACCGATATAAGGAAAATTGACATTATCGGCAGTTAGCTTTTTTTGGCTGATGTTGCCGATAATGTCACCAATAAATGCCCTGTGCATGTGCACAGCTGCAGTGCAGCATGCAGGTGACCAGGAGCTCAGCCTGGCAGTGTGGAAAGCCGCGTCCGGCTGGTAAATCTGTTGTGGGGGAAGGGGCGTGGGGGGGGGCGCAAATTGAGGTCCCCATGGCAGGGGAGGAAGTGGGGCTCAGGCTGGGGTAGGGGCAGGGGCAGGCACTGCCCAACTCGGGTGGGGCAGGGCATGGGATGGAGTGCATGAGTGGTTTGTCTGGGGAGTGCGGAGATAGGTTGGCAGCTCCTGCCACTACATACACCCCAGGAGGGCCCTGGATCTGTGTGCAGTGTGAGGGCAAGGGGTACTGGGGGGCTGGGGCCAGAGGCAGTGCTGGGCTCTTCCCAGCGGGGGGGGGAGGGTTGGGCGAGGCTGTGCTTGGGGTAGGTGGCAGTGGTGCTGGGAGAAGAGCTATGGGGGGGGGCCTACAGCCACCCCAAAATTTGCCTTAGCCCTCCATTTTAGCAGCCCAGTCCCCCTGCTGGGAAGAGCCTGGCACAGCCCTGGCCCCAGCCTGCAGTGGCAGCCTGCCCTCACTTCACACACAGATCTGGGGGCACATGCCCCCCCATGCCCAGGAAGGAACCCAGGCCTTGTGGGGGCACAAAGGTAGCCACCCCAAGGCAAAGCGATACCTGGCCCGGTGCACACACTGAAAAGGTCTGTGTGGAGAGATCACCCTCCTGGAGGCTCAAGAGGCTTGATAAGGAGAGTGAGGGGTCACAGGGTCCAAAGTAACCCACAACCCCAAGAAAGGGACAAGGCTCAAGGCAGTGAGGCACTGGTGTCCTATCTGATCACCAGTCCAAGTCATTTTTGAGTTCATCTTATAAATTTGGTTTACATTATTTCTGAGCTTTACATTAGCCAGGATGGGGGAAAAAGGACCCCAAAAGGATACCAGCCTCAGCCTAACATTGTGGGATGCATCACATAGCTAATGCCTCCACTGTCATAACAATGGCAGTCACACCCGAGTGGAAAGGGGTGGGGTGTAGAGGAGGAGGAACTCTGCAGAAGACACACCACTATAATCACATCCAGCCCACAAGAAACCACTAAAGTGTCTCCAGGCAAGTACAGGGTCATCATCTGAATAGCAAATTGTAGTGGGCGAGTGGGTGAGATGTGACGTAGTTAGGTGCAGGGCATGCTGTGACTCCATGGCAGTAGCACTGGGCAGGGGCCTGGCACTCATTTTCCATGTTTTATGGACTGGTACCCACTATAAGTAAAGCCAAACAGCCCAGCTGATGATCTCACTTGAAGTCAATAGAGTTTCTTAAACACCCAACAGTCTTTCTGCCTGGATATATTTACAATATAAAGGTGTGTGTATACTATCACAAATAGTATCACTGAGTTATCCACTGGTTATTCAAATTCCAGCCCAGGAGACAGAATAATTAAATAAAAATCACTCATTAATATTAATATTTAATAATTAATATTGAAGTGGCTTACATGAACAGGATCCAAGATTTTCACTGCTGCTTTGCTGCCATTTTTCTTGTTTAACACCTTAAAAACTTTGCCATATGTTCCTTTGCCAATGGTTTCAATTATCTGCCAGGTATCAGAAGGATCAGGGAAGTTATCAAATATTATTGTTTTCCCAGTTAATGGAAGCATCTCAAATGTTGGTTCCTGAAAAAAAACAAAATTTCAGTTTTCCATTGAATAAACAATTAATAGCAAGTGTGATAAAACAAAGATATATGTGGCAACCTCAGGAGTAGATTGAGTCTGGAACTGTATATTATTTGCATACAATCACATCAGCTAGAACTCGAAAGATAGGTCCAAAATTGACTACGGATGGATAGGAACAATGTGGTCTGAGATTTCATAGATTCATAGACGTTAGGGTCGGAAGGAACGTCAATAGATCATCGAGTCTGACCCCTGCATAGGCTGGAAAGTGTGCTGGGTTCAGATGACCCCAGCCAGATGCCTATCTAACCTCCTCTTGAAGACGCCCAGGGTAGGGGACAGCACCACCTCCCTTGGGAGCCCATTCCAGATTTTGGTGACTCTAACTGTGAAGAAGTTCTTCCTATTGTCCAGTCTAAATCTGCTCTCTCCTAGCTTATAGCCATTATTTCTTGTAACTCCTGGGGGCACCTTGGAGCCTCACCAATTCCCTTCTGTGCCCCCATGAATTTATAGGCAGCTACAAGGTCACCTCTCAAACTTCTCTTGCAAAGGCTGAAGAGGTCCAGGTGCCCTAGTCTCTCCTCATTGGGCTTGGCATCCAAGCCCTTAACCATATGAGTGGCCCTTCTCTGGACCCTCTCCAGGTTATCCACATCCCTCTTAAAGTGTGGCTCCCAAAACGGGACATAGTATTCCAACTGCAGTCTGACCAGCGCCCAATAGAGGGGAAGTATTACCTCCTTGGTTCTGTCTGTCATGCATCTGCTGATGCATGATAAAGTGCAGTTAGCTTTGCTGATGACTTCATCACGCTGATGACTCATGTTCACCTTGGAGTCCACTAGGTCTCCGAGATCCCTTTCCTCTTCCATGCTGCCAAGCAGGTCTTTTCCTAGGCTGTAGATGTGCTGGATATTTTTCCTCCCTAGGTACAGCACTTTGCATTTCTCCTTGTTAAATTGCATTCTAGTGTTTTCTGCCCATTTGTCCAACCTGTCCAGGTCTGCCTGTAGTTGTTCCCTGCCCTTCGATGTGTCCACTTCTCCCCACAGTTTTGTATCATCCACAAATTTGGACAGAGTACACTTCACTCCCTCGCCCAAGTCACTGATGAAGACATTGACGAGTATCGGTCCAAGGACTGAGCCCTGTGGGACCCCACTGCCCACATCCTTCCAGATTGATACTGACCTGTCCACCACCACTCGCTGGGTACGACCCTCCAGCCAATTTGCCACCCACCGAACTGTGTTATCATCCAAATCACGACCTCTTAATTTGTTCACCAGTATGGGATGGGATACCGTATCGAAGGCCTTCCTGAAGTGTAAGTAAACAATATCTACCCCTACTCCTGCGTCCAGGTGTTTTGTAACCTGGTCATAAAAAGAGATTGATTAGTCAGGCATGATCTACCTGCTATGAACCCATGCTGGTTTCCCCTCAGCATAATTTTTCCTGCTGGGCTCTCACATATATGAGCCTTAATAATCTTTTCAAAGACTTTACGAAGGATGGAGGTGAGACTGACTGGTCTGTAGTTGCTTGGATCCTCCTTCCTCCCCTTCTTGAAAATGGGAACCACATTGGCCCTTTTCCAGTCCTCCAGGACCTGGCCCGTGTGCCACGAGTGCTCAAATATTCTTGCCAGCGGCTGTGCAGTGACATCAGCCAGTGTCTTCAGTACCCTCAGATGGAGCTTATCTGGGCCTACCGACTTAAATTCATCCAGTCTTTCCAAGTGACTCTGCACTATCTCAGGGTCAATGCTTGGTGGTCTGGCACCCTGCTGTTACCTCTTTATGATCCCATTGTGAGACTTGTCTTGCCCCTCGTTTAGGAAGACTGAGGCAAAGAACTCATTGAGGAGATCAGCCTTGTCCCCCCTGTCTGTCACCAATTGCTTTTGCCTGTTCAGTAGTGGTCCTATACTACCCTGGGCCTTCTTTTTGCTCCTTATACAGCTGAAAAACAATTTTTTGTTATCCTTAACTTGGGATGCCAACCTCAGGTCCATGGCAGCTTTGGCCTTTCTAACTGCCTCCCTACAACTGCGAGATGAGGAGGCATACTCCTCTTCAGCAATTTCTCCCTGTTTCCACTGCTTATATGCCCCCCTTTTTGCCCTTAGGCTGCTCTGGATTTCTCTGGTTAGCCAAGGAAGCCTTTTGGCCCCTTTCCCCTTTTTCCCCCGCATCACGATCATCTTTCTCTGTGCCCGAAGGATCACTTCCTTAAGGCACAGCCACCCTTCCTGGGCTCCCATCCCATCCCATCCCACCAAATCTCTTACCTTGCAGTGTGTCATTGACTAAATGCCTGAGCTCTCTGAAGTCAGCCTTCCTAAAGTCTAGCACTTCCACCCGACTAGTTACCTTGCCCACTCTATGACTTATGGTGAATTCTATTATTTGTTGGTCACTGTCCACCAGGTGACCACTGATCTGTAGGTCCCCTACCATGTCATCCCCCGTTGCCAGTACCAGGTCCAGTAAGGCGTTCCCTGTAGTGGGACCATGTACCTCCTGCATCAGGTGGAGGTTCTGCACACAGGATAGGAACCTCCGTGAACAGTGGGAATTTGGAAAAGGTACAAAGCTCACTTTGAGAAAAAGCCTGGTCCCGATGAAGTCAATAGGATTTTGCCATATAGGGCTACCCTTTAGTTATAAAAACCTAAAGATGACTGATCCATCAATGTCCAAAAAGGAGTTTTGCTCCATTTTAAACAACCCTGAATTGAGGGGAAAAGGGACAAATTCCTACTGAGGAACAAAGCAATAATTTTACCCACTCCTTTAAATTAAACTGGCAACTTGAAGATTTTATTCTTAGCTTTTAGACATCTCATAATTATAAAGTTCAAGTAGGTGGATCCTTACAGAATGGATCCTTACAGGTGGAACCTTACAACATTCTGAGAGATAGCCAACATGGCTGTGTTGTGGGTAGGTTTTGTGTAACTGACCTCATTTCCTTCTATGACCAGGTAACGCATCACCTGGACAAAGGAGAAGAGGTTAATGTCATATATTTAGATTTTTAAAAGCCTTTGACTTCATCTCCCATGATGTCATCATGGTAAAATCGGGGAACTGAAGTCTTGACAACCTTATGGTCTGATGGCTGGTGAACTGGCTCCATAGTCAAACCCAGAGAGTGATAGTCAATGGAACTGAGTCCATGGAACTGAACATGGCACATGGTGACCAGTGGTGTCCCCTAGGGTTTAGTACTTGGACCAGTACTCTTTAATATATTAATAAATTATCTGGATTTGGGTGTCAGAAGTGGACTGGCTAAGTTTGCAGACAACACAGAATTATGGGGAAGTACGGTCATGACAGAGGACAGGCTGGCAAGTCAGGCCAACCTAGACAGGTTTGCAAGGTGGGTGGATGCAAACCTGATGATATTCAACACAGAGAAATGCAGGGTGTTCCACTTGGGGAGAAAAAACCCACATCATACTTATGAGCTCCGCAGTGCTACACTCACTAGCACTGCAGCTGAAAGAGACTTGAGGGTCATGATTGACCACGAGATAAACATGAGCCACCAATGTGATGTCGCAGCCAGCAAAGCAAATAAAACTCTGACTTGCATCTACTGATGCATCTCAAACAAGACCCAAGAAGTCATCCTCCCGCTTTACTTAGCCTTGGTGAGGCAGCAGCTGGAGTACTGCATCCAATTCTGGGCTCTGTAGTTTAGAAAGGATGTGGATAAGATGAGAGAGTCCAGAGGAGAGCCACTTGACCTCTATGATCAGAGGTAAAGATAGCACGCCTTATGTGGAGAGCCTGAGAGGCATGGGACTCTATAGCCTGGAGAAGCAAAAGCTCAGGGATGACTTGGTGGCAGCCTATAAGTATGTAAGGGGTGTGCATCAGGAACTGGGAGAATGACCGTTCACCAGGGCATGCCAAGGGAAGACAAGATCTAATGGTCAGAAACTGCTGGAAGACCATTTTAGATGGACATAAGGAAAAATTTCTTTGCCATCCGAGTCTCCAGAGTCTGGACTAGACTCCCCAGAGCAGTGCAAACACCTACTCTGGATACCTTTACGAAACACTTGGATGCCTATCTTGCTGGGGTGATCTGACTCCAGCTGACTTCGTGCTCCTTGGGCAGGGGGCTGGATCCGATGATCTTGCGAGGTCCTTTCCAGCCCTAATGTCTATGAAAACTATGAACACAATAACATGGTCTTTTGACATCTAAAATATGCACAAGCATGTAAGGTGTGTTTAGAATGTGCATTATTTAATGCATGTTTTATATTCTATAAAGGTAGAGGTTAAATAGGTCTCAGCCACAGATAAAAGCCACTAAGCCTTCATTCTGTACTGGCTAACTATTCTACAGCTGCAGTGTAAAAATTGGAACACTCTTAGCAGCATTCATGGTCAAGCAAAATCTCTTCAGAAACCCTTTAATAGATCATTTTCAGAGTGTAGGCCAACATTTGAAGAAAAACAGTTGACAATATGTCCAGCTCCTAAATCTATACTGAGACACCCTGTAAGGTCCCCGACTTTTAAAAATGTTTTTTATGTCCCTATTTCTGAAAACTTTGGAGTCTTGTTCCTAAAATATGTTACCACGGATCCATATTATGGCATTCTGTATGTCACCCTCATAAATTTAGGATGATAAAGCTAGCTGTATTGTTATGAATTGCAGTTTGCTGTACATTATTCTAGAAAGTGAATAAAGCAACAATTTCAGTAATGCTTTTCAATCTTATATTTCTAGTTGCAGCATGTGGGTTAAACTTTCTTGAAGGCTTTATTCATTTCCATACTTAAATTTTTGCTGGTACTAAAATAAAGATAGTAAAGATTGTCCACATGTATGAATTAGTTAGCTATATAAAACAGTGATATATAATTAGTTAGCTATATAAACCAGTGATATATAATCCTCAGCCCACAGAACCTTGGCACTTGGCCCATGGGGCTCCCCACAGGTTGGGAAACTTGGCAGCAGGGGAGCAGTACCAGTACTACTCCCACTACTCCTCCCTGCGGCCAAACTCCTAAGCCCCCATACAGCGGGCTAGTCATCAGGCAGCCCCTGCACTGAAGCACCCATGTGCCCAATCAGCTGCATCAGCATTTACATGTGTGGTGCTGCAGGGTAAAAACTCTGTAGCAGGACAGTACTTGTATTTGCCAGTACTACCCTGCTGCAGAGTTTGTTTCATGCAGCCTAATAGGGCCACATGTGTAGGTGGTGAGACATTTATTGAGAAGCTAATAAGGTAACTCTGCAGTAAATGTCCTGGGTAGAACCCCGCCCCCCCAGCCAAGTCTTTGTATAAAGCTTTACCCAAAAGGCCATCTTTTCCTTCCAAGGTTAGTGAGCACATAAAAATGGTAGATGCAGATGACTGAGCTGGTTAGATTAGATTCCCTAAGCATTAATGAACTATAACTGGAATGAATCTGATTCATCCATATTAATGACTTATTTGCCGCTAGTGAATGAAGCTACCACAAGAAACCTCATTACAAGGTACAGGATGCACTATCCCACAGATGTTCCTTGTCTTTGGGGATACAGTGGCTAGAGACATTTTGCAGCTAGAAATGTATATATAGAGTGTCCTCATACACACTCTATGAGCATTTACTAGCTCTGGACATAGTAAAAACATAACATAGACTTTCATGTAAGAAAGTTTTAGTCAATAATTTAAGGTTACTATTTAAAAAAGCTGAAGTCACCCTAATCTTTGGGGTTTGATTTAGAATTACAAATGTATGCCTTGCATGAATTATATAGAACAATATTTTCTCAGTTTTACTCTGTTATTGAATGAGCCTATACAGATAAATGGCTGAGCCTTAAATGATAAATGTTAAGATAAATGTCCCCTCATCTAGGACATAACCCCAACAATTTCTCTGGCCTTTCTTGAGTGCTGTAATGATAATCTATTTAATCAAAGCAAAAATTCCATCAAAACAATAAATTATATGGGTATGGGAATTATGGGTAAATATCATGCATGCCATATTAAATGGAGCTGTTCAGTGCTGCCTTTTTTCTTCCCTTGTTACAGAAGGAACAGAGATGCTCCAGCCCTGTAAGTCATGTGGTCCCAGAGCTTACATGTGAATTGAAAATTATAAAGACTGCTGGCTTTATAGAGGGAGGATTGCTTTTGTGTGCATTTGATGCAGCATGCCCTGCCTCTTTGCCCTTTTTTTTTGTTTTGTCTTCTGTTCTGATTTATGAAGTGACCCTGATACTTCCTGACTCTAGGCTTTGGCAGTGCTTGAAAACTGAACAGCTTGACTCTTACCAGCCTACCCACTGGAAGTTAGGTGCTTGTCTGACATCTCTTCTGGCAGTGATCTGGCCACAGCAAGTGCCCTTTTGAGCTGTTTTAGGGCCTGACTTCAGTGGAAGCATTTGGCACTGTATAAACAATATCTAACAAATCATAGTATTAAAAAGGCAGATGGAAAACAAGTAGAGGTTCCCTAGTAGCAGCTGGTCTAACATTCTCTCCAGAAGGGCAAGATGACATTAAAACGGTGAACAAAGAAACATGTAAAAATAGGAAATGGATTTGAGTTGTAGGTCTCATCTCAAGCCTATGGCAGGCAGACAAAAACAGGCAGCATAACAATAACCCACCAAACCTCTTCACCTCCAGTAGAAACTCAGGACCCTGGCTTTCATCTTCTTACCTTTTGACCACTATAACCTTCTTTCTAGCCTTGACAAATGCCCTCTTGCTTCTTTCAGACTCAATTCCAAAAGCTGCCCTAAGATCATCTTCCTGGCTCTTCACTTTAACTTTCTTATCCATCATCACCTCTCTCCCTTTCTCCACTGTCTTTACTAACAGGGTCTTACATAGTGTATCATCACTGTATCTGTTATGGGTATGGGAATTATGACTATTAAGAATTATAACTATTAAGAACTGCCAACCTCCATCTTCATTCTGCCGAGAATTTGAATCTCCAACCAGCTCTATGGTCCCCTCAAGCATCTTCACACTTTTGACCCCGACTCCTCCATCCCAGTCCTTTTTCAAACAGCCTTCAGAACACCTAGTAGCAATGAGGCAACGGTGGCCTACTTTTTTGGCAGGCATACCACAACTTAAGCCACCTTCCCTGTCCAAGTGCTGCTCTGACCCTCCAGCTATGTGGATCAGCATGGAGCAGAAGCAAGATGTTGCTACAAGAAAAGGTGTTACTGCCAATGCCAGGTTAACCCTGCCCCAGCCCTGGAACTGCCCCAGCTTTATATGGACAGTGAGGATCCAAAGCCCTGAAATTGGCAGTGGCTGCAGGGCCAGGAAAGGGTAAACCTGGCTCTTGGCAGTGACACCTGACATGTCTTTCCCAGCGGCATCCTGCCCTCACTCAGCTCCACAGAGTGCTCTGCTCCCTGCTTCCAGTCCACTGTCTCCCTTTACCAAACACCTGAGGTTCACATGCCAATTAGCAGCTGCCCATGTAACCTGTAGCATGAATGTGCAGGCTGACCACTCCAGACGTAGCATAATGTGGCTTTACTGCCTAAAGAGGGCAAAAAGACCCTACCAGCATTAAAACAACAACCCAAACCTTTTAGATTTTAGTTTCCTCAATTAGTGCATATGCCAACAACCACTGACTAAAAATGTTACTGTACATATTAGTGATTCTTAGATAAGCTACAAACATAGGCAGTTCCCATGTGGCATCTGCCAAGCCAATAACTCGGTCTTGAGACAAATACGCACATTATTTGATTCTCCAATACAAATATAGTAAGATTGTTTTGACTGTGATAATGGATTGTAGACCAAAACCTTTTGGTAACATACCCCAGGAAAAAATAGCTTAATAGAGCTATAGCAAGTTACACCAGAACAGAATCTTGTCCAGCACCACTTAAAAGAAGACAAAAGTTTTCCTAGAAATGAAGAATAAAGTCTTTGTTGCCTACAACTCCTATTCTTCTTTTAAGAAAATCAAGCATAAAAGCTGCAATAGGAAAAAGAAAGATTTATTTATCATTTGTTCAAGCTGTTTCACTGTTGTTTTACACTGGCCATTGATTGGCCAAAACAAGTTTATACTTGTCTGATGACAGGAACTCATCCTGATCAATGTACTTCTACAGTAATCATTTAAAACCAAATGCTATTTTCAAATGCATTCAAGGGACCTTAGAACTTCCTATATACTTCTGTTACCACTGCCAAACACAAGTGAGATATATTTAGAGCAGTGAATCTCAACCATGGTGCCTTGAGATACTCTAAAGGGTGCTGCAGGATGTCACACAATATTAGCATTGTTAGGTATGCAACCATGATTTACAAGATAAACGCAAATATTTCAAAGAGGAATCCATAGTAATAAAAACTGACTTGTGGTTTTTCTAACTCTTTGCACAGATCTGCTCTATTGTTTTTCTGTAGTTGAGAAACAAATGAAAACTAAGAACTTGCATTTTCCAAGGGGTGCACTGAGTTCAATCAGGGCTGCTTCAGACTTGTCAAGGAGTACCGTGAGTCTAACGGTTGAGAACCAAGATCTAAGGGCAGAACCAGGCTCAAAGGACTTAACCTAATTTTGGAGGCCTTAATATAGCTCATACTATTCAATCAAAAACTATTTTAGCCAGATTATTTTTAAAATGTGAATAAGGACAATGCAACTCTCTGCCTGGGCTTCTGGTATTGTAGACCCTCAGGTCCTGAACCCTAACCTCCCACATCTGGGTTATACCCATGACATCCAATTTCATGTTTAGTGAGCTGGATCTCTCTACCACTTCCTTGTATGAGTAAAAATAGACAATAAAGTTGGAAACATATTACAATAAGCTAGAACCTGGAAAACTGCCCAAATAAATAGCCCTGATTACATGTGAGGGGAGGGAGGGCAGGGAGATAGCAAGGAAATGACAAATTAGATATATTTGGCAACAACCACAGAGCACTGGCAGCAACAGCTCCCCAGCCTAATGGCAATAATGAAATACAAAGAGATGTGGCGCACAGTTACACACACACATATATTTATATAAATTTATTCTCATTGGAAGGTAACATATTTCATAGAACTCATTCAGATACTATAAAGAGACCAGACTGAATAAATTATCTCAGGGCTATGAAAGGAAGAGTCCTTTGCTGAAAGAGATGGTCAATTCCTTCTTTCTGTAGGGCAGGACGGTTGCTTCTTTTAAGTTGTGCAATCATTTCTCAAAGCTCCAACATCTGATGCCAGCATCCTTGCTAGCTGTCATCCAGTTTGCAATCTTCCACCTTGGTTAACATAATAGAGAAGGCAGTGGCAAGACAACTCTGAAAGAAACTTTATGCCTCCAGTCTCCTTGACCCCTGCTGGACTTCCACACATGGTACAAAATCTGCATTGGTGTTGTTGGTACCTGATCTCCTCTTTTTGCTAGATGCGGATACAGTGTCAGTCTGGACATACTATCTGCTGCCTTCCACACTTGATCATGAAGAGGTGGCTTCCCGGTGGACTGTAGCAGAAATGGGCAGGTTTTTCATTTCCTTGCTGAGTATTCCCAAAAGATGGCATTCCTTACTACCCTTCATTTATGATGCTGCCATGCAGGGTTCGATCTTGCTCTCCCCACCTATGTCACATGCGATAGTTCTACTGCATCCTGTAGGACTGGAGTTCAGGTAGGTGGCTGTACATATTCATGTAACTCCACTGCAGGGCCACAGAAGGGATGTCCTGATGAAGCAAGACTGACAGTCTTTCAATCCCATTGACAACAGCTCAGATACCTGCTACTCCAACTCCATGCATAGGGGCTGCACAAGTAATGGCCCTCCCCTGCAGTCAATGTTTGCCAAATCAAGCTCTAAATTGCTGCAGAGTTCCATTTTTTTTTACAGTAAAATTTTAGTTACACTGAGATTAAAGAAATAATTACACATCTCATTTGGTTTTGTGTTTTTTTTTTCAGTCATTATTTAAAGTTATAGCTATTGAAAAATAAACTTAGGATTTCTAAGTCAGTTGTTATTCAACGGTAAGTACTCATGCTATTACAGTAACCCTTGAAAGCAGAGTTCATAATGGAAGGATGTCATTTGATAAAAACACCTTTCCATTTGAACCCTGTGCCAGTAGGAACACTGAGCTGGTATTAACAATCAGTGAGCTCAATCCTATCACAGCCATTCTGCAGCTCCTTGCACAAAAGTATTGCGAGCGACGAGTGTAAGCTTTCAGCGGCTAGGCACCAGATCAATACATTTTTTTTCAGAACAAGTTCGCTTTCAAAGCTAAAACATCACTTAATTTTCCCATTTTCAAACAGAAAATGGTATAATGTCATAACAATCAATACAGTAGAAATACACATGCCCATTTGCCTACTTCTCAACACCAAGCACTGGCGACCAAAAAAAAGAACTTGCTAGCTTTATCAGCCACCTTTACAAGCTTGAAAATTGAGGCAAACTAGCCCAGAACTTCTCAGCCTTTTTCAGACTCCAGGCATCCCAGGACAGACTCAAGACACCCCTGCCCAAGGTTGCAGCAGCCTTTGAAAAATGCTGCCTCTTTAGGATTGCCAACTCTGGTTGAATCTATTCCGGGAGGTTTCGTCACATGATGTAATTACATTAATGACTTTACATCAAGAAGGCAAATGAACATTACTATTGTGTTTTAAAAACCCACTGGACAATGGTATAAATCAGATTCAACATTTATTTTAATGAATGCCTTATCATTTATCTCCTGGGTGACTCAGCAGTCCCCTAGAGATTCATCCTCCCACTGTACTCGGCCTTGGCGAAGCTGCAGCTGGAGTACTGCGTCCAGTTTTGGGCTCCACAATTCAAAAAGGATGTGGAGAAGCTTGAGAGAGTCCAGAGGAGAGCCACGTGCATGATCAGAGGGCAAGAGAGCAAGCCTTATGAAGAGAGGCTGCGATCCATGGGACTCTTCAGCCTGGAGAAGCGCAGGCTCAGGGGTGACCTGGTGGCAGCCCATAAGTACATCGGGGTGTGCATCAGAACCTGGGGGAACGACTCTTCACCAGAGCGCCCAGGGGATGACAAGTTCCAACAGGCACAAACTCCTGCAAGCCCGTTTTAGGCTGGACATAAGGAACAACTTCTTTACTGCCCGAGCCCCCAAGGCCTGTAACAGACTTCCCCCAGGGGTCGTGCAAGCACCTACTCTGGATGCCATAAACGCCTTGTGCCCCTGCGGGCTGGAGGGGCACAGCGACCGCCCGCCGGCGGTGCTGTTGGCAGGGGGTGTGGTGGCGGTGAACGGGGGCTGCAGCAGTGTCTGGGGGCTGGGGGCGAGCACTGACTGGCGGCTGGTGACCACCCGCAGACGCCTCTGCCACCGGTGGCGCCCAGCAGCAATCAGGGCCTGCCCGCAGATGCCACTGGCAGTGTCAGCGGCAAGACAGAGGGCGGGTGGCGAGTGGCATCTGCCCACAGGTGCCACCGGCAGCGTTGGCAGCACTTTTTGGAGGGGGTGCACACGCACCGCTACGCACCGCCAATGCTGCACACTTTCAACAAACATTTGGACACTTGTCTTGCTCCTTGGATCCTTTGGCCCCAGCTGACTTCGTGGCCCGGGGGCAGGGCTGGGGCCACGGATCTCACCAGGTCCCTTCCAGGCCTGACGTCTAGGGCCCAGCGCGAGGCGCCGCCGGCGGGCCGGATCGGGGGCGCAGGCCGCGCCCCGCCCTCACTCCCTCGCGGTGAAGCCACGGAGGCAAAACAGCGTCCGGGCGGCGGAGGGGCCGCGCCAGCCCCGGGGGACCCAGGGAGCGCGGCTCCGGGCCCCACCAGCCCCGGGCCGGGCTCAGGCG
>NW_017728886.1:29410213-29412832 GCF_001723895.1 Crocodylus porosus
CGTGCAGCCGGCGGGGAGGGAGCACCCGGGGTGTCTCGGTGCGGCCGGATCAGCCCCGCGGACCTGGGAGACTGACTGCCACGCTCTGCCCGAAGGGAGGACAAGTGCACGTCTTCCCGCTGGACACCCCCGCACAGCAGGGCTGGGGGGACGTTAGCTCCCCCAGACCTAACACCCGAGTTGCTGGTGGATCCCAAATGCAGCTGCAGGCTGCTCCTGTTGCAACACAAACATGCAGCCCTTGAAGCGCCCCTCGCGCAGGTGTCACCGCACACATGGTGTCATCCGGCTTCTGCTGGTCCAACCAAAACAGCAAAAAAAGCCTCTGCAATCAGCAGCATCCTGCCAGGAGGAGGATGCAAAAAGTGACCAGGCACCTGAATCAGGATCAAGAGCATTTCTGGTCATTACTCTTGCCCAGTTTAATACGTATGCGGTTTCTCCCAGTCCGCTGGAGAAGTGAGCTCCCCATGCATACCCTCTTCACACTCTCCTACCTATCCTACATCATTGCTTATCCACAGGGACAGCACGATATGCATATAACAACACATTAACAAAACGGCAAAGATGAAATTTGCAGTCAAAAGTTAGAAAAATGCCTGAACATACTAAGGCAGAGAAGTTTCTTTGGGTAAATCCAATATCTTTTATTAGACCAACTCAAATGGTTGGAAAATTCTTAGCAAGCTTTCCGGCACAAACACCCTTCATCAGGCTGAGGAAGCATCTGCAGAAGGTCTGATATCAGATTTACCTGAAGAATCTTAGTCTGCCTATGTCCTTAGACCAACACGAATACAACCTGCACCCCTGAGCATACCACCACAGCTTATATTCACCCCCTCCCCATGTATATGATACAGCCTTTAATGACATGATAGTACTTTTCCCTTAGTTGATGCCTACCTCATTCAGCGTGCAGGAAACCCAGTGCTCACTGAGGTGAGCAGCAGTCCGATATTCATCATGGAACGTGGGGCCCATGTTTTATTTACACCACATTATCCAAATTCAGCACTCAGCACAGCTCAGTTAACTTCTAATGGGTTTTCATGGGCTGATCTTTAACTTCGCACCGGAGCACTTCACAAGCACTCCTGCGTTTGTTTGACACAACATGGCATGGTGTGGTGCCATTATTATTCCCATTTTATACTTAGGCAAAAATTTGCTTAAGAGTCCAACTTCAGAGGGCTTGGGCAAGAATGCTCAGAACAGCACTTTTCTAGAACTTTATTTGGAGCAGAGCTCTCACTGATCTTCACTGTAATTATGAGTGCACAGCACCCACTCCTCTTATGGAAACTAGAAAATGAAACAGAGGGCCATATCTGAGAACTTTTGTTTAACTTACCCATCAGCACAAAGAACCTCTGGATGAAATCAGTCTTCTAAAATCCCACTATAATTTTAATACAATTGCTCCAAAATAATTTTCAGTTTATAGATTTCAACACTGCAGAACACTGCAGCAGAAAGAAAGCCAGTTCACACCTGTATTACAGTAGCACCTAGAAGTCACAGACAAGATCAGAGCCCCATTATTATAGGTGCCAAACAGACCTTGCCCTAAAGAGCCACAATCTGAATACTATAGACAAGACAGATTAAATTTTTCATGGGAAACAAAAGCACGGAAGGGTAAAGTGATACCACAGGCCACTCAGCAGGTCAGTGTGACATTTCCTCTCCCTTTAAAAGTTATTCTTACTCCTGGATTATTCTCTTCTTTTTGTCTTTCTTTCCACATCTTGCCCTGCTTTGCTGTCTTTTCCTTTTGCCCACCCACCACATACATGCCCTTCCCTTCTCCATAGTATACAGTGAGGGTGAGATTTTTCAAAGCTGCTGAAGCAGT
The DNA here is from genome assembly GCF_001723895.1 of Crocodylus porosus. Classification (NCBI taxonomy): domain Eukaryota; kingdom Metazoa; phylum Chordata; order Crocodylia; family Crocodylidae; genus Crocodylus; species Crocodylus porosus. The sequence continues at coordinate 29,412,075 of NW_017728886.1, forward strand.
TTGGATGACCAGAGCAAAGTACAACATATGTAGAAGAAACTGAAGTAGACCATAGCACTTTCATTTAAAAAATTGCCTAGAGAAGCAGTAAATTCACAGTGGTCTTTCTTTACCTCCGGCTGAGTTAGGGCCTATTGAATTAGGCCAAATAGTTTCACTGTATTGTGCTCAGTGAGATTATGCTTGCCCCCATCCCTTTTGGGAATCACAGATTCACCCCAAATTCTCTCTCTCCCTGAGCAATTAGTTTCCAAACTAGTTATGAAATATTATTTAGATACTTAAAAAAAAATATCTATGTTCTCTTTAACACCACTGACCTATAATTAGGCATGTTAGAAATTCCTAAGAGTATGGGCACATAACAAGGGATTATGAGTTAAGCAAGGGTGGGAACTCAACACTGCTCCAGCCAGTTTGTGATAATTGTGCATATGCACACTCTTAGTCCATGTTACATGAAAGCTAACATCTACTGCTATGACTTCTTCACTGAGGGGCAAGCTACCATGGGTTACTTTCATTTACTGCTGGGTAAGAGTGGGCATACAAACAGTTATCATGGTACCTGATTTAGTTCAAATCCCGGCTCTTACCTCATGGTAATTTGTTAGTGTGCTCGTCCTGATAGAGATGAAGAACATGGTTTTGGTTAACATGCACAGAGTATGTCTAGTGTTATATTGAAACTTTCCAGGGTCTGGATTATATCGTTTCATAGTTTCTAGGGTCGGAAGGGACCTGAGCAGATCATCTAG
>NW_017728886.1:29412843-29416037 GCF_001723895.1 Crocodylus porosus
ACCTAGAAGAGAACACACGCTTACCTTTAGGGGAAAGGTGGAGCCCATCACATCCCAGCATGTCTCTCGTCATGATGTGCCGGTTATGGCTGAGGAAGCCAAAGCCCTCCTCGAAGCACCTTCCTGTAGCCACCAGTTGATCTCCGCGATGCACGTTTCATGCCGTCTGACTCGTCCACTCACTGGCAGGATAGAAGAGAAAACCACCTGTGCGCCCAACTCCTTCAGCATGCCCCCCAGAGCATGGTAGTCCTCCATCAGGTGATCAGGGCTCCTCCTGGCCGCATCGTTAGTGGTCACATGGACTAGGACCATGGGGTAATAATCGGTGGGCTGGATTACAGTTTGGAGCATCCCTTTCATGTCCTGAATCCTCGCTCCAGGTAGGCAGTAGACCTCGCGTGCCTAGGGGTCCCAGTGACAGATGGGGCCCTCGGTACCTCTCAGGATGGAGTCACCAATAACGATCACGTGATGCTACTTCCTCCTGGCCTTCTTGCCTCCTTCAGCTTGCACAGGACGCGGTGAGTGTGGAGTTGCCTCCTCCCTGGTTTCGTCCTCTCCTTCCTCCTCCTCCAGGGCTGCCAGGGTTTCATACCTGTTCTCCAGCCGGACTGGAGGAACTGGTGCTGCCGTGTTTCGAGCAGCCCTGGCACGGGAGATGACCGTCTGCCACTTAGCAGTGGAGGGCTCATCTTGAGGTGCATCCTCCTTGGTCATACAACCCTGCAGGGAAAGAAAATAGCTGTCAGTTTCTGTCAATTTCCTCCTCTGCCTCCCTGATTCCCCTCAGCCTTATGACATAATTAACAGTCATAATAAAGTAATAAGGTTAAAGATAGCCAATACAAATCTATTTTATTTAACTAAGAAAAAGTATTAGGCTTACACTGTTCAGTTTAGTTGTCTTTCCTGAAGACATCTAATATAACCATCATTGGAATTATCTAAGAAAGAAAGGAAGGATGTACTTGTGATTAAGATATTGTAAGATGATCAATTATTATATTAATCTTAGTATGCACTTAGTAGTCAGTAGTCACAGCCAAGGCCTTGGATCTTGTTTTGATAGGCATTTCACATCCTACCACACACACACGGAACAAGAAGATGGTTCTTGTCCTAAAGACTTCTGAATTCTAGTCCAAATCACTGCCTAGTAGCATCTAGGGGTGGGCAAGAAGGGCAATAGCCTTGGGTGCTGACTAAGAGTGGGCACAAGAATAGCAGCCTCCATTGCTGCCACTATTGCTGACCCAACCATGGCTGTTGCCCTGGCCACTGCCACTGTGCAGGGTGCAAAACTTCCTAGGCATGCCTCTGGCTCTGCCAGCTGACCTTATGTGTGACCTAGGTCAAGTCACAATTCCATAATGTCCTCTTGTTTGTTTGCAAAATGTCCTCTTTCTTGTTTGTTTGTAAAACGGGGAAAATAATATTACTCTTCGTATATGGAGTAACTGAAAAGCAATTATTTAACAGTCATTAAAATACTGCACAGATGACCACTATAGAAAAACCTTTAATATAGACAGGCAGATGCACAAAGAAGTTTTACTGAGACAGCTGAAGATAAATTATTATTTTAAGAGTCAAACATGAATAGTTTACTTATCTTTCTTTACATCCATCCTGTTTGCCTGACTGAACAAAGCTTGAGTTAGGTAAAGGGAATTCCTTTTCTTCTTGTGTTTATTATAAAAAAAAACAGTACTTCCTTCTACCCCTGAGCAATGATCCTTCAAGAAAACTTCTATGTATCTTTTGTGCCATAAAAACTGTTTTTCCTCAAATCACAAATATCATCTGCCATAATAAATTACCAAGCATATGACAGCAGAAGAGTCATTTATTAAATGCATGTAATTATTTGGAGCAAATTCAACACTTGGCTCTGCCAAACATTTTTTTTTTTAGTTGATCAAAAGAACGCTCTGACCCCTTTTGAAGCTCTTAGATGTGTGATCCATGTAATCACATTTGTTGAACTAGTTGGCTCAAGAGATTGTTAATAGGATAGAGCCCTTCACAACCTGGATCTACAGGGATGAAAAGCTGCTCCAATTTAGCAGCTCTTTGGTGTCCCCTGTGAAATAAACTAGTGGCCTCAGTCCAGTTCCCAGTAGAGAAATGTTTCCATTTATTATTTTAGTTTATGGAATGTATTTAATAAGGTATGTACAACACTGAAAGACATTGAGACAACAGAATTAGTAATACAACCAATAGCAAGTAAAGGATTCAATCAAAAAACACGATAAAAATATTTCCCACTCCAAAAATGTCTATTGCTCCCAGAGGGGAAAATGCCCATGTAACAAGCTGAACAAGGTAATCAAAAACTTAAGGATGTGTAAGAAAGGCAGGGGAGGTAAATTAAAGACTTGGGAGCCCTTCACTGAGACTCCCCTTTTATAAACCTTGCAGCACTAAAACTAGTGGCAATTAATGTGAATGTTAAGAAACAACTTCTTATTGACAAAAGTGGTCTTTACACTAAATTAGATCCAAACTTAGTGGGACTTATCGGCACCAATGGGACTTATAGATCAAAATGAATGCTCTGGCCATGTACAGATATTCAAAAAACCAGGGGAAGTATTGATTTAAGTTACCTGGTTTTCTGCAAGTGGCTTAGTTTCAATCGGGAGTGAACAGTTGGCCCTTTGGGGGGCAGGGGGAGGGAGGGGGCACAGGCAGCCTGCACTACCGGAGACTGCTGAGTGTAGCTGAATGTCTGGGCTACCCCTAATTGGCTGTGGGGTATAAGCAAATATACCCCAACCCCCCACCATATCACCATGGACCCTCCCCTGTACCCCGCAAGTGCCCTACCTCATGAATTGCACGTGCTTCTGTGTCTCAGCTCACTTGCACCCTGTCAGGATGCCCTGCCACCCATGCCCAAGCACACAGATCCAGGAGCTGAAGCACGTCACTGACAAACGAGATCTGCCAGACCAAACAGCACCCACAACTACAGCCCAGCCCAGCCCAACAAGCGAAGCAAATAAACAGGTAAGAGGGAGGGGCCAGGGTAACACTGGGACTAGGGGGTCAGTACACACACCCACAGGAGGCCTCAAATGCCTCAACACAAACTCTCGTAGTATGGGTAACAAGCAGGAGGAACTCACCCTCCTGCTGGCTGACACCAGCCCGGACATAGTGGGGATTACGGAAACATGGTGGGA
>NW_017728886.1:29416048-29432087 GCF_001723895.1 Crocodylus porosus
AGGAGTGACCAGGAATAACGGTCACAAGCTGGCAGAGGGTAGGTTTAGGTTAGATATCAGGAGGCGCTACTTCACTGTCAGGGAGGCTAGGGTCTGGAACCAGCTTCCAAGCGAAGTGGTGCTGGCTCCTACCCTGGGGGTGTTTAAGAGGAGGCTGGATGAACATCTTGCTGGGGTCGTTTGCTCCCAGTATTCTTTCCTGCCATGGCAGGGGGTTGGATTAGATGATCTGCTCAGGTCCCTACCAACCTTAGAACCTATGAAACTATGAAACACTTGAAGGAGAGTATGGGACATCATGCGTGCTCACCTGGACATGATGTGGCAGCTGGTCACCATGACATGTAGCTTCCTGCCCTCAAGCCAGCAGCCGGCTGTCCTGTGTGGGGCCACTGATTGCACCCTGAGTTAGCCAAGCATCCTGAACTAAGCTAATGATTTCCAAGTGGCCAATGAGGATGAGACCACCCAGGATGCCATGGATGCTGGAGTGCTCTGGCACCAGCTCCAGACAATCAAGCAGTGGTTCTGGGGCTACACCAGCAGCAGTGACTGGTGTGAACAAATTCTCCTGGATACCTGGGATGAATGCTATGTCCAGAGCTTCCACATGCACCAGGCCACCTTCTTGGACACTACTGCTCAGGTAGTTCCCCATATTGCAGAGATCTGGATGGCTATCACCATCATGAAGCTGGCCACCCCCAGAAGTGTCCACTGTGTCACCAAACAGTTCAGCATGGGCAAGTCCACAGCTGGAGAGGCTGTCTGGGAGGTGTACCTGATGATCCAGAATGTCCTGGCCAACCACTTCATTTGCCTGATCGACCCGCAGGAGGTGGTTGCTGGCTTCTGCTGCATGGGCTTCCCAAACTGTGTGGGGGCCATGGACAGCACTCATATACCCCCATCCTCTGCTCACCCAAAGGCACCCAGGCATTCATCAACTGCAAGGGTTACTTCTTCAGCATCCTGCAGGGCTTTGTTGACCACCAGAGCTTCACTCACAACTTCAGCAGCTGGGCCAGCAGTGCCCACAAGGCCCAAGTCTTCTGTAACTCCCCGCTCCCCCAGATGATGGAAAGTAAGTGCTATGCTCCAGAAGTCCAAGTTCATCACTAGCACCATTGTTGCCTTTCCCCATATCATCGATAACCCAGCTTACCCCCTTATGCTGCGGCCCATGAAGCCCCACACAGGACATCTAGATGCTGAAAGGCGAACTTCAGCTACTACTTGAGCAGGTTCCCCCACAACTGTGGAGTGTGCCTTTAGCTGCCTTAAGGCAGGCTGGCAGGCTCTTAATATGTGCCTTAAGTTGAGGAGGAGAACCAGCCATACCTTGTTTTTATCACGTGTCCTCCACAACATCTGCAAGACAAGGGAGGAGGTCTTCCACAAAGCCTGGGCAAAGGAGGCATGGCACACATGATGACTGTGAAAGCTGTGACAGCTCGGCCAGACATACACTGAAGTCACCAAATTGAAATAACAGTGCATCTTGCACAAGAACGCAAGGTGGTGGCTGGGACCATGCAAAATAAAGCAATCCCAATTGATTTCATTTTCTGTACTAGATTGTGTCAAATCACTGAAGTGTTTGTAGTCACCTGAAAGTTTTAATAGCTAGGAAAGAAACCCTCCTTCACAAAAGACAGTGGCTGGGGAAAAACTGGGTTATGGTGAAAAGATTGCCACAAAGAAGATCAGTCTTCGCTAATGGTTGCAACCCATTAGGCGTAGCTTGTGGCATCCAATACCAGACCCATGCCATAAACGATAACAGTCATAATGAAGGCTGGGGCATGAGTGGGTGAGGATAGTGACAGCGCTATCAAAAAAACTAAAATAGCTGCTCTGCTAGTGGTTGCCACCCTCTAGGCACTGAGTTAGATAGGCTTCAACCCTCTACCACATATGAGCCTAAAAATAAAAGTAATGGTTCCCCTTAAAGAAAAATTGTTGGCAAAGACCTGACACACTCATCACACATGTATAACAAAGCTAAGAGAAAGAGAGAAGGGCACAGACTGTCTGAGACAGTGTAACCAGAGAAAGAAGGAAACTACATACACATATCAATTGGACTAGTAACTAAAGAAAACAAAAGACTAAATATACATTTTAAAACAGAACCTGTAAGAGGTACACTGAATATGTGAAAGGTGCCCTGTACCTAACGAATGCATGGGCATGCATACTATATGTGCCTTGTTAACACATCCTCATATTCCTCAAATGCCTCAATTATTCAATATCTTTCTGGAGTTTTGTAAATAAATCATCACCTGTGCAGGCTATTTCAAATTCACCCCATTGGTAAACAAATACCCAAAACAGGTCCTGTAACCAATTCCCCTAACTATCCCATTTAGCCAATCAAGACCCATCACATTTGATTGACTTACAACCTCCAGGCTGGTCAGAAACTGCAAGAAAAACAAGCTTCACACCTGGACAAATCCAAAAACAGGATTCAAGCAGCTAACAGCTGTAATGTGATAATTCCTCTTTCTGCCCTGTTTTGTTCTGACTTTATTTAACCACTTATCAAGAAAAAAAATTCTTTGAAGCTATACAATTAAACCGTATGAGTTTAATTGCAAGTAAGGTGTGTGCTCCTGGAGAAAGAGACAGATCACTACAACATCGTACCCAGCTCTTCAAGAGAAAGGATCCTGCTCAGTGAAAGCCATAAGGAAACTGTTTCCTTGCCTGCATCCGTGAGAAAACACTCTCACAGCTGAACAAATACTCAGACTTTGGTGACAGCTCATTTGTTGTGTATTGAATTGTTGTCTCTTCCCCCCCCAACCCACCCTGTTATTTAGGGTTATAGCTTGTTTGTGGCATTGTTATTAAAACCTTTCTGCTATTAATCAAATGAGGTGTTGTGTCAATCCTTAACTCTACTAGGTTTAAAAACCCACTTTTAACTGCAACACACAGACCAGACATGTTGTGCTGAGCATAAACAGCACAGGGAGGTTGTGGAGAGACAGCTCCCCACTGATGATGGGCATGCCGTCCCGGCACCGCTGGGGCAAGGAGCCATGTCACTGCTGTCCACCCAGCACAGCAGAGACTGGGGTCCCAGCTGTGCTGTGGGTGGGCAGCAGGCCCTGAAGTGGTGCTGCAGTGGGTTGCCAGGAAGGGACACCCTTGTGCATGTCTGGAGAGAGTCCAGTGAAAGGCAACGAAAATGGCTAGGGAGCTAGGGCACATGACTTATGAAAAAAGGTGAAGGGAACCTGGAGCACAGCTGAGGCACCAAGCAGCCCTCCCTCCCTCCATATTCTTCTTTTCAGTCCACACAGATACAAAAAAGTTAAGATTCCCCAAACACTGAGAATTAAGGATTAACACTTAAGAACCTGAGCAAGCAAAATTGGTTGCAATGCAGAAGTAAAAACATATTTATTGTGCAGGAGTTCACTAAAATGCTAAAGAATTATTGTTGAATTAAATTACAAAAGAAAAATAAGATGAAAACTGCATTTCCCTGCAGCTAGATTTTTTCATGGTCATTCAAGATTTAGGTAGGTTAAGAAAATACAAGAAAAAAATGTCACCATTAGCTTTATTAATGTAAATATGCTTTTTATATAAACATCACCGTGTTAGCTAATGAAACATAACTTGATATTAATGGTTTGATGCTGCAGCCTGGAAGATAAGGGTTTCAAATGTAAACCAAGTTCTTTCCCAAGTTCTTCTGAAATGCTTTTGCAGGCATAATGCAAACATTTTCAACTACAAAAATACTTTTTCTTCCAGGTTCCAGTCTGGAAACTGGGAGACACTGGTTCCATGCTCTATACTGCAACTGACATCTTGTTGGAAGCCCAACCTCAGGATTTCATGATAGGAAATCTGACGTTTTATCTGTGGACAGGGCTCCATGTGTATACTAGAATATTCTGTTCATAGAATTCATGCAAACAGCCTGTCCCCAGATACCCTGATGAATCTCATTCTTCCCAAATACAACTCTTGAGTCTGCAGTGGTTAATAGAAGAGAGATTTCTGGTGCTTACGCCACAGCAATTTCCCTTTAAGAGAAATTTCTGCCACTGGAGCCATGTTATGTCAGCATACCTACTTGCTGGACAAACCGCAGTGATTTCATCACGAGTCTCCTGACATCTGGAGATGTTCTTAAAGACCTGGCTCCTGGTTTCATAAGATGAAAAGAGAAACTCAGTTTTTGTTTAAAATAAAATATGTTCTAGCCTTCATGGCTGTATAGAAAAATTTGAACATGACCCAGGTTTGAACATAAAGGCTCAGGAACTCATTTAAAAGCAATCTCTTAAAAATAGTGTAATTTTATGGGGCCATATTTTTTGCATATTTGGGCTTGGAAGTACTTCAGTCCCCACATTGCTTCCCAGATATTTTCAAGTCCGTCACTTTGCACTGTATGCAAAATACTCTGACTCATCTCAAATACCTCATTCTTCTTTGTTTTGTCCCTCTTAAATGCCTACAGACAGAAGTCTGGCTTCTGCTTCCTCTGACATCAAGGACAGCAGTTACTTTGCCTGACTTTACACACATTATACTTTCTAACATCACATTATTTGCATTTAATTTGCCTTAAAAATATCAAATATTTCTTTTTCCCTCAAGACAAATTAGAGAGAGTCAGGTGAGTTGTATCTCCTTCACATCAAATTGTGAATTACACCGTAATTCAACAATAAATTCACTGTGTCTCCAACACTGTAACAGTCTTTCTATAGTAAGTGACCTGTCTTCTGGATTATCCAGCCTACAGGTACTTTCCTGAATTACATAGATGCAAACATAAAGAATTCCCATAAACAGTTTCCTACATCTGAGTCCTTTGCTAATCTCGAGGGATATTCCAAAAAGGGCCATTTGACTTGGATTTATCTTTAATTTTATCCAATTACAGAGCGCAGCAAACAGTGGCACAACCAGGATTATACTTGGAGTGGGGAGGGCGGTGCATACCTTCTGATGTGAAGGGAAAGGAAATCTTCTCAGCTCCAGGTCCATCTCTGCAATCTGTTCATTCCTTGAGATTTTCCTTCTACTTTATGGTTTAGTAAAGGCCCTTGTTGAATCCCATGGTCTTTTCTGAATTGCATAAATATAAAAAATATATATAAAGAAACACTCTATTCTACTCTGCCCCTACTGCTAAATTATCTTATTCTTCTTGTGAGGCTAAACCAGTTTAAATAGATGTTGCATTTCCTCTCCCTGAAGCACAGGAAACTCTCATTGTCTGTGATGTTAACAGGAAATATTGCGGTGCTTTGGACCTGTCCAACACATGATTCTGAGTTTATGAGTAGTAGTGGCTCTACTAGTTTATGAGTTTAGTACCAGCTGCTTGCAAATGCAAGACTTCCCCCTTTCCCCTCCAAACTATACTTTACTGAAAGAAGCAGTGCATTACTTCAACCTGGCTCTGCCGTGTCTATACAGATTGGATGATTTTGTGGGGCTTTTTAGCACTTGTATCTGAAGTCGATTCAGCTATTAGATAAAAGTGCCAAAAAGCCCCACTAATGTGCCCAATCTATACAGAAGCTTCAGAGTCAGGTTGAAGTAATGTCCTGTGTCTTCTGGACATATGCTGGGCTCAGTGCAGGAGCATGTCCAATTTAAAGTAAAGCACAGATTTTTTTTTATTTTCATGTTTGCAAGCAGAAGACCTTATCAGTAGTCACTGCAGGGCTCCTTGTTAAAAGGCATGTAGAGACTGTTCCCACAGTGCACACAGGCCTAAACAGCTGAGGAACAGGCAGAACCAGTCCCTGCAAATGTCTATGCCCATTGAGCTGGTTCATCAGAGCCACTTCTGGGCCTGCCTATAGCAACAGATTCCCTATAAGCCCAGTTTGCCACAGGACAGACTGTGAGTAATGCTAACAATATAAGTGTTGATAGTTGGAGGGGGGGAAGGGGGTGGCACTCAGTTCTATGCAGCCACTGTTCCCATGGCTGTTGAGTACTCTGTGCCCCACCATTGCAGAAATCTGGGCCCCCAAACATCGCCTATGCTCACAACAGCAATAAAGTAAAAAATATTAAACATTGGGAGTAATTAACCATTACAGGGAACTGTGAAAGCCTGAGGTTCCCTGTAGAAGCCTGAATCCCTTGTCAGGAATCTTTGTTGCAGTCAATCCACCCCAGACTCGTTGATTCTCTTTGGAACTTGCCTGCCACACTTTTGATGTTAAAGAAAATCCAAAAGGAGACAGTAAATATCGGGAGGTACATTGCTGGTTCTTACTGCAACCTAGCTATCCAGATTACCTCTTCACAGGGCTCCTCCACCCCCAACTTTGACTTTACCACTCCAGATATTTCATAGTGCAATTCCTTAACTAGAGTCCTTGCCTAATGGACCATCACAGTTTTGTATGCTCTTGCTGGTTATCACATGCCTGTGGCCATGGTGTTACCACATCTTGGGTGTACACCCTCATATGTCCCCAATTCAGGTTCAATATCAGTCCAACTTGCTCCTTTGTATAAAGGGACAAATCCCTTCTCTGATCACTCTCACTTTTATCTTGTGCAATCAGTGTCCAATTACGCTTCTGAATTCCCGTGCCACTCCACTTTAACTCATAGGGAGCTGGCCAGAATCATACCCAGTTTAGCACAGTCCTCTGGCTCAGTCCCAGCATTTGACCTCCCCTTTCTGGAAGAGGAAAACCTTGTCTTCTCAAGGCCTGTCTCCCTTAGTCCTGAAGGCAGAATGCCGCACCCACTGAGTTGCCTCACTGCTGGCCCTCTGTGGGATGCTCCTGCTTTGGATCTCGTCACAGGTAAGTCCCTTTCTTCATCTTCACAGAAACTGCTGACCCCTGACTAGGTTGTGCAGCAGCATAAGCTCTCACTCCTGCTGGTTTTCCCCTCTCCAGAGAAACACCCCTCACCTGACCCTGGAGCTTTAATTTCTGGGTCAGACGTCCAAGCCTATCAGGGCATCTTCCCATCCATCTATTCTCCCCACTGGGCCCGGCAAAACACCACAGCTGCTCTCATTTGCTACTCACTTTATTGGCTCTTTCTTCCATCATGCAGGTAGGGAAACCCTCTTTCCTGCAGTTCCTCAGATTTCTTGTAACATCATGGCAGGGTGTAACCACTACCCCATCACAGGAACCTCCAAGGTTAATGATGAATTCTCACCTCTTGATGTCTTCAGGTCAAGACATGATGCCTTTCTAGAACTTGTGTGTTAAGCAAACATATGTTGGGATACTATGGTGAGATTTAAAGCTTTCTGTTAGACAGGTTGTCTGTCACACTAGATCACGAGTGTTCAGACAGGTCTGTAGGGACTCCCTTAGGCCCCTAGATCAGGGGCATACAGGGTTGTGCAGAGCCAGGCAGGAGCAGCGTGGGGCCCCAGGCTTGATACTGACACATGGAGCTGGGCAGAGGTGGCATGGGACCCTTGGGCCCAATCCTGGTGGCCAGAAGTGGTGCAGAGCCCTGTAATGTGATGCTGGTGGGCAGGACCAGGTGGAGACAACATGGGGATCTGGGGCCCAATCCCAATGGGTGGAAGCATCCTGGTGTGTGGAGTTTGGCCAACCTGCAGACCAGGTCTGTGCCAACTCATCTGCCTTAAGGGCTTCACTGCACTATGATCTCATTGTGCCTTCTGGCCTAAGGCTCTGTGAGCATGTCTACATGTGCTGATTTAAAGTGCTTTAGCCCAATTTAAAGTGTGTGGAAGACAGCATCTGGCCCCCAATGAAAATTGAAGCTTCCTTCCCTCTTAGGATCAGAGATCCTCCTTTTTTGTCTTGCCCGCCATGACTTACATGTCAAAAAAAGGATCCAAATGCATAGACTGTCCTGTGGGACAAAGCAGATGTAAAATCCTGCAACTTCAGATTAGTGATCCTCTTCACAGGGCTCCACCATCCTCATACACTGTCTTTACCACACCAGATGTTCGTACGTCAATCTCGTTCCATTTTTCTTGTGAAGATCAAATATCTCAGTGCTACTTCACATGGACTCTATACTGCTGGTCTCTGGCCATGGATCTCTGCTCCTGTTCTAACTCATTGGGCACAATATAAGGTTACACAGTTCCTTTGTCTTCCCATTAGCTTCAGGGAAAGATCGTCTTGGGCTACTGGCCCTAATACAGAACTCACGTCCACTTATCTTTCTTCCTCCCTCAAGTTCCCAGGATGAAGCCCCACTCCCACTGAATCCATGCTCACCAGTTCTTCTGAGAGAACTTCCTCATTGCCCTGATCCTTCAGGTAAGTTTGTGGGGCATGCCCAGTCTCTGTGGCTTCTGGTCCTGCCAAGCTCCCCTGTGTGCTGCTCCCTTCTCTGGAGTAAAGCCAACTTTCTGTTTGGCTCTTTTAAATCCCTGTGGTGGTCAGCTGTGTCTGCAGTGGTAGTATTCCTTTTACTTACACAGCTATCACTTTAATTACCATCCAGGGTTTTTGCGCATCTTTCCCCTTGTCCGGGCTCACTGTGTTTTTTCTCCCCATCTGGGCTCTCTGCCCTGGTAAGTTTCACTTCCTCCCTTGTTCTTTTAGTGTTCTATAGCAGGGCAGGCTCACTTCCCTGTCACAAAGTGCATTAAGGGTGCACATCTACCAGTGCATGCCCTTAATGTGCCTTAAAAATGTCTATTTTAGGCTATTCTCACCTAAATTTGATACCTGCAAAAGCTAAATGGAAAATAGCTTTTAGCAAAAATAGTTAAACACATTAATGTGTAGATGCATTAAGGTGCATTAGCACTGTGTATGGACTGACTCGGGACTAACTTTAGTCCCACATCAGTCCACACACATGGCATTAATGTGCTTTAACATGTGTATGTATAGATGTGAGTCTAAATTGCCTTAATGTGCATTAAGCTAATGCACATTCAAGTTAGGCATGCCTAAATGTACATGTAGACATGCCCTCAGGGTCAATCAATCAGTTAGCATGTAGGAAATTTGTCCCACTGAAGGCAATAGGAGGTTGAGTTCCAAGGTACTCACAAGGATTGAGGACTGAAAGATTCCAAAGGATGGGCATCATGAGCCCATAAAATGCCTCTCTCTCAGTACATAGCCCCGCTCCAACATGTTCTGAACTCAGCCATGCAGGCCAGAGTCAAGAAGGCATTGTTTAGCTCTTTGCATTTAATGTAAGGCTTGGTCAAATATGGCCTCAGACAAGATTTGGTAGAGCCCTCAGAAACAATTTGGGAGGACTACAATAGAACCCAGTGTGGCTTGTCACTAGGGGGTGCTCCTGCACTGAGCTGCCTACCTCACTGTGCCCAACCACCTTCCAGGCTCCAAGTGCCTCTCTGGTGGCACCTGATGTCTAGCCAACCCCCTTCCTGGAGCACACCTGCTAGCCTGGGGTTAATGATGCCACCACCCAGGGTCTGGAGTGATCCTGGCTCTGTGCCCCCTGGGCAACACAGGCCTAGTAGGCCTTGAGGGTATTCAACCCACTTCAAGAACTTGGGGTGCTTCCCTCAGTCTGAAGCACAAATATTGGTCTCTCTTAGTCAGCTGAACCAAGGAGACCTCAAGACATAATTTAGATGAACTCCCATGTTAGGTACAAAGGAGAACTTTATTGGTTACACGGAGTAGGTTTGGAATAGGTTACAGGGTAGAGCAAGATCAAAGAAATCCCATAGAGCAAATTGGCATGGTTGGGTAGCCATTGATCATGCATGTGAGTTACTGCAAGCTATATACATAGTTAGATCTCAGGTAGCTTACTCACGAGTATCATCCAGAGGCAGGTGGAGATTCCCTTTGGAGGTAGGCAGTTCATTAATTATGAGTTTCAAGAGAGAGCAAGTTTCAGATGGTCCAGCTTCTCTCTAAATTTTCATTATGGCTACTGCACCTCCTCCTGGGCAGTCCTTAACTTATATAGACCTTATGACCTCATTTACCTGGTCCAGTGGAGGCCAGCACCTGTTGGATGCCAGCCAACCAATTTGAAATGCATCACAGGTTGCTGTGTAGACTGGCAGGGTCTTTAGCCCCCTCCCAGACAGGTTGGCATTGCTTAGAACAATACGGAGCGTAAGCTCCTCACCCAGCTATGTGATGCCAGTAGGCAGAGACGGCAGGTTTTCCCCCTCCCTCTGGAATGTATCCAGCTCAGGGTCACACGAAAAGATGGGGTATAGGAGTGACCATGGTAACCAAATCGTCAGGTAGCAAAGTTTTGGAGAGAGACGGGGATGGTATTTTGCCACACCCAGATCATTCATACCTGGGGGGTTTACAACTCAGTTTGCAGCAGGTTGGCAGATTAAAGAAAGGTGCTCAGCTGACTGCTGAAGTTTTTACTTCAAAGGACACTGCCTCATCACACAGCTGGAGAACAGTAGTGGTACCATGCAGTGGAGTAGAGAAGCAGTGCCCTCTGTAATACAAGCTGCAAACAGGTGGAGCACCACAATTGTCCAGCAGTGTGTGCTGTGGCTGTATATGACACCTGACTATTTCACAAACCCACATCTCCATAGTGGAACCTAACTCTGGGAAGAATTTACTTTCTACTTAAAGGATAAAATAATTAATGTTTATCTTGTAGTTTTTTCTCCAAATAGCTGTTCCCTTAGAGGTTCCAGGATTCAGAGACGGAGGAAATCCTAATTTGGAGGTCGCAGCACCAAATACTAAGTTTAATACCCCCCCAAGGGATCTATCCTGCATAAATTTGTCCAATTCTCTTTTGAAGTTGGTTAAATTTATCAGTCTCTACAATAGCTTGTGGCAATAAATTCCAGAAGTTCATTACAATCTCTGTGAAAACAAACTTTGTTTTAAACCTGCTTTCTAATAATTTCATTGCAGGTCCTGTAGTGCTAGTATTGCAAGTGCTAGTAAATGCTAAATCTCCATTTCCATTCTTTATGACTTTATAGACCTCTATCCTATCTCTAACCTAGAAAGTCCTAGCCTATGTAGCCTCTCCTTGTGCAGAAGCCTTTTTGTATTCCTGATTGTGTTTGCAGTCTTTCTCTGTACCTTTTCTACCTCCACTGTATCTTTGGGTGCAGACAGAAGTGACAATTTTCACCTGATTTGGCCACAGAAAGCAGTCTATAGCCATGACCAAACACAAGTTCACAGCTGCAGACTGCTACAAAAATGGCTGATTGGGCAAAAATTTGAACCCATGTTCTGTAATTTGCACCTGCCTGCTCTTGCTTGGGGAAACTGGCTGCAGGCTCCCTGCCAGCAACTAGATTCCCCTCCCCCCTGGAACCAACTGTGAACTTCTGTTTGGTCTGGGGGATTGTTGTAACTCAGGATGCTTCCTGTGAAGTGTTCTGAGTTACACTGGGGAGCTGCACTTCTGTCTGTGTCCCCGTCTTCTTCCTGTCCACCTGTCATATAAACATATAAGGGGCCTCATCCTGCAGTAGTTAAGATTCCATCTAAGCCATTGATTTTGTGGGGTGCCTACTAACAAGGGTTACCAGATGATACCTTGCAGGATTAAACCCTTGGATTTTTGTGGGAGGCAGATGGGATAGAAACAACTTTTTAATGTTTGTTTTCTTTACATGTGTTTTATAACACATATAAGGTAGGAGTAGTGTGGTGGCTGAGGCTGCTCACAGGGGTCGGACGCAGCATAAGGGAGCCAGAATGGACTTCCCATGCAAAGCTCCCCAAGAACGGTTTTTGGGCTCTGTCACTGCCCTGTGAGCTCTGAATTGTTACATCCATCCTTGAACTCATGGAGGGCAGAGCAGTTCCAGGCCCAGGGATGGAGCAGGGCCAAGGATCAGAGATGAGTGCCAGGCTGCAACTACAAGCCTGCACTTCCCACTGAGGCCGACGGGGTCGAGGCCTGATGGGAAGCCATGAGGGGCTGGAGCCAGTAATTGGGAACAGAGCCAGTGGCATGATGGCTTGCACAGCTGGCAAGTGGACTGGGGTGTAGGGGAGGCGGAGCCCCAGGACGAGCCTCAGCAATTCAGTAAGTATTACCGGCTCTGGGACAGAGCAGGAACACTACTCCTTTAAAGTGGTGGCTTTCATCTTCTGAAGGAGTGGGAATACCAAACTCCTTGAAAATTCAGACTACAAACTTCCTTGAATTACTACCTTCTTGAACTAGAGTATCTGTGAAAATCCAGACTTGATTAAACTTGATTTAAAAAATTCTAGTCACAGGCAGTCCATCACAATTCTTTGTAATCTTTTTCCATGGTTAATGGTAGAACTAAAAGATTGTGCCTTGTCTGAATTCTAAATTTTTCTACTTCCAATGTCCAGCAATTGGATTGTATTATACCTTTGCCTGCTTGATTGAAAGAAACTGTTATCAAATTTCAACCATGTAGATGGTTATAGAATGTGACAAAATACTCCTTAACCTTTTTCTTGAGTTAAGCTAACCTGATTGAAATCCTCAAGTCCTCCACTGTTAAGTCTGTTTTTCAGTCCTTATTGCTCTCAGAACCTCCACCAACTTATCAATATCTTTCATAAACTGTGGACTCTAAAACGGAATATGGTATTCCAGTAGGAGATCTTTCCAACACAATCCTCCTGTCCTTTCCAGACACACTGAACCACAAAATAAAGTCACCTATCCAGTACATAAGGGCTACATTCTGTTTCTAGATGTATGACTTTTCATTTGACCATATTAAAGATCTAACAAGTATATTGTTTTCTGGTGCCAATTTTAAAGTGAATTGTAGAGCTTTATCAGTGACTTTTGCTGTTAAAAACTCCCCAATCTGTGCGTCAGCTGCAAACTTTAACAGTAATGATTTTTTGTATTGTAGATCACTGTGAAAAATCTTAAGTGGCACACAGCCAAGACTTGGTCCATACAGGGCCCTGCTAGAAACACACTCATCTTATGACTGCAGTGATTCCTGGATGATTCAGAGATGTTAGGGGCTGGAAGGGACCTCTTGAGATCATCAGGTACAGGTCCCCTGCACCTGGGCAGGAAAGACTGCTGGGGTCAGATGACCCCAGCACGGCAAGAGTCCAGATGTTTTTTGAAGATATTAAGTTTAGGTGATTGTACTACCTCTGGGAGGCGTCTATTCCAGACCTTGGACACTCGAGATTTCTGATATAACAATTACATATTAAAATCTAGTAGTTAGCCTGCTGTAAGTAAATTTATTTTGCAACAGATTGATTTTGTTTCATTCTAGAGCTAGTTTACCCTAGATTTAAAGCCTGTTATTGAATATAGGTTTCATTATTAATTAGGAATCCATATTTAAAAACTTGTTCTAGAAATACTCTGCTGTAAATCACATAAACAAGCAAACAGATAAACCAATGGGGGCCAACGTTTTTGGAAGATGTGCCACAAATTAGCCCCACACCCTCCCTGAATGTCACTCTGGTCCTCTTCATCAGCCCAATCTGATGCTTTGTTTTCTCAGTAGCTCACCAAATAAATCAGAAAACTTCATCAAGTTGTTTGTTAATTGCATCCAATGGCAGTGAACATTTATAGTATTTTGACAACAAGTGAAAATCTTGAGGAAATCTCAAGGGACAGGGCCCGCGAGGAGTGAGAGCATGACCACACAGATGCTGTACTGCCGCCACTCCACCACTCACCATGCCCCCACTCCGCATCTGGCCACTTGCCACCCTCCCTTCCCTGGGGGTACACTTGCTAAAGAGGGAGCTGCCGGGGGTACACTTATTAAAAAAAGGTTGAAAACCCCTGATATATGGTATAATATACAAAAGCTACATTAAAAGAGCATTATTAAGCTTGCAAAGTCAAAATTAGGAAATGCCAAAATTAAGGTTTCCTCAAAGTGCTCCATGAATAATTTCTCAGACCAGTCATTATTTTCCAATTCTGAACTTCAGTGACATTGAGAAAAGCAGCCACATCGCCACTTCCAAGAACTACATTCCATCCCATTTCTCAGGGAATATATTTGTTGCTGTACCACTAACCTTGAATTTAGCTGGCAAATCCCACTTGTACCCAAGCTATATTAAACTGTCCATGTTAAACCTTTCCATTCCCCACATCTAATAGCTGTGTGCTGAATGACAGGATAAGGAGTGGTTTCAAATAATGTTTCAACAAATACACCTCATCACTCAGTTAATAGCAATCCTTGTTCTATTGACTACCATTTCCTTGCATTGCTGTGGTTTCTGAACTTCATGTAATACAAGTTTAGAAAAAACCAAAAAACCCAGCATGTTGATAGGAACAGCTGGTTGACTTAGATCATCAAATGGGTAACATTGTCCAACAGAAACCTTGATCTTTAGAAGGTTGATGGTGGCATCAGGGTGCTGACATTGCAAATTATAGGTCAAGGGTACTAGCTTGTTCCACTACTTGCCTTGATAACTGGGCTACCAAAGCCAATGAAAGACTGAGGGAATATGTAGGAGGTTCCTAGGGACAAGCTGATGCCCTTTTGGTAGTCTGGTGTATGTTACCAAGCCCCAGAATGCAGAGCACATGCCACCAGCTACTTCCATCCAATTACTCCCATGTGAAAAGGTAAACAAACAACCAAAGCTCTAAGGCTGGGTATTACCAAATGCCACACACATGGGAAGTGGAGAAGATAAACGTTGGGCAGACTCATTCTGGTCAAGATTATATATACAGCCTGTCCCAGCATTCAGGACCCCACAGGTAGAGAAGAAACCAGTACTGGCAGGATGTAAATCTGAAAATCTAAGGCATGCCAGCTACTTGATGCCTGTGCCTCAATGGGAATTGACAGCAAGTGGAACTTAGCAGGATCTGGCCCTCAGAAAGGATTCAGTAGATTTGAGTAACTGTTGCAGAGGACTGTGGAGTACTTATAAGGAGCAGAGTTTGATGCAGCCTCGACCCTAGAACATAAAATCCATTTTCATATCTGAGACTGTAGAATATGTACATAAACCTAAAATATTATGACTATATTTAAATTCATCATAGTTTCACTTTACTTATTTTTTAAAGGGTTACTAAAATAAAACTAAAGTTCTACTTCTGGCACCAATCAGCTGCCAGACACAATATCTACTAGGCCATTACACTAATTGGCAGCTTAAATGTTTTAAGGAACTAAGTATTAGTTTACCTCAAGTTTACAAAGACACATTAGTTAATAAACTTCCATGGTACACTGTATTCCAGGATACTTTCCATGCTATTTTGACAGGACTGTGAAGGAAACATTAAGGATTTTAACCATGTCTCTTTTTCAGATGCAGCATTGGCGACACATAGGGGGTGCACGTGCACCCCCTAAGCTTGGTGGTGCACCCCCTGCAAAAAGTGCTGCTGATACTGCTGGCGGTGCCTGTAGGCAGTTGCCACTCACCACCCCCCTGCACTGCTGACACCACTGGAGACGTCTCTGGGTGGTCCCTGGTCGGCACTTGCCACCCACCCCCCTTGGTGCTGACAGTGCTGTGGCCACCTGTGGGAGATCGCTGCTTGCCGCTGCCATACTCCCACTGCTGACAGTGCTGCCGCTGCCTGTGGGAACTCACTGCGCTCCCCCCAGCCTCCAGGGACATGCAGCATTCATGAGGTGCAGCATCTTGTTTTCATTTAGCTTTTACTGTTAACCCCAAAACAACCAGTGGTTGGGGGTGGGGGGGAGAACCTTAAATCGGTTTCAGCCATTTTCAAACTGGTTTATATGCACTGAACTTCTGTTTTGTTACAGGTTTAAACCAGTCTCTGATCACTTAAACTGGTTTATGTGTAATGTCTGTCCCTAGCCAAGAAGAGATTCGAGGACACGTTGAAGACCAATCTGAAGAAATACAATATTAACATCAATACCCAGGAAACTTGACAACTGAGTCATCCCCAATGCTGCTATTGTTGCACAAATGTGGTTCGTTTCCTTGGAGGCACGCAGAGATCACAGACACACAGACATCAGCCAGCACAAAAGGAAGTATTTGTTTGCAAACAAGGTCAGAGTGGGGCATTGATGCCCAAATCAGCTTCTGACAAACTAATTGTGTTTGCAAGCGGAATTTATCTTCTCTCTCCTGAGCACGTGTGC
>NW_017728886.1:29432129-29439974 GCF_001723895.1 Crocodylus porosus
CCGGTGCTCTTTCCTGCCAAGGCAGGGGGTCGGACTAGATGATCTACCTAGGTCCCTTCCGACTCTAGCTACTATGAAACTATGAAACTATGAAACACCTGATGCACGAACATTTCTAAAATAAGCTACATCATATTAATTTAAAATTCTTATAACTATGGGCCTGATCCTACAATTACCATATAGTATGGATGTAATGAAGTTGAGATCTGTACCTAGTGTTTTGAAAAATAAAATAGTTGAGCATGGTTTATTTTGGGGGTGGCCAGCCTGCAGCATTTGTGCCACAAGTGGCCTGGGCAGCCTCTGAGTGTGGCATGTGGTAGATCAGGGAAGGGGCAGGAAACACAGTAACAGATAGGGAAGGAAGTAGAAGGAAGAGGAAGAAACCAGGCAGGGAGAACAGAGTAGGAAGCCATTTTGAACCTTATACTTGGGAGAGCTGTTCCATCCCAAACAGAAATTTTCTCAGGACTTTTCCTTATTGTTAAAATACAGTGTTCACCGCCTTCATATGCAATAGAAAGACAAACAAGAGAAAGAAGATTTCTGGTTGATTTGGTGAACCATTGAGAAAACAAAGCCTGGTCCTGCTCTCCTCCATTTATTGTCAGTACCAGTCAGCTCTTTGTACACAAAAAGGTAGGTCTTTGTTTCTTGAGGCAGTTTTGCTTCCCACAGTTCCAACTTTGATTATGGGAACTGCCTTGCTTAGCAGACACCACAGGACATGGAAAGAAAGAATAACTGGAACAGCAGGGAGAGGCTAACACTACAAATACACACAGAAGGGCAGTGCCACCCAGATCTTCCCACTACTGTGATCAAACAGTTATCTGATATTTGATTTGTAGCATCAGTCATACTTAAATTCAAAGAAGAAATCTCTTTGTAAGATAAATTGTCTGCAATTTTTTTGCCAGTGATAAATACAAAGAAAATATTTTTCAAAACAGCAGGGCTGTGACTGACCCCCTGTCCACTATATAGGAAAAATTCTACTTCAAAACATTACTTTTTTTCCCTGAAGGATACAAATCTCCCTCTCTGTTGATTTATACATCAAACAAAAGGTGGGGCCAATTCTCTTTTTATTTACACTAGTACACATCAAGAATGTTTTTCTCCAAAATCAGTTATATAAAACCCATATAAATGAGAGGAAATCCTGGCCCTGTAATCTTTTAAACATTACAGACATAAGTAACAAGCTTCAGTTGCTATATTCATATTTGTATTAATAAGTTCAAAGGAGGCAAGATGGTACTTGTTACCTGTGGTGAAGTTGACGTGGATTATTAGCATCAGAAATGACCACAAATTTACATTCCCAGGGACTAGTCATAATCCCTGTAAGCAATGGTACAAATCTGTTGCCCTTGATAGGGTAGGATCTAACCCCCAATTTGCAATCAACATGTAAAAACTTCAGGACTCCCAAAATTTCTTGTTGGCAAATGCAATTCACTTAGTTCACTTAATGCTTCTTTGTATGCAAGATAACAACAAGAAGTAACCAGGTTTTATATTCTTCCCTGAGGATTCCCAAAAGCTCTACAGTCTATGCACCCCTAGCTGATAATAAGACAACTACCTCTCCGGTGGAGGACAGCAGGTAAGTGGGATAAGGAGGGCAACAGGTAAGTGGGAAAATACAGCACTGGGAAAAGGAAATTTTAGCTAAGAACACCACCTAAGATAATTCTCACCAAAATATACCCCTTTGTTTGAGTATTTTTAATGTACCCTGCCCCCGATTATTTGTGTGTACAGAGTACTGATCACGTAGTGCAAACAGCACTTAAATATTTAAGGATTCATATAGAAGACCCCTCAATACAGTAAGCTACATGGCATTCAATTTGTCTTCCCCAGGAGGATTAAGGTCTGGAATGTGACGTGCTTTGCACCTGCTATGCAACAGAGAGCAATTTGCCAATTAATTCAGTTGGTGTTAGAGAGAAGAGATAACATGTCTTGGATTTCCTGCTTTTAATTTATTGAACAACAATCCCCATGCGACTTTGAAAACAAGTCTGTGAGCATGCAGCAGGCCTATACTTTCTGATACTACAGAAAAATACAACATTTTGTAATACATAAAGTATTGATCTGAAGGTTGACCAAGACAAGTCCTGTATATAGAATACTTATGATAAACTAAGCACTCTTCTCCTCTGTGAAACTGTTACCCTTATGTACAAAATGCACAGTCTGTTTAATATATAGGGTAAATGGATCTGGGAGGTTTCTTTACTTACCACCCCGTCTTTTGTTATAGTGACTAGCTATATGGAAATAAGATTAGCAGAGTAAAACATTTAAACCACTTCCATGGTTGCTCTGATAAACTCAAGGCACCATGGAGGAGCCATGATGGCAATTGGCTTCTGTTACTTTGGTCTGTAAGCAAGGCTTCCTCTTGGGTTTCTACCAAATCCATGGAATGGATTAGGGCAGGGGTGGGCAATTATTTAGGCTGGAGGGCCACTTAGGGAGTTTGGATGAGCTGTGGTGGGCCGGGTAAGCACCACCATCTCCCTCACCCCCACAACAGCTCACTAAAACTCCATAAGTGCCCCGTCAGATAATTATCCACCCTTGATTCAGGGGCAGAGAGAACAAACGTTAGGTGAACCTGTCCTTTGCTCCACGCTTCTCCCTGCACTTCCCACCCCCTCACCGCCCTGAGTCCCTGGCCTGTGACTAGGTCAGGCAGGAGCTATATGTCCACATGGCCCAAGGTAGCATGTGGGAATAGCACAGCTGTGGCATACAGCCAGGCTGGTGCCATGCTGTGCTCCTGTGTGCCACATCAGGCCACATGGGTGCATCCAGAATGGCTCCTGTCTGACCCAGCCGCACGCTGGGAACTCGGGGTCAGGCAGGAGCTCTGCGCCAACTGCTGCAGCTATGTCTATGTGGCAGGAACACAGCGTGGCACTGCATTATCAACGCCTGTGGCCCTGCCAGGCCCCGGCCTGGCAGAACCTGGATAACCTGCAGTTCCTGACCCTTTTCCCCTTGCACTCCCTCCCCCACCAGCAGGGAGACCTTATCTGAGCTTCAGCTCAATAGGGACTGTGCCGTCTGGTCTGTTAATGGCCACAGAGTTGGAGCAGCATGCAGACAGCCTCGTTGGGCAGAAGCCTGGCTAGGAGCTCAGTGCCCCCTGCTTTGAAGCATACGGTGGGGGCTGATGGTGGGATAGGACAGGCCAGTCAGGGAGAGGAGTGGCTACTGCTGCTGCAGCCAGCTGACATGGGGAAACAAAAAAGGGGAGAGGCACCAAATGCCAGGGTACCTGCCAGCCAGATACAATTCATCTGGCCTGCGGGCTGTATTTTGCCCACCCCCAAATTAGGGTCAAAGCTAGCACAAAAGGTACACAGATGACTTTGTTACTCAGAATTCACTTAGAATGTGTGGGAAGTAATGGAATTGTACTGCCTCAAGTAACGGTCTGCATCTCAGCCTTTAACTTCCTGTTTCTCTGCAGCTTCATCATAAATAACCAAAGGAACAAGTAGCAAACAAGAAAGGCTTTTTGCAGTACAGCAAGCTTGTGGAATCGTCTCAGCTTTAAACTAGTAAATAAGCCAAACAGGCCTTATTTGTGAGGATGCCAATGCCACCTTTCAATGTTTGCTGTGACACCAGGAAAAATTTGCCTTGGAGCAAAGGATCTCATGGATATTTGTAATGATTTTTCTTCCACAGAAGCAAAATTACTATATGGGGCTTTTCTTATTATGACAGCGATACCCCTCTTGAAGAAAAGAGTTTTATACTTCTAGAGAGCAGCATTGGAGAATAAAATACACTGTGTTAATGTCAACTGCAGATAATACATTTTACTTCGACTTCTACTTTATAATGCTTAGAGCTCATAGACTGAAAAGCCAATATCTAACCTCATGGTTTATAGATTGAAAAGCCAATATCTAACCTCAGGTATGGCATAAGAACATGAACAGAACAGAACACAACTCAGCATCTCATCTAACCCACTCAGGAGATTCATAATTAAAAATGCTTTTTCTAAATACCTATAAAAGCATATTTTTTGCCTGATTATTAAATTGACTCTACTGGTTATATTCAAGCATTCTAGAAATCTGACATTCCTGGCTAAACATTTTAATATACAAGCCTCTAAACCAGCCTTCTGTCCGACGAAGACAAAAGACTACCATCAGCTAGTCCCACATTTCTCCTGCTGTTTTCTTTGGAAGTTCAGCTAAGAGTGCAGAGGAATACAAGGGCATATCTAGTGCCTTGGGTTGTACCACACCTATATGGCACACTTAGCCTATTAAAAGTCAACTTCTTTTGCACTATGTTTCACTTTCACAATTGATTGTAATTACCAAGGGATTATTAATGTTCTGGTCTATGCTCTCATTCTGATTCCCTTTGGCCTCCAAATGTCACGTCAGCACTGTTGTATGTACTGCAGGAATCCTAGCCCATTGTTCCTTATTTTTGTAGTAAAAATCAGATCAATTCTACTGCCTAACTGTGAAAACCCAAATGCTCCCACAACATTCCCTTATTACCCTCCCCCTCCCCTCCACCTTGTTCCTCTCAGGCCAGCATTGCTCCAGATTGCTGGATTAACCCCAAGCTATTTGTGGGGACTCCAGAATGACAAGGGATAAGTACCAGTACGTTTTTAGTTATCTAGCTAATTCTCCAGTTGTTTCATAAATATAGTGAAGATGACAAAGATAATCCTTGTTCTTATCCTCAGTTTCTGTACTGCTGTTAACTTTCCTCTTTGCCCATAAATGCTTAGGACACTTCCCCTATATAAGATCATGTACATCTACTTCCCCAATGCATCACCAACAGCCTCAAGAGCTTATCAGTTTCATTTTGGACAGCAACATTCAGTTTAGAGCCACAATAACAATAAATGCACCCACATTTTCAAAGCAAAAAACCACCAATCTTTCTGGACCACTAGGGGAGAATGAAATCACACTTGTACATAAAGAAAAGGAACAGAGGAGGAAAGCAAAAAGAATGAAGAGGGCTTCAAAAGTCTGATTTGATTGGTGATATATAATTTAACTCATGGATGCACTGACCCACTGCTTTATAGTTTCAATGACATCACGTAACTGGAATGACTTCTTGTCATGTCAATGTGAATGGTTAAATCTATCTTCACGTTTTCACTATTTCCTGATCAAAATAGTCAGAAAATGATAAATTATGTGTTTGCTCAAGTGACCAGAGCCTTTCCCAGTACATGCATTTTCTTTTTGCTGTGCTTTTTAAATGATCAGCCTTTCCCCAGTTTGGGGGTAAACATAATTATATACTTTAATGGCTGGTTGACAGAGTTTTAATAACCCTTTCCCTTTGAGATTCAGATTTCCCAAACGTCAGAGAAGAAGCAGTCAAATTGCTTGGTTTTATGGTGGAATAGGCACAATTTTCTTTCCCAAGGAAAAGATAGCATTCCCATACAAGGAAATGTTTATATTTTTATATTGAAGATTTTAAATTAAAAACATCTATATTAAAAGAAAAACAAGAACAAATATAAGCTCTTCATGAGAGACAAGGCACAGTATATTGCAGCCTGTAAAATCCATCATACAGTTTTTGGGAGCCCCTGAGGACTTACATGGTTTCAAAACAAACCCTGAACAATACATGCTTGTTTGAAGTTCATTCTCTAAATTCCCTAAATTCATTTCAGTTTTGGGGAACCTTCACCTGAGTTCCTTTACTCTTTGTTAAACTAGACCAGAGCCTCAGGTCTGTAACAAAACTAAGCTGACTGTTTCAGATTATATTACCAACATTTGACAGAGCTTTAAATGTAAACTATACCACCGTGTCTTTGTACTATGAATTCTCAGAGTATTGTTTCCTCTCATGTAACATGTCTGCTGCAATTTCAAAATCCAATTGGATGAATTAAGGGGGACTATAACTTTCAATGAATTGTTTTTATGGATTTGGGTTAGCATTTTAACACAATTCCAATTTTGTTTCTCCTCTTCATTTTTACCTTAAGTAGAACTTCAACCTGGGGTAGATTTTCATTCAATGACAATAAAACTACCTTAGACAGAAGGCTGACACCTTTTCTCGTGCATATATAATACTGATAAGCTTTACTATTTGGCTGCTTTATTATATTATATTAAATCTTCCCCAGTGGAGATAGCAGCTTTGAAGTGATTATGGAACATTTTCAATTACTATTTGCTTTATCCATATAATTTTGAGGATCAAAATCAATGGATCTAAGCAAAGAATGTGCAAGACAAATGCAAGTCTTGCTGGTGATTTCAGATCATTCTTCCATCCCGTCAAGAAATTAATACTTCCAGTTCTCTATGCATGGATGTATTATAAAATTTAACCCAAATTATGTAGAATACACAGAAGTATTTCTACTGATTGCAATAAACTGTGGCTCAGGCCCCCGGATGTTAATGGAAATCATGTATGCAGATCAGAATAAATTCCACACAAGTATGACACTGCTGATGAATGGTTCAAGACATAATGCGTATTTAGAAATCTATTCCCTGTTAAATTGAAAGGGATTTCTGCATGTAGATCCCATTAATGCTAATAGGAATTGGGCACATAAATCTTTTGTTCACTGATAAGTGAACAAATTCATTTAGTTGAAGAATAAAAATTACCGTCAATAGTTAGAGGAACCATAGAAAAATGAAAAATTATTATATAATGATAATAAGATAAACAATGTTTTGTATATTTTAGTGCTATGAAAATCCATAACCAGTACACATATCACAAGGAATACTCACCACCTCTCTCCTTATTGTTTTTACTTGTTGTCATTTTATTAAGTTGATAAACTGTATCAGGAAAATTCAAGCTCCTAAAATCAGCAAAACAGGAAATGGAAATACTCAGGCTGAAATCTGTGTTATAAGGAGACAGCTAGAACTACTACATGGAAAAACTGAGCTGAAAATATTGAGAAAGAAAATATCTTCAGGGTTTTTTTTACTTTTTGTCTCCTTCATATAAAGGAAAACATGTAAAAAAGGTACTGACAATATACAATGAATTAATCTTTAGTTGTTTTCTAAAGCACATATTTATAGCTGCTTAACAATAAGTGCAATCCATTTATAAGAACACTGTTTAAGTTACACAGCGAGTCCAGTGTTACAATGGAATCCTGCACCTTTACTGTCAGTGGTATTTGAGGACCAGTGCTGCTGGTCTGTCTTTTTTAATTTCCTGCTTCACTGATTTAAAAATGGTAACTGTAGCAGGGAATCATCACTGTAGTAGACCGAAAGACCTTAATCTCTTAATGGCTAGCAGGCAACAGTCCAAGGTGTATGGTTATCTGAAACAGCAGAGTGACAATGGAAACATAGATGTTGGGAGATATCCGAACAAGTTGCAAAGCTAGATGAAAATACTAGGTCACCGATGCTTAAATGTTTCATATCTTCCTTTGAAAGGCAAAAAGCTTTATTATCAGTTTGTGCCACTTGACACATTCACATGAAAATCATCATACGATAAGACTATCCCTGCTGAATAATATTACACCATGGTACCACTACCTATAAATCTTTTATAGGCAGAAACAGATCTGGAAACAGTAACAAGTCAAAAGGGAACAAATTATGTCACTGGGGATGGTGTCCGTGCATGCTTGCCTACACGCAAGTATACTTTCTGTATCTAGTTGTACACTAGGGCCCAGTAGTGCCCTCTAAGCATGTAAAATAGCAAGACAATTTTAATTGCAATTCATTTAATGTAATCTTTTTTGGGGTTGTTCGCCGAGGTCATTGCAAGTCCCCTGGCACGGCTTTACGAGCACTC
>NW_017728886.1:29440854-29459776 GCF_001723895.1 Crocodylus porosus
TTCTTTCCTGCCATGGCAGGGGGTCAGACTAGATGATCTGCTCAGGTCCCTTCCGACCCTAGAAACTATGAAACTATGAAACCATGTGCTGACATTTTCCACAAATGCCTGGTTCAGCTTAGCAGTAGCTTTTCACCAGCTTTTGAATTAAAATAACCTTATTTTCATGTCAAGGTACCTGGGCAGAGTGTCATGCTTCCCTTTGAAGTTTCATGGGAAAAAATGGTGCTTGAAATCTTAACCCCAGTATTGACGTGGTTCTCACTGATGTGTTAGTTTGCCTGCATTAAAAATAAGAATTAAAAAGCAGAATAGATGAAAGTTGCCTTTGAGCATGCTCAAGAGCAAGACAGTTTTAGAGTCATCCCTTTGAAACAGTGCTGCACATTCTTCCCAGCAAAAATAGACCCAAAATCATGTTCACAGTCTTTATTTTAGGACTCTGTGTTCCACCCCACCCTATAGTCAATGTTGCTATTGTGGCAAAGCCTTTGGGGCAGATGAGGTTCTGGCACCAGAGTTTTTTCTGTATGGGGATCTGGCATAACTCTGGTATCTGAAAAACTCCAACCAGCTTTGCTGTGGTCTGCACCAGAAGATCTACCACTGTAGCTCTTCCACCACAGCTGAAGTGCCAGCAGACCTGTAATATAGACTAAATTGTAGTTCTATAATAGGATATGCAAAAGCTCCTGTTGTATTGGTAGCCCTTCACTGTTTAAAATGGGGCATAAATGGTTAACTAGCTCAGCTGCATGCATTTTAATGGAAAAATAATGGAGAAGGAACAGTATTTGCTAAATATAAATAGCTACCTACCATTCTAGAAAAATTGAAAGGCAATCGCTGTGACACCACAAAAGAGCAGTTTTTGCTATGTGTCTTTATAGAGGTCACCTCTATTGAAATTAGAGGGTGCCTAAGTAATCAGCCGAGATGCCAATTTCGCTATTGAATCATTAAGTGAATCTGAACAGTTCTATCCTGATGTGTGAACTGTGAGTGAAGGTCCCTGTAATTCTAATAGAGGTGAAAATTAGGAAGATTTATAAAATGTATTCTATGAGGTTACTGAGGTCTTTTAAAAGCTTGAAGTGCTTTTTTTACACTGGGGATCCTAGACATACACAGAGGCATTTCTTGATTGTCTGAAAGAACATTTAGCGTGAAAAAGGAGTCAGCTGACCAAATCTGAGGGAGAAGCTTCAATCATCGTGATCACAATCACTTTAATGACTATAGACTTTATCACAGCTTCAGCTGAACAGCATTTTTCTGCTAAATGTTATGCAGTGAAAAATGCAGATTCAGGCCTACTAAAATTATTAGAGAAATTGTTAAATAGTTTAAGCCAAAAAGAAACAGAAAAAGTCAAAACCATTTTGTGTCACTGTGCTTTGTGATGAATCATTTCCAATTTCTTATTTCAGAAAATTTATTTCCTAAAATTTACCACAATGTAATTAATTTAATTAAAAAACCCCATAAAACATATACCTGAAACCCAAAGATTTCGTTTTCGTTACAAAATACAGTGCTTGAGACAAAAAAAAGTTTTAGTTTAATGAGCAAATAAAAAAAAAATCACACAGTATCAGTGACACTACTCACCTCACAAGGTTTTATTGACTTAGAAAGCGAGTAGGTGAACCGAATGGCTATAAAATAGAGCACATTAAAAATTTGTCTCGGTCTAAAGAAACAAATATATAAGCCTGACCATAACCCACTGAGAACACCCAGGCTTCAAAATGCAAGAGTATTTTCAGTTTTGGATACAAACCAAACATTTTCCTAACTGACAGTGAACGTGCAAAATTCTTCATTGTTTACTCTCCCTCCTCTTCACGTATCAAATCAGCAAGCTTCATATATTTGAAGATTTGGATGAGGAGAGAATGGATGACCTGCTGATCTGTTGAAAAAGAATGCTACTATGATACAAGAACATGTAAACATTCTGCAGTAATGTCACAGAAAACAACCTGCAACTGAATGGGTGCATCTACACATACATTTACTCTGGCCCAGATTTACTCTGGTGTAAGCTAAGATAAAGTAACAGTTTTTGGGTAAGCATCTACACATTTAGAGAGAAAATTAGGCAGTAGATTTGTACCCAGATCTTTACAGCCCTGCAGTAGGCCCCTGCCACCACTGGTGGGAGGTCCAGACTCCCCTGGGGGCTGGCAGGGAGCATTGGGCCAGGAGACAGCTGTCTCATGGCCCTGGGGGTGCTGCCTGCTGTAGGGGTGGGGATAATGTCCCCCTGCCCCAGCAGCCAGGAGCTCCTGGCCTTGGTTCCCCAATCAGGGGCACAGGGCTTGGAAAGAGCTGCAGGGGAGAGGCAAGTCCTAGCTCCCTGGCCCTATCTGCTGGTGGGGCAGCTAGCTCACTGCTAGTTGCCCCACTGGGAGATCAGGGTAGGGGGTTGGAACCTACCCAATGGTAGTAGCTCTTCCCAAGTCCTATGCCTCAATCACCCACTCAGGGCATGAGGCTGGGACCAGCCCCTTATCGGGACAGTTCCCTGCCAGTGTCAGGCTGCCTGGGGAAGTCTGCACATGCAGCCTGGGGCTGGCTGGGGACTGTCCAAAACAGGATAGTCCCCAGCTACCTCCGGACTGCATGTGCTTCCCTGCATAGCCTGAGGTCGGTTAGGAGCTGTCCAGGTTAGGGGCAGGTCCCAACCAGCTCCAGGCTGGGCGGAGAACTGTCCCCGTGCAGGGAGCTCCCAGCCTCTGCTCTGCGATCGCACTTGTGATTGTTCCCAGCCTCCACTCCATGATCATGGAATTGGGTGGGGAACAGGGTTCCCTGCCCATGCCAGCAGGAAGCTCCCAGCAACTTCAGGGCTCAGGCTGAATTCTGCAGTCAGGGGGCTTGGGCTGGAAGACCCTTATCATCCAGTGCCAGCTCCATGAACCGGCACTGGGAGGTGAGGGTCTCTCAGCTGAGCCCTGTAACTGAGGAGCTTGGGTTGGGAGATTGGGCTCTTTCAGCATTGGCCCCACGGTCATAGAGCCAGTGTTGGGAGATAAGGGTCTCCCAGTCCCTGCTTTCCGCTCATGATCTCAGAGCAGGGGGCTTGGAGCTCCCTCCTGTTGGGGTAGAGTGACATAGTTCCCACCCAGGCTTCTGTGGCAGAGCCTGCCCCAGCAGCAGGAAGCTGTCAGGGGCAGGGAGCTATCTTCAACCAGCTGGTGGCTGGCTGGCCAGGATCAGATTTTGGTCCCAGTCAGGCAACCACGTGAGCTCCTTGGCACTATTACTAACCTTGTGTAAATTTTCTACTTGCGTTTGCAGGTAGCAAATTTACTCAACATTAGGGAGATTTACTGCAAATAAGCATGTGCTCGTGTAGACACACTTGCTTACTTTGCAGTAAACTATGCTAATGCAAAGTTAAGCATCTCACATAGACGTGCCCAGTGGGAACAAATGCCAGTGGAATAAATTGTGTAGGACACATAACTTGGTGACAAAGAAGTTTGGTTGGGTCCATGAAAGCTGTAGAATAACATACAAATTGCTTTTGATTTTGGGTAGCTTAATGAATAGGTTTATGGGAACAAATCTCTCCAGGTGGAAATAGAGAAACCATTAAACCTTTTAATAGCCCCATTGTGCAAATTACTTCATAGGACTTTGGGAAGTGATCCTAAAATTGCAAAAAATACTCCTTAACCATAATGGTGATCATACACCCCATTTTGACCAAGACAGTTCCAGACTTCATGGGCCGGTTCTGGCCACTTGGTGGAAATTGAAACAGAGGTCCTGGAATTGCAGGGGCACAGGGTGCAGTCTGGCAGAGAGTGGAGTAGCATGGTGCACCAAGCTGGTGGACAGGCAGGCACCCCTGCTGCTGTACGACAGTAAGGTGGGCAGACATGAGCGGTAACCAACCTAGCCCACCCCCTGCCTCCAGCTGCTAGAGAAGCCAGGCCAGGTATGTGTATGTGGGATGGTGCTTGCTTCAGCACCTGGCTCCTGCACAGCAGCAGGGGGGCACAACCACCTGCCTGCCTGGCGCACCATGCTGTTCTGCCTCCCCACCAGACTGCCCCACATCCCTGCCTGCCTGCAGCAGTGCTGTTGACTTAGGGGAGGGGGAGAGTGTCTTGGATTTCCTTAAAAATAACATGATCACCCTATTTAAATCTGAAATACTGATCCAGCATGAAACTATTTATGAGGGAATATTCTTTCAAGTGCCTATTAATAGTGAAAACAAGGAGCTGCAAAAGTGTCTGAAGGAAATAGAACTCAATAAATACTCATTTTCAGGAGACAGTACAATGGACTTGAACTAGAAACACATTGAACGAATAATTCTTAATAGATGACCAAACTGCATAAAATCTTTTCCATCTCATCCCTGGAGCTCCCTACCTGGTCAAGAGAAATTCTCTCTCTCTCTCTCTCTCTCATTTGAGGCTTTGATAACTAACTTAGCGCCAAGTGGCTTAGAATATTTTGTAATCTGTACAGTGACCAAATGCACACACCAGGACAGCCAAGATGTCATGAATTGTACTAAGAGGGTGCCTCTACATGCACAATTAATTTGAAGCAATATATTCCATTGTAGTTTGAGCTGATGCAAACTATTCCTGGGTGCAGTGTCTACATGTGTGCCCAGGACAGCAACAATTTGAGCTGAGGTGGAGTAATTTATGCCAGAGCCACTCAGCCCAAGGCTCTGGGTGATGGCAGATGGTGGAGAGGCTGGCAGGGGCAAAAGGGTGCTGAAAGTATGGAGCCATATGGCTAGACAGCAGGCAGGAGTCTGGCCCCCAGCCGGCTGAGCTGACCAGGCACAATTTCTGTTCACAGTTAGTATCCACATGTGTTTATTCACAGTAAATTATACCCCCTATAAAATAGTACTCTCTCTGACCCCTACTGTCTTACTGAGGTGTTAATTAGTTTACTGTGGCCTAATACCATCACACATGTAGACAGTGACACTTTGCTCCACAACTAATTAGTTTACTCTTCAGTTGAGCGTATGTGTAGACAAGGCTAGAGCATATCAAAGAACAACAGATCAGAAAAGATACACTGAGTCAATTTAGAAAAGGAAAGGGATCAGCAAGGCTATCAAGATAATAAAATAAGTGAGCAACTAACCCCAAACTTAAAAGTAACAATTTAACACAGCTCAAAAACCCATAGCACTGTAAAAATAGAGACACTGTCCCACTGCCCCTACAGTCTCCCTACACCATCACTAGTTGATGGAGTTGCAGCCAAAGAGCTGCCATGGTAGCTTCTGTTGGGAAGTTTTAGCTTTCTCCTACTGTCTGTCAAGTCTTAGAGCTCATACTTTCCTTTATGGAGCAGAGTGTTTCTGGTTAGACACAGGCACTGACACATCTGGATCTGAGTGCAACATATGAAATCCTCATTAAATCCAGTATACAGAATGTAAAAGAATTACTGGAACTACAAGGTTACTGAATGCCCTTGACGCAGCATCCATGCGTCTGTTGGAATTATAAGGGGAAAATGTCTTAGGCCAAATCCCTATAAGCAGTGGCATGAGGTTGCCACAGGGGAAAAAAGGTGGCAGCACAAATTCATGCTGATGCTTTTTGCCTTGGTGTACACACCTACATGTGGGGTTAGCATAGGGAAAAATGCTCTAGGTGGGGCAGGAGAGCCTGGGCCAGCACTTGGGCTGGCTCCAGCAGTCCTACCCGGGATCCTGGGCCATGTGCGTGCTTGTGTGGACACAGCCTTAGATATCAACTAATCATATGGTTTTGAGACTGAATGGTTGCACAATGCAGGGAAACAATACAATAATGCATTTTAAAATGGACGTGTTCACAGATAAATTAACAATATGAAATGGTCCTGGGTTCATGAGTGGGTAGTTTCAGTTATTTTATATAATAGCTCAAGCACACTCCATCAAATTCTTTCAGAGTACAGCAAGGATTGCATGCATGGTTGCAGAAAATTATAAGTAAACAAATAGCAAATAAATTGATTTAAAAAACAAAATCTCTAGAAGATTCAAAAGATCCATATTGAGAAATTTTAGTATCATCTAGCAATACTTTATTAGAAATCACCAGTCTGAAAACTCATAGGTAAAAGAGCACAATTGAAAGCTTTTCAAGTGCTGGAAAATAAATTGTGATATACCTAAAAGTAAAAAAGAGCTATATGCCAGGAAACTAAAACAGAAGTACTGAAACTAGACTGCTAGACAGATATATCTCAGTGTAAATGGAAAAGAAAGACTGAAAGCAGAAAGGGACGGGCATCTGGGGAACTGATGTTTTGTAGCAGGTCTGGTCCATGCATGGGCAAGTCATCCCCTGTTGCAATGCTTCCCAAATTTTTCCTCAGCTTGACTCCATTTATGACCCCATTTCCTCACCCCTCACTTTTAACCTACAGCCCCCCCAGGTGCCCTTCACTTCTGACCCACAGCCCCCCGGCCCCACTGGTGCCTCTCAATTCCAACCCACAGCCTCCTACTCCTCCCAAGTGCCCCAAAGCCAGGGCCCACAGCCTCCTGTCCCCACCCAGAAGTGGCAAAGCATCAGTTGCCACCTGCAGCAGGCGGCAGCTGCTGTGGCCAAAGCAGACTGAGCATCCCAGCTCCTGCTCCCCCTCCCCCATCTGCTCCCTTCCCCTGTGGGCAGCATGGCCAAAGCAGAGCCCATGGTGGGGGTGGATGCAGGCTACCTGCTGTAGGCTTGGGGCTCCCTGTCCTGCTGCCCTACCCCCAGTGGCTTCATGGCCCAGCAGGTGGGACCTGGTACGGGAGGGAGCCAAGTTGATGCTCCCCCTGCTCGCCTGGCATTAGGGAGGGCACAACTCTGTGCCACCAACACTGCTGTACCTACCTCACCTTGGCAGCTATGATGGTATGGTTCTCCCTCCTGCATTGGGTCCCATCCAGTGGGCTGCCAAGGCAGCTCCTGCCTGGAGCTGGTCCAGCCTCATGCCCCATTGTTGGTGCAGAAGTCTCATGACCCCAATGGCTGATGTTATGACCCCATTTGGGGTTGTGACTCAGTTTGGGAACTACTGCCCTAATGGCTGCCCATCTCCTGCCTTGCTTGCCCCTGTGGCTTCTCAGAGTCCCACCCTATTGCCTCACCTGCCATATCTTTATGTTATAATTGGACAGCAAGGCTGCCCCTAGAGGCTGTGGCAGAGTAGGGTTGCTTTGAGTCTTAGGCCCTTGTCTGGGTTGAGACCCTCTGGTCTTAGCCCACTTTATTCTGTCCAGGCCTCTCCACCTGAGGCCCACTGTCCCAGGATGCCAGACACCAGCAACAGCCATGCCCTCATGAGCTCTGGGCCCCTTGGCTCCTGGTCTTGCCCTTGTGGGCTCAGGCTTCTCGGCCCCAGCTGAGAGCTGTGCTCACCTCAGGTGCTGCTTGTGGCCTCCAAACTTCCTGGGGCTCATGACTGGGCCTTGGCCTTCTCAGCCTTAGCCCCACAGTACTTGCTGCATCCCATCTGCAGAATTTGGGACACAGGATGCCCCCAGCACCCTTCTCAGTGGCCTCCTCCACTCTAACAGCCACAATCTAGTCCTCTGGTTCAACTACAATGCCAGTGAAAAATACAAACATCCACTTCCAAAAGGTTTTCCTAAGTCTAGGTCAACATCACACTGTAGCAACAAGATACAATATAGAGTCAAGATACATATCCCTATTGCCCAGTCATGCAGGAGCTTATTGCAGCTCCTTGTAGTCTGGAATCCTTCTTCATTGGCCAGTCAGGCCTCTATCAGCCTGGAGCTCTGCTCTCTTCAGCATGCAGAACCCAACTACCTCCTTAGCCTCAGGCCAGGATATTATGCCTTTAAGCCCCTCCTTTTCTAGTCATGTGGCTCCCCAGCCATACACAGAGGTTTCCCCTTTGCCTAATCACCTGTCTGTGTTCTTCTGCTGCATGACCCATACAGCAGACTTGTCCTGCTGCACACTCTCCTTAAAGTAACAGGAGACTCTGGCCCCCATCACACATCTGCACTATGGCCCTTTGCTATAGCCACATCTGAAAATCAGACCTGCAGAAGAAACAGAAGATATCTGAACAAAAATGAAGGAAATCACTGACAGTTTTATACGGAAATCTGGAATGTTGCTGACACTGCTAACTTGCTTAATAGGAGTAATGCATGCTCAAACAACTCAGTTAACAACTACAGGCCACTGAAGGAGGAACTGTTGGACTATAAATTAAGTTTTAGACAACTAAAATTAAGTCTAAATGCAGGCTTTATTTTCAAGTATAGAGCACCCACTAGTTTCCACTGACTTCAGCATGAGTTTTTGTTTCCTTATACTTCACAAAATCAAGGTATTTACTCAGATGCCCACTTTACCTATTTTAAAACCTTGGTCAAGGAGTGGCCATATGATTAGAAAGCCCCTGAGGTTTGAAGATAAGAGGCAGAATTATCTTTTAATCTATAGGGAGGTTTGAGTCATTTCCTTTGATTTCCATTCTGGACTTTATCTTCTAAGCATTTTAAATCGCTTGCGGCCAGTGAGTAAAGATGGGACTTTTAACAGCACTTCAGTGTGTTACACCTTTATTACAGGTAAAGTACCATCCCAAGCAAGCTCATGAGACTTGTTTTTAAAGAAAACATTTTTTTAAAAAAAGGATGTACTGGTAAAGAGAGGAGGTGCTTTGTAACTCTGGATGGCAGAAGGCAAAGCATATGAATTAGTGGTGCCTTCACTTTGGGAAAATTGGTTCATCCTTCAGACACACTGGTAGTGTAAAAGGAAATATATCAGAGCAAAGCAGCGTATCGCACAATACATTGTACACCCTGGAGTTCCTAACAGAAAAATAAACTTCAAACAAAAGCCAACATATTAATACACTACCAAAGCTTTTATCTCCACCAACACTGAGTCAAGCCATTAAAACAAGCTCAAACCTATTTTTGTGACACATTTTTCCCAGGGGTATTAATTACCCATTAAGCAGAACTAAGTCTTCTGTAGATGCCCCTTTTTGTTTAAGAAAGCATTTTTTAACTGTGAGAAAAAAGTATTAAGCTTATTGTGACAGAGCACAGATTGTGCTCTTCACTCAAAGGAATTTGGGCAGACAGCAGGGCAGCCTGCAGGTGACTGCAGCTCAATCAGGAGTCACATGGTCAGCAGGAGGATGCCTGATTGGAAAGAGGGCCCAGCTGTTAGAGATAAAAGCAGATCCTAAACAATAGAGTCAGCAGTTACTGCAGAGAGAATATCACTTGCTTGGAGTTGTTACTCACACATCTTGGAGGTATAGGGTAGAAACTATGGGGATGGTAGAGTTTCCTAGTTCTAGGGCGTGACCTAAAACTACACCCTGCTGGTGCTGGATGGTGTGGTGGGGATGCTTGTTGCAGGCCAGCTTTCAGGAAATGCCTCACCTGTGCTTCCCCAATGAAGGGTGAGTATGTGGCTCCAGAAAGCCTCAACCCCTGCCACCTTGTGGGGAGCCCTGTGAAGCAAAAAGGCTAGGGGAGCACACCCCAAAGATAAAGTACAAGGCCCAGCTGCCTGTGGAGGGTTTGGGATTGACTGACTGAGTGTGGTCAGGGGGTAGAAAGATAAGAAAGGTTTATTGACTTAACAAGAATACAACTATGCATAGTAACAAGACAAACAATGACAGACAAGAATAATTTGTGTCAGCAACCTATCAGCAGTCTCCTCTGATGTACAACAAATTTTTCTTTCCACAAAGCTCAGCAAAGTTAGGCATCCCTGATCATGGCTGTCCAAGAAGTACCAGGAAGGACCCTGGTATTCAGTCCTTGGGTTCCTCAAGATCCACGGGCCCACTGATCCAGGTAAACAGCCAATTTTAATCCTTTTCACAGAGGTGTATCTTCCTTCTGAATGATTTCTGGATGTTTCAGCTGATTTATAACTTCTGAACTGTGCTGATAACCTACAGCCACTCAGATTCTTTTTATTTCAACTGTCCTTAGACTGACTAATAATAGTACAAGCCTTGCATTCTTTTGATAAAGTTAGTTTTAACTATACCACAGGGCCTTACTACTTCAAGGCTTTGCTAAATTTACAAGGCCTTATTACATCTTAAACTTTAATATGGCTTTTAGCAACAACATATAGCTTAATACTTAAACAAATAACAGAAAAACACTTGGTCTAATCTTCACAGAGCCTTCAGCAAGCACCTTTTATTACACAGACATAGTTTTCAGCTGTCACAGCCCTGGCTCATGGAATGAAGCCTGAAGTGGGATCCAGGCTGGAGAAGAGGACCTGAGACAGGGCCCAGGTCTACAGTGAAGCCTGGGGCTCAAAGGGCAATAGGACAAATATAGGATTGAGAAGCCCCATTGTGGGGGCACATAGGACCAAGAAGGTCCAGAGGAGGGCAGGGAGCCCAAGACAAAGTGAGGGGCTAGGAGTTGCTGAACTGAGGCCCCACTGTGGATGGCATGACTGAGAGCCCCAGTGTGAGGGGGACATAGTGATTTCTAGTCTGGGTGAGGCTGAGTGACAGCCCAGTTAAGGTGCTGAGCTGTAATGGAGCATATGGATGCTAGCTGTGAGGTATGGGACATGCTGTAGGGGAAGGTCTGGAGTTGTGTATATGCTCTTGGAATCAGAGCAATTAAATGGGCAGCCTCTTGCCTGGGAGCAACTTTAAACAGGTGAGGTAGGTGGGTGGCTAGCACTACACAAAAGGACTGGCCATGAGATGCCCACTTGTGTGGTGGTTTGAGAGTATGCAAGTGTAACAAGCTGCAATGCCATACAGAATCAAGCCCAATCATGGCAGTGGGATCTCAACGTAGAGGACTTTCAGGATTTGGCCCATTGGATGGTGATCTTGCTGTCTTAGATAAGATCATTAAGGCTTTTTTTATTTTATCCTTCAGGTTTTCCACTTAGAATTCTTACTGAAGTAATCATGTCTGAGAGTAATGGCATCTATGTGCCATCTTGCACCTTGTCTCCTAGTGGAGGCTAGGCCTAAAAGACATCATTCGGCTGGAATTTGGTATTCACATTCAAAGCCCCTTTGGCAGCAGAAACCTCCATAGTTCTGTAGTTTCATAGTTGGTAGGGTCAGAAGGGACCTAAGTAGATCATATAGCCTGACCCTCTGCCATGGGCAGGAAAGGATGCTGGGGTCAAATAGCCCCAGGTAGGTGGCTGTCTAGCCTCCTCTTGAAGACCCCCAGGGTAGGGGTGAGCACCACTTCCCATGGGAGTTGGTTCCAGCTCCTAGCCGCCCTGACAGTGAAGTAGTGCCTCCTGATATCTAGCCTGAATCTATGGCCGTTGTTCCTTATTACCCCTGGTAGTGCTCAAGGGCAGAGACACTCTCCCGTTGCCTGCTGGTCCCCCTCGGGGAGTTTATAGGTGGCCACCAGATCCCCTCTCAACCTTCTTTTGTGGAAGCTGAACAGGTTCTGGTCCCGTAGCCTCTACTCCTAGGGCCTACCCTGCTGCCCCCTAATCATGAGAGTGGCCCTTTTCTGGACCCTCTCACTGCCCTTTTGAAGGCTCAGGGGGGACTTGGTGGCACCCCTCTTATGAAGTGGTAGGCTATGTCAGGACTTAGGAGAACATCTGTTCACCAGAGCTCCTCAAAGCCATAAACTCCAGGAAGGCTGGTTGGTTGGTTGGTTTAAGACTGGATATTAGAAAAAAGCTCTTTACAGTGTATATGTCCAGGGTCTGGAACAAACTCCTTCAGAGGTGGTGCAAGCACCTACTCTGGACTCCTTTAAAAAAAACAGTTGGACTTTTATATTTTCCTGGGGTTGCTTGATCCCAGCTGACTTCCCACCTATGGCGGGGGGGGGGCGGGCTGGACCTGATGATACCTTTCAGCTCCTAATGTCTATGAAATGCATCTCAAGAGAAGTACTGGCTGGGTGGGTAGTACCCATAATAGCTGCATGTTTTGGAACTCTGCCCTGCCAACCTTGGTGCAGAAAGGGTGCTTTGTGCTAGGGGTGCTGGACCTGCAGCTGCAGGCACCATGGTCCTGCCTTTCCTCATCGGGGACCCTGTCTATCTGCTCCTATGGCCCTACACCAGCCAGCAGGACCCCTTCCAGGCCTACTTCAGCCAGTGCCTGGGCTGCACTTGTGTGCTGCTAATGCACCTTCAGCCACCTCAAAGGCACCATCACTGCCCGCCTCAAGTTTGCTGAGGACAACATTCCCCCGGGTCATCACTGCAGCCTGCATGCTGTATAACTTCTGTGAGGCTCAGGGAGAACTCTTTTTCAAGACCTTGGCAGAGGAGGCCTGGCAGCAGGAGCACCAGCTATGGCAGTAGGAACAGAGGTGAGACACCCCTGCCAAGGTCCCAGCTGAACTGCATATCTGCTACTGGGGTCCAGGACACCAGGAGTGAGAGGCTCTGGCTAATTGCCTCCTCTTGCTCTCCTCACTAGAACCTACCTGGACAGCTGCTCACTGCTAGATTTTTGCCCAGGCCCACAAGGGGGCCTGCTTCTGGGTGGTGGGCAGGCACCAGGGGCAGGTGGGACTAGGGTTGGGGTCAGGGCAGCACGAAGATGACTGCTAAGGCCAGAATGGTGTTCAGCACCCAGCGGTCCTTTGGCTTGCATGGCTCTGGTCACAACTGCAGCCTGCTCCCACAGGGCCTCCATGCACTCATGGCTCCAGGGCCAGGAGTTGCACCCTGAATTCCCGGTCTGCCCAGTCCTGAGAGTCCTTGCAGGCCATGTCCTCTTCCCACCATCTGTGCTGCTGGGCAACATCTTCCACATCCATACATCCACCTGCCCATCCTCTGAGGCTGGAACCAGCTAGCCCAGGAAGAAGTTCTGATCCTGGTGCCTCCCCAGGGCCCCAGCTGTGGGCAGTGGTGACCCTGGGGCCACATCCCAGCTGCCAATGGTAGCATCTCCCCTCTGTGCACCTGCAGAGCCAGGAGAAAGAAGTTGTAAGAATTTGCAACATTTGTGAGATAACAAACTGCCCTACCCACCTAGAGCATTTTTTTTTTTCCCTACACTAACCCCACATGCAGGCATGTGCACCAGGGCAGGAGCGGTGTGCTGCCTGGCTTCAGCTCAGCAGATGGGTATGCATGGATGTCCAGGGACCATGGCAAGTTGGCCAGGCAGTCCTGGGCCCAGGTAGCAACTGACCAAGCCCCTTCATGCCCACTCATTCCTCTGGGGCTGGCTGGCTGGCTGTGGGCAGCCTGCCTCCCCTACCCCCTTCCCAGGCAAGGACAGGCCGGGCTTCTGGTAACACCTGGTGGTACAGCTCCAGACCCTGCTGCCCCCCTTTCTCTTCCTACAAGCCTGCTGGTCTTCTGTGCTGCCACCAAGCCCATGGTGCCTGGCTTTGGGGGACTTGGGGCTCCCAGATGAGTGGGTGTGACAAAGGTGACTTTCAGGCTTAGTGCTAATATGGCCTGCCTGCATCTCTGAGCAAACTGCCCACCTTGTTGGTATATGATTGGGATGTTAAATAAGCAGGAGGCTGCTCTTTGAGTACCCAGCTGTAACAGGGCAGGTTCCATGCCTCACAGATGTCACACTGTGTGATAATATTCCAGCTCAAGGCGAGGTCAAACTAGGCATACGCTTGGATCTTTATTACACTGTCCCTTTCAGGGCCCCCCACATACCACCCCCTTGTCACCGAAGTCTCTTACATTCCACTGGCTCTCACTCGGTCTCTTGAACACTGCATATCCAGGCCATATTCACTCCACCCTACTCAAAGAGGTCCTTGGACTTTTCTCTTTACCCCTCAATCAGCCCTCGTGCAGTCTTATGGGCCTCTCCCATGGCCCTCACCTGACTGGGACTGAGTGATTGCTCAACTATGGGCCTACTTCACCCCTGGCCCCCCACTGGACCACTATGCCTCTCTCCTGGGCCACAACTGCACCCCTTACACTGGGGTCTTCTACCCCAACAGGTTCAGGTGCTTCTCTCCCTTAAGTATGTCTGACCTTCACTCTGCCCTTTCCTCAGGGCCCTGGATCTTATATCCCTTGGGCTCAGGCGCTCCTCTTTGAGCACTGCTGGCCCACCTCCAGGGTCCAACACCCCATGGGACTCATGCGCTTGTCCTAAGCTTACCCGCCACCCCTGTAACCCACCTGAAGGTGGGAGCAGGGGTTTAGGTGCCCTGACCTGCCTTACATCAGGTAGGTTCTCAGTTCTGGCATTTGAGTGGTCCTTCCCCACCACAGGCAGGTCCATCAGGCCTCCCTATCCCAGCAGGGTACAGTTTCAGATCATGCCCAGGACCAATGAGGCCTCCTCCTTCCCCATAGCCTCACCCTTACCTCCAGGTTGTTCCTGGAGCCAGAGCTCAGCAGGGAGATGTTTCTTCCCTGCTGGTTGATCTCAAACTGTTCCCTACTCTCTCAGAGCTGTGCCCTAAAATGGCTGCCCTGATCAGGCACCGTGCTCCAGCCCTTAAAGTGACAGACACCCAAAAGGGTGCTCTGTCATACTGGGACAAGGAGCTACCTTTGCCCCCGCCCTCCTCCCGGAGGCTTCTCTGGGGAGGTACCCCAGGCCAACCCACCCCGCATTGGTGCTGCACCCTAAGCATGCCCCTGCTGCATGTGTCCCAGGTGCTGCAGGAGGAGCTGTTTGCACCAAGCAAAGGGTGCTCAATCCACTATGCCAGGGGCAGGAAAAGTCCAGCCAGTGGGCCAGATCCAGCTGGCAGTGGACTCCATTTCCAAGAAACCCCTGCCCTCATGGCTGGGGCATTTTCATGGAGCTTCCAGCAGGAGCTGAGCTGTGATAGAGGCTGAGGGGAGGCTGTGATGTGGACAGGAGTGGGACGGTTTCAGCTGTTGCTGCCTGTGCAGGGCAGGCAGCGGTGGTGGTGGCACTGCTGGGAGGGGTGGCTATGGGGGTCTATGGGGAATTTTTGGGTGGCTATAGCTCCCTCTAGTCCCCCCCCTAGCACCACCCCTGCTGGCAGGGTGCACAGCAGAGTATGGAGTTGCTCTGGAGCCTGGCTGGGATCTTGTGGCAGTGACAGCACGATCCAGAGCCAGGGTAGAGTCATGATCTGCAGCCTGAATGTTCTGGGCAGGGACGTATAAGCAGCGGTTGCAGCTCTGCTCTGGTTCTGAACCACTCTGTCATCTCTGCAAGGAGCTGCGGCACAGCTGCAATCCGCTGCCTGTGCACCCCTGTTCAGAGCATCCAGGCTGCAGATCACAGATCTACCTTGGCTGTGGATCGTGCTGTCAGTGTTGCAAAATCCCAGCTGGGCTCTGGAGCATCTCTGCATCCTACTGCATGCCCTGCCAGGGACAGTCTTCACAGACACTCCAGACTCACACTATCACAGCATGGCTGGTGCTGGGCTCTCCATGGAAACCAGCCCTAGCCATGTGGGCAGGGGCTGCTGGAAAAATGAAGTTTGTCCACCAGCCAGATCCACCATTTTGCCCACCACTGCACTATGTCCTACTGCTGCTGATCACCATGATGCTCCAGGTGAACCTACAAACCTGGCATGGGACCCTGACCTTTGACAGTGTGGGAGGGCAAGCCCTGGCTGCCTTGTAACCTCTGACACCACCTGAGGGGCTACCTGTGGCTGTGCTACACATCCCTGTCCTCCACAGCCAAGGAGAACATCACTGCCAGCATCAGTGCATTCCTCAGTGTGTGAGGCCTGTGCCTGCCTAGCTCTGGGGGCATGGGCTGCTCAATAAAGTTTTGCACTGTCTCCCACATCCCTGCATGCTGTTGGGGGGTGGGGAACCTAGGGGCTAGGTGCAGGTGGGGTGGCGGGGAAGCGAGGGTATGATGGGGCCAGGGGCAGGGGCTTGGAGGTCTCTCCCCACAGTGCAGGGCTTACCATGTGGGTGGAGCTGGCATGCCTGGTGGCTCCAGTCAGTTCCAGCTGGCAGCGATAGTGAGTAGCTCCAGTGGTATCCTTGGGAGGTGGGGTGTGGTGTGTGGGCACCTGGCCAGAGGCCCCGCCTTGGGAGGAGCTGGTGCTGCTGGTGACATGGATGGCTGTGCCTCATGGCTGAGACTGAGACTGTGGAGCTGTCGGGGAAGGCACTGGCCCAGAATCCATGAGCTGCTGGTGAAGGCTGAATGCAGGGAGCACGGTGGGATGAGCTGTTGGTGCCTCAGGGGCCCCCTCTCGGTGACACTCATCGTGGGTCCAGACCAGAGTTGGGGCTCAGGCAGGCTGCTTGTGCTGGGTCCCAGGTTGCAAGGATTTCAGTCAACTGCCACATAAAGGGCATGGACTTATGGGCACTCCCTGATTGATGATTGTGGTTGGTGATGGTGAC
Organism: Crocodylus porosus; assembly: GCF_001723895.1. Taxonomy (NCBI): domain Eukaryota; kingdom Metazoa; phylum Chordata; order Crocodylia; family Crocodylidae; genus Crocodylus; species Crocodylus porosus. Next base: position 29,457,165 of record NW_017728886.1, read on the forward strand.
CCACTGTGTTTGCAAGACTTTGACATTTGTGTGACACTGCTGTGATGATCAAGTGTGCCCATGCTCCTGCGTCCAACTTCACAGCCCCTCAGATTTGGGCATCGGAATGCCTACCCTGTGTGAACTGCCACTGCACCTCTGCCTCACCCCACAGCACCATGAGGTCACCAGTCTCCTCTTGCAACCACTTGGGACCATGGGTGGCAGCAAATGGTGTCAGCAACAAGGCCATCATGATGGCTCTCCGGGGCTCTGTGTGGCTGTCCCTGAGCTGCCAGGCCTGGGTAGCTGCCTGCAGCACAGAGGCACAGCACAGGACTAGGAGCCATGTGGCAAGGTGATACCCCACAGCATCTGCAGGCTCTGGGCAGGCTGCTGGGGGTTGGATATGGGCAGCTGGTGCTGGCCCCAGCAGCTAGGAGCTGGCTGCGGTTCGGCACAGGGGCTGTCAGGGTGGGCAGGAACCTGTAGCAACCTGAAGGGCTGGATGGCATGGTTCTGGCAGCAGCACAGCACTGCAATGTCAAGAAGCAACAGCAGCAGCAGCAGCATGAAGGCAGGCTGGTCCAGGTAGCGTGTGCCCTATGCAGGGGCAGCAGAGGCCAAGAGTCCCCCTTAGGTTCTCTGCTTTTGTGCCCAATGGCTCAAAATGCCTGCAGGATTTTAAAGGGCCTGTGACTGAGACTGCCACAGAGGTGGTCCAGCCCTGGGGCAGGAAAGGCTCTCAGGACTGGGACCCCTGAGGCTGAGCTCAGGCTAGCCCCCTACTGGCAGGGTTGACTGGGAGCAAATCTGCTTCTGGGTGGTATCTACACGAGCATTACTGCACAATAAGTACTCAAAAGTAAATTTGCTACTTGCATGGGTAGGTAGCAAATTTATTCTTAAGTAGAAAAGTTTACTGTGTGGTAAGCATGTGCATGTGTAGATGCACATGCTTACTGTGCAATTAACTATGCTACTTCACAGTAAAGCATCTTGTGTAGATGCACCCTCTCTTTCTTTCATTGAGGACTAAGCCACTGGGGTTTAGTTTCCACTTACTGCCTGTTGTCTCACCATTTAATTGTAAGCCATTTGGGAGAGGGACCATATTGTTCTGTGTCTGTTTAGTCCAGTGGTGTCCTGGTCCACACCTAGTGCCTCTAGGCTCAATTGTAAGCATAAATAATAAAATAACTATTGAAACACAATACATGTGCATGTATAACATAACCCAAATCCTACAACTTCTCATGCCTTCTGTTCTCCTTGCCTCATACCCTTGACACTGCATTTTATTCCCTTCTCTTCGAGACATTCTTCTGTCTTTGATGGATGAGTTCCTAAAGGCAGCTCCTTTACTTTTTCTAACAACATGCTGGGATATAGACAGTTAAACTGGATCCCCTTCCTATGTGTCTCTAAGCAGCTGGAAATACCAAACTTCTTTGCCATGGAGATGACGGACACCTCCAGAAATGTCAGGATGCAAGAGAAGAGAAGGAGCAAAGAGAAGGAGCCAGCACTGTGGGAACTGCCAGCTTTCCCTGAATCACCTGCACATGTTGCACAGAACACAGTTTGAAAACTCCTCCTTACGTCTCACCTAAAGTCCACTGAAACCAGTGGAAAGACTTCACCTGTATCTATAAGCTGCTCAAGACGGGACAGTGCTCTTTGTTCTTCTGTATAAGGGACCCAGCATACTAAGGAAGTCAGATCTAGAAAATAATAATTCTTAAGTAACTAATGGATGCAGATTCTAATTTTCTGCATTAGGATGCCAGATGCAGCTGACGATATTTTCTGATTTGCGCACTAGTTCTAATCAAAAATAAGAATAGATAACTGAATTGCTTTTAATATTGTTTGGCTGACTCTTCCTGGTGTTTTATGATTCCTTATCTAAAATATTATTCATATTCAATTATTCATTTTTTCACCATGAAAAGTCAGTTAGCATTCCAAAAAGTTACTACTTTTCAAAATGCTTACTGAGTTTTAATAGTAAAAAATGAATCATTAAGGTAGTTAAGCTAGACTAGAACTTCAAATGATGCCTCAAATGTTGTGATCATCCCAAATTGAAATACTTAATTCAGCATTGAAGGAAATTTTTAGCCATGAAGCCCTGTGCAGGAAATAGCTCATTTAAAATCCTCCATACTTGGCCCAACAAACATCTAACCCTTACTAAATGACATGAAGCAGGTTTGCAAGCTTTAATCTTCAAATTCTAGAATATTTTTATGTGAAAAATCTTTCTAGCCATTTGTAATAGTTCTTTTTATAAAAAGCAAGCCAACCTACAGTCACAACATGTATGTATAACAGCATTTCAGTATCAGGATCCCAGATAATAGTTGGGGAGGCACTGAGGTCCCAGAGGGGAGGGGAGTCAGGTGTCCAAGAAGAGTGGGAAGAGTGGTTGTTCCTTAAGGAGATGATCCTCCAAGCCCAAAGGGAGGTAATCCCAACATGGATTAAAGAGGGCAAGAGGGCACAAAAGCCCCCATGGGTCACCAAAAGCACACAGGAATGTCTCCTGGCTAAGAGGGAGGCGTATACCCAATGGAAGGGTGCGGCCATCACCAGGGAGGATTAAATCGCAGTTGCTTGGGGCTGCAGGG
>NW_017728886.1:29459892-29460874 GCF_001723895.1 Crocodylus porosus
ACACCCAATGGAAAGGAGGGGCCATCACCAGGGAGGACTACACTGTGGTTGCTCGGGGCTGCAGGGGGGCAGTCAGGAAGGCCAAGGCAGAGATGGAACTGGGACTATCTTCCCAGATCAAGGACAACAAGAAGTCCTTTTTTAAATACATAAGGGGCAAAAGAAGGTACTGGGTAATTTGGGGCACCTGCAAGACATGCTAGGAAATATGGTTGTCAAACCAGATGACAAAGCTAACCTATTTAAAAATTTCTTTGCCTCTATTTTCCTGAGCAGGGACTGGATCAGCCCCCACCCCACCAGGACCCCCTCATGCCTCAGGGGAGATGCACCCAGGCCAAGGGTCAGTAAGGATCTAGTCAGGGAACTTCTGGAGGGACTGGATGTATTTAAATCAGCTGGTCCTGACGATCTCCACCCCAGAGTGCTGAGGGAATTAGCAGAGGTCATTGCAGGACCCCTGGCATGGCTTTACGAGCACTCGTGGTGCTCTGGTGTGGTGCCAGAGGACTGGAAAAGGGCCAATGTGGTTCCCATCTTTAAAAAAGGGACGAAGGAGGACCCGGGAAACTTTAGGTCAATTAGTCTTACCTTGATCTTGGGGAAGCTTTTTGAGAGAATTATCATAGTGCATGTCAATGAGGGGCCAGCAAGGGAGATTATGTTTAGGGGCAACCAACAGGTCCTCTCAGAACAACCTTGTGGCCTTCTATGACCAGGTCACAAAATCCTTAGACGTAGGGGTAGCAGTGGATGTAGTCTTTCTGGACTTTCGGAAGGCCTTCGACACTGTCTCTCACCCCATTCTCATTAAAAAACTGGAGTACTGTGGCGTCGACACCTACACAGTCAAATGGGTCACTAACTGGCTGGACGGCCACACCCAGAGAGTGGTGGTGAATGGGTCATTTTTGACCTGGAGGGATGTGGGCAGTGGGGTCCCCCAGGGCTCGGTCCTCGGGCCCGCACTGTTCAACATCTT
>NW_017728886.1:29460974-29476131 GCF_001723895.1 Crocodylus porosus
TAGTACTCTTTCCTGCCATGGCAGGGGGTCAGACTTGATGATCTGCTCAGGTCCCTTCCGACCCTACAAACTATGAAACTATAACAAAGGGTAACCCGGCTTCATAATAAACATACACATGCAAGGAAGAATCCTTTCACCAGTCACTAATATGAAGTACCACTGGAGTGACATTTGGCAACTAATTTATAATACCTAATACGAGCAGCAATTCAGGAATAATAGTGTCCATCTGAAACTGCAGGATCCATTTATGTAAGCAGGGTATAACTACCCCAAACGGAATTCGTTCTGGACTTTGTTGTCTGGACATGCCAAACAACTATAAACTATACATGGGATTAATGACCAGAATACCAGGATCTCAATTTGACACTCTCCTAAAGTACTCAGAGAAGTGCTTGTGATTATTTTATAAAACTAAAAGAGGAAAGAAGAGGAAGAGTACAGCAGCAAAGCACTACATAACATTATTCTGAGGTATAACATCAGGACTGACTCAGAGGGAACAGTGCTATTTGCTGAAAAAAACAGCACTCCTGTAATATCTGGAAGTTTTCCTTCCAGAAAATCCGGCTTAGTCATGCAATGCCCGGGGACTTCACTTGAGAACGCAGAAGGTTCCATACTTATGATAGCTAATGCAATCACAACCCAAGCCCCCCGGCCCCTGCCTGCTGCCTTGCCCACCCCAGCTCCGGCTCTTTAAGGAAACCTCCCCCCCCAAAACCCCACACTCACCAGCTGCTGCAGCAGCCTTGGGGCCCCCCATGCAGCGCGGGGCAGTGGGGGGCAGCGGGGATTGCCCCCCCGCCAGGCAGCAGATGGTGAGTCAGGGCTTTTTTTGCTTTTGTTTTTTTGAAGGGCCAGATCTGGGGCAGGGGGGGCAGCCATGAAGGGGGGCTGGGGGCTCATGGCAGAACCCTCCCACGTGGCATGGGACACTCGGGAGCAGTGGGGATCACCCCCCGCTGGGCAGCACCTGGTGAGAGATGGCTTCCCCCACCTCCCAAAGAGCGGAGATCTGGGGTGGGCAAAGCAGCCATTGAGAGCAGGTGGGGGATGGGCCTGTGTGATTCAGAGATTCAGCATTCGTCTGAATTGATTTGGGACAGTGATTCCAATCACCAGATTGAATCACTGTCCCCCAAATTGGCTGAATCCGAAGGTAATACTGGTGGGAAGCTGTTAGTTCTAAAGTAACCAACTCTTTTCTTTGTAGCACAATGCTCCTAGCCGTAATGTCCCTGGCCCACTGGGGGCAACCATGCCAAATAGCTCAGGAAAATGAGCAGGAAAGTTTCAGTGCACCGGAACAGGACCTGTATCTGCAACAGAGCCAATATAGTTCTCAGCTGTGACTTCCACTCAGAAGACTGCCATGATGACCTCACAACCAGGGGAAATATTTTGCACAGCACCCTTTCAGGTGGTGCAACAGTCTCAGAGGTCAGTGGTTTTTGCCTACTGGGGCAAAGGAATGTCAGGGAAAGGCCATACCTCCCTGCTGCCCATTTTAAATTGGCTTGAGGCCCCAAGAGAAGTCAGATATTTAATGTGTTTGGGATGGAATCATTCAGGCTAGTAGCATCAGGTAGGAATGAAAATGGGTGGCCAGAGAGGCAGCTAGACTATGCTGACAGAGGATGCTGGAAAAAAATTGCTCAGCACAGATGGTAAAAGAAACCTCATTCTGAATGCCTCTCTGCAGGCTGAACTGGGCTACTTTGTTGTTAACATTTGTCCTTTTCAAACCCACCCTGCAGGAATTGTAGGTCTGTAAGTAAAAGCAAATTAGAATAGTTTAGTAATCCTATAGCTGCTGTCTGCGTATTGTCTCTCCTCAGATAAGTGACCCAGTTTCAAGAATGCTGACTATTCTGTGCTGCGCCATTACCAGCACATACTGGAATCAGCAAGTATCCAAAATTTACACAGAAAATATATTAGCTACTCAGAAGCTCTTTCTGTCCCACAGCACGTGGAATTAGGGATGTGCAAAGCTTCGGACCCTGATCTGATTCAGTGGAAATTTGGCCCAATTTGGTGGTCAAATCTCCAAATCTGAATTGAATCAGAAGACCCTTTAATCTCTCCAAATCAAATCGGAACCCTCTGAATCAATTCAGAGAGATCCAGAAAAATTCAGAAATTCAGACATAGACACAGCTTTGAATGCTTTTTCTACATAACTCTAGGTGGCAGGGGCTCGTGAACACTGCAATGTTGAGGTGCATGGACCATCCCACAGAAGCATGGGGCAGCAGACCCAGAAGTGGACCAGAAGCACTTCCAGTCCACTTCTGAGTCCACCGGGGAGCACGCTGGGGGGGGCCTCCCCCCCCAGCTCAGTGACTGGTGCCTCCTGGTTCTGGAGGGGGGGCACCCAAGGTCTCCTCATGGCCGATTGCTGAGCTGGGGAGGCCCGGGTGGCCCACAGTGCGCTCTCCGGCAGACCCAGAAGAGGACCAGAAGTATTTCTGGCCCACTTCAGGGTTTGCCACTGAGCACATGGAGGCCCTCCTGCACAACACTGCGATGCTGGGGTGTATGCAGCATCTCATAGATCACGAGCCATGCCTGCTACCTTAAAGTATGTAGAAAAAACTTTTTAAAGCTGTGTCTATGACCAAATTGCTGATTCTCCGAATCAGCATCAAATCTTTAAATTTGAATTTGGCCGAATTGAATCAGGGACAGTGATCCGAATCAATGAGTTGAATCACTGTCCTTGATTCGGGCCGAATCCGAATCAAATAAGGCCCACTTTGCACACCCCTAATACATATATATTTCCAAGGCAAATATGGACATAGGTGCCATCTCCTTTTTCTGTAGGACTACTTAGCACTGCAAGAGAGATACAGAAACAATGCAATTGGAAGTTGTATTATTTTGTTCCTTTCTATGGAGTCATTTGGCTCTAATAGTGTAAGCACAGACTGCAAAACAATGAGAAATATACCTACTAGACATATATTTTCAAGAAAGCTTTCAACACTCAGCTAACCATTTGAAGCAGGTGCATTTCAGCACTTAAGTCTGGAGGTAACACAATCATAGATGAATGATTACAAAATACACAGTCTCCTAGTGGGGCAAAGATTAAAAACAATACAGATTTGTGTTCTGTGTCTTTAAAACTATTGCAGAAAACAAGGCAGGATAGAGTTAGCACTAATTATAGGCAGCAGTACTGCAGGGAGCCTGAGAGAGGGACTGGGCAGCTTCAGTAATTTCACTGTGTTTTTCTTTCCTCCCAATGAAGTTCCTTGTGCAATGCCACAATAAAAACTTTTTTCCGAGCCCCATGTACTATGGGCACATGGGACAGGCTATCACTAGAGCAGCAACAAAGTCTACTAGGGAGTCCCTAGACAAATGTTGGAATGATTGCCAATATCATTCCTTCAAATGCTCCACTGCCAGCCAACATTGCTCCAGCCTTATTGGGCCTAAGTTCTAACAATTCATAGTGAACCACAGTCCTTTCCCTGGCAGGCACAAAGAGAAAAGTGATGCTATTTATACTGAATTCAGGCTCCATGAGTTGTAGACACTTAATCCAATGTAATCAAAATACTGCTACCCCAAATTTCTAGCTCCCTTAGTGTTTTGGGGCAAACAGTTAACAGGAAGGGGTGATGTAAGGACTTGCTAGAAGAAGCCATTTGCAGCATATTGTTCTTACAGGATCCTGCAAATTCAACATGCTTTTGAGCACCATCTACTGACATGTTATTCAGAAACTCTGTGCAAATTGATCTAGCATTTCTGCAACAGTGATGAAGACTCCCAGCTTTAGGGAACCAGCAGATGGGCGTAACTGTTCAGCACTGCTCTGTGCTGCATATTAAACAAGGAGATAATCCACAGAACTGCAAAGTAAGCAGCAAAGTCCAATTTGTACCAAATTCTTTAAAGAAAATTTATGTCACTTTTGGTTTCTAAACATCTAGGTGTGCGCTAAACTCAGCTTTTAGCCACAACCTTGCAACATATGTCCAAGTCTCACTGAAATAAAGCATAAATCCTTTGCCAAATCTGAACCTCAGTAATTTGAAATGAAAAAGAATTTTCTCTCATCAGTTCTCTCAACCCTTATGTGACAGATGTAACTCTCTATATGCATTTGGCAGTAAATTTATATGACACTGAAAATTAATCGGTGATCCAAGGAAGAGTAAGGACACTAGCTCTATACTAGAAGGGGCACAGGTCAGCAGTGATACTATTATATTAAACATTTGTGGGAAGGTTTACTTTAGCTATCCTCCAACTAATATTTTGCTCTTAACTCAAAATTTGAAAGCTTCTCCACAATGTTAGTTTCAAACTGGGGATGCAAGTATGTTGCCTCATATTATCACCTCTCTTTACATGGTGTTCTAAAAGTTAATTAGGGAAATAGAGACAAAATATTTATATTGCTCATGATTTCAAGAAATGACTAATCATATCAGAATTTGGCAAGTGACACTCCATTTGATGAATAATTTGTGATTATGCTTTGCATGTACCAAAGTTGCTATGTACTGTGGCTTTTGCTGGAAGTTGGAGAATCATAGCAACAAGTGATTTGGCAAAGTGAATGGAAAAGGGAAATATAAACTGATACTTCACTAGATTCAATTACATTACTGTTCAAAGAATAAGCAGGGAAAATGCAGTCATTTTCTTGTTGAATATAGGGAGATGGAAAATAGATCAGAGCTGGATAAACAAGTACAAATGCCAAAGCATACTATAGATTTTGAGACAGATTCTTTTAAAAAGTTGCAGTTAGAAAAAACATGAACAAAAGATCACACTGCACACTGACATAGCTCTACTTTTAGTAACTTTTCAGGTCTGGGCCAAATGAAAAAATTGCTGGGTGGCAACACACAACAAAAAACCCCTGTTGCAAACTGACTTGAAACTAGTTTTTTCTTCTGTTTTTGCAACCAAAACTGTGTAGGTTTTGGGGTGAACAAAATCTCAGTCTCTCTGGTTGAAGCTCTTCTAGTTTGCCTATAATAATTAAATATTCAGTGGAGCAGAAACTGGATCTTGGGCACCCTGCCTCCAGGTGAGTGCCCTGGCATCAGACCTCAGACTCTCTGTCTTTTCCCCTCTCTCTCTTCCCCAGTGAATATTTAAGTATTTATACAATGTGGAACAGGCACAAGAGAAGAGGCTCAGACCACATTGTAGAATATAGCCAGGGCAATCTTCTGGGAGGCAAGAGGCCTATGTCTGAGTCCTTGCTTTGAATCAGGCAGGAAATAATTGTATCAAAGTCTGCCATAGTCCAGGTAAGCACTAAAGCACTGGCGCACTTCCTCTTTCTTCACTATTTATTGGATGATGCTGAAGTCTCCTTGAAACTTGAACAATGAAGTGAACCATTTTGATATTTTTACAATAGTTTTAATTTCTGAAAAGCCTTTTCAAATTATTTCAGCAGCTCCAAAGCTGCATTATTCAGAAAATAAATCATGGGCCAACAACATTTCACCCAGCTATAATTAAAATTTGGAAACAGATTAAACATTCTTCCATGTTGAAGCATACTAATGGCGACTACACTGTAGCCTGGTTTATGGTGATCACGCATAACCCAGTAATATAATATGGCTGGAGACATAGTTCTGAGGAGCCATTACATTTTTCCCTGTGGATTTGATAGAAGAATGGGTGGAACCCTGGTTTCTTCCTTCAAATACTGAGCAGTGTAATGGGTAGTGGTACCTCAGGGGAACTATGCTGCATCAAGCTTTAATTTTTTGTAGGTAGTTCATACTAAGGGCTGAGTAGAACCTGGGAGACAAAAAAAAAGAGTCATCAGCAGCCTTCAGGTCCACTCAAGGAGCAGCACAAGTCCTTCCTCAAAGCTATTAGACACACTTATTTAACTCTGAGGTGGTGGAAGTCAGAAGTTTTCCAAGCAGTTCACTCCATTTAACAGTGAGGGAAGGTCCATGAATCCCAAGGTTACTCTTGACTGGTATCTGAACATTTCTACAGAACTGCTGTTCAAGTGCAGCACATACGCAACTCAATAGACATTTCCTAGAAACGCAAGAGATTCCTAGAGATGTTGGACAGAAAACCGAGGCATCTGGCCCCCTATTAAAGTTCTGTTAGCCTTGCTTTCTCCTTGGTGCAGGGCTTGGACGGCATTATCACAGAATATATGTTGAACATAGCAGAATCTCCTAGCTGCTGCAATTTATTACCAAATCAAATGTAGTTGTTCTATCCCTTACATAGAAGTGGTGCTTTACAGTTTAGTAAAGGAATGGTGAGCAAAAAATGAAATAAAAGGTTTTATTTACATGGTTTTATTTTGAGTGTTTTCCTTTGAGAAAGCAAAATACTAGAATTTCCATTTTTATCAAGTAACATTTTCAGTGTTTTTTAAATGCCAGTTTTCATGGAAAAGTTGTCAGTTCAGTTTCACTACTTCCCTCCCTTTTACTTTGCACTCTCCTTGTCTATCAGATCTGTTATCTAATCCTATTGAATATTTTTCACTTGCATCTTGAATGTTGTTCTCCCCAACTGAGACTCTAGTCAAGGTGCTTTTGATCAACAAACAGCAGGAAATTTTTTGAGTGTGATTGAAGTCAAGCCACCATGAGCAGTGCTAAACTTGTTTCAGGGAGAAGTTACTCTACACAGGAGACCAGAACAAAGAAAATGGAACTTTTAGAATCATAAAAAGCATGAAAATGGACAGGGCTTATTGAAGAACTGAACATTCCTTGTAAATAAAATTATAAACCATTCAATTATAATTACAAATTGCAATTTGGTTAATTACAGATCATATGTGTAAATGAAGTATATAGAGATTTTTAGCATTTTGGAGATCTTTAGTTGGTCTGTTTTTCATTGCTTTTCAATGAAAAATGTAGTTAGGACTTATTTGTTTATATATTGAAACTAAACACAACAATTTGGAACCAAATCATGCCCAGGGAGAGCTTTGTATTCCATTTCTGCTGTAGAGTGAAGATACAAGGGCACACTTTTGATTTTGAACACTTCCTACCAAATATATATATAGATTATACATTCCAAGGCCGAAAGCATGGCTAAAAACTGGTGTTGTACACACACACACACACACACACACACACACGGTGTGAGTATAAGTGGTCAGTTTTCAGTGGAAAGAAGCAAGCAGTGAAGTCCTCCAAGGATTTGTGTTGGGATGGGTACTGTTTAATAGGCATGTGTAAAGTGGCTAGTATTCTCTTCGTATTCAGATTCGGCCGATTCAGGGGACAGTGATTCAATCTGGTGATTCAATTTGGCCAAATCTGATTTGGAGATTTGGCTGCTGCTGAATCAGCCGAATCTCCAAATCACACAGGCCCCATCCCCCACCCACTCTCCCAACTCTGGCAGTGGCTGCCCTGCCTGCCTCAGCTCTCAGCTCTTTGAAAAAAAAGCCCTGATTCACCAGGTGCTGCTGGGCAGGGGATAATCCCCGCCACCCTGTACTTTCCCACACTGTGTAGGGGGCTCTGCATGAGCCCCCCTGAATGCCTCCCACCACTGACCCAGCCATGGCTGCCTGCCCACCCCAGCTTTTAGAAAGAAAAAAATCTGCACTCACCAGTTTCTGCCGGGCGGGGGGTAATCCCCGCTGCCCCACACTGCCCTGTGCTGCATGGGGGCGCTCTTCCATGAGTCCCTGAAGCCCCAAGGCCACTGCAGAAGCCGGTGAGTCCAGGGGGGTTGCTTTTTTTTAAAGGGCTGGAACTTGGGCAGGCGGGGCACCTATGGGGCTGGGGAAGTAGGGGGCATTGGGGGGCTTATAGCAGTGCCCCCCATGCAGTGTGGGACAGGGAGAGCAGCAGGGACTGCCCCCCTGCCCAGAAGCACCCGGTGAGTTGGGGCTTTTTTTTCCCCAAGTGCCAGGAACTGGGGTGGGCAGGGCAGTAATGGGTGAGGCTGGAGGAGCAGGCAGGAGACGGGGCCTGGCAGGGGTCCCCCCATGGTTCCCTCCCCTCTCTTCCAGCCTCCCTCCCCCACCCCCTATTTACCAGTATGGAGTCTGGCTCCTGCTCCCTGCTGCAGTGGGCAGGGATTGTCTGAATCATTGAAGATCTCCGAATCTCTTCTGAAGGTTTGGAGAGCTTCACGTTGATTCAAACCTTTTTATTGGTCCCCTGCTTCAATTTGGATTTGGAGATTCAGACACCAAATCAGGCCAAATCTCCTCCCCCCCACCTGCCTGCATCTCCAGTGCCCAAGGGGCAAGCTGCTAATGGCACATAAGCAGTGGGGGGCCCTGCAATGGTGGTGCCCCCCGTGTTTGCGTGGGCAGCCCAGGGGGAAGGAGTAGGGCCCTCTGCAGCTCACGGGCTTCCAGCAGCTCACCCTCTGGCCGTGGGAGTGGTAGGCAGGCTTCATGGGGAGAAAAAAAAAATGGATCAGGCCCCTTGCCACAGTTTTTTCCTCTCAGTGGAGCCTGCCTGCACAAGTTGTCAGTGGGTTGTGCAACCCCTGAGCTAGGGGAGGTTGGAGGTAGTCCTTCCCTCCCTGGTGGCAGTGTCTCTCGGGGTTGCCTGGGCATGCTGCTAGCTGCATGGATGCTGCCCCAGCTCACAGGCAGCACTCAGCTTGATTCAATGGTGCATGGGGCACTGGAAGCCTGGGTGTGCTTGGGGAAGCTTGGACTTGGCAGGCTTCCAGCACCCTGTGCACTGTCCCTGCTGCCTTCCCACCACCTGGTACCACCGAGGAATGGGTTGGCTTGCCCCTGGGGTAGTGCGGGAAGGCAGCAGGAGGGTGGCTGGGTGTGCTGGCAGCTAGAAAAGGCGACAGAGATGGTGCACGGGGTGCTGAAAGCCCATCAAGCCCGAACTTCCATGAGCCTGCCTAGGCTTCCTGCACCTTGTGCACTGTCTCCACCTTCTTCTCCGGCTGCCAGCAAACCCAGCCACCCTTCTGCCGCCTTCCCGCACTGCTGCAGGAGCAAGCCAGCCTGTTCCTGGGGCAGCACGTGGAGGTAGCAGGAGCTGTGTGACATGTACATGTGACAGATTTTTTTGTCCATATTGGGACAATTTGCCATGACCAAATTAAAATACATTGGAGGTGGTCTAAGTTGCCACGCTCAGAAAAATTTTGACGTGAAAAAGCTTTGTGCATATGTACATGATGACGCAATTATGCTAGTTGCATGGCAATTTCTTGTCACTTTTCTTCACGTGTAAAGGCCACATCATCACATATACAAGCACCCTCAGTGATCAGCTGCCACTCTACAGCAGCTGCCAGTGGTGAAAAACAGCAAATCCCCCCCGTCCCCACTGCTGCCTGCAACATGGAGACAGACCTCAACTGTGCCTACTATCTCTGTGTGGTGGGGCAACTTCTCTCCCACCAGTGCTGTGGCAGTGGCCTTGTTCCCTGACATCAGGGTCCCTCACCACATCTGCTGCTCTCTTGGACACTTACATGTGGAGCTACAAAAGGCAGTTTTAAACAGGAATTCTTTTGTAGTAGTACAAATGCCCTAAACGTGGCTTAGCTGGCCAAGCTTACAGGTGGCACAAAGATAGTCAGGATGGTAAAGACCCAGCTAGACTGAAAAACTACGGAAGAATCTTGCAAAATGGAGTGAATAGGCAACCGAGTAGCAGATGAAATTCAATGTTGATTGGTGCAAAGTGATGCCCATGGTAGGGGGTGAGGGGGAAGATCAACCAAACAGACACATATATGATGATTGTCTCGACATTAACTATTGCCACACAGGCAAGAGATCTGGGAGTCATTATGGACAAGTTGCTAAAAAATCAACTTAAAGTTCAGAATCAGCAAATAAGATGTTAGGAATGATTAGGAAGGGAACTGTAAACAAAACAGAAAGTTTTTCCCATTTATAAATCTTTTGAATATCCAAACCATAACCTCTACCTCCACCTCAAAAAGAATACCCTTGTCAGCAGTCCCTCAGTATGAGAATGACAGTTTTCCAGGAAATAAGGAAGTTATTGGCGAGTCTACAGATGACTAAGGAGGCCAACCTGACATCTCTGTGAAGGAAGTCGCTTGATATTTAGCGGGAAGGAAACCTTCATCTGATGTCAAGGAAAACCAAGATGACCAGAGGTTTCTGCAGCCTTGCCACCATGGGTGACCATACCAGGGGTACAATATTCCAGACACTATTGCTGTCAAGGTCACTGGTGCACACAAGCCTTTCCATCACATCAAGGTGGATAAGGGGTGTAGAATAACTAGAAAAGGTAGAAGGGCAGAAAGGAGTAAGAAGGGGCTTCCATATGAGGAGAGACTAAACAGGCTAGAACTTTTCAGCTTAGAAAAGGGACACTTGAGAAAGCACACAATAGAAGGCTGCAAAATATTAAATAGTGCAAAAAAAATAAATAGGGCTTTATTATTTACCTTCTTTCGAATGTTAGAAGTAGGGGATATAAAATGAAAGCATTGGGTAGTAGGTTTAAAACAAACAAGAGGCTGTTCTTTTTTGCACAGAATGCAATTAACTCGTAGAACTGATTGCCGTAAGATGTTTTAGAGGCTGATTATTTAACTCACTTCAAAAGAGGATTAGAAGGATTAGAAAATTTCATGGAGAAAATATTCATCAGTAGGTATTGAACATGATAGATTGGGAGGCTTGCAAATCAAAACTTCCTAAGTCTCTGATGGCTGGAAGCTGTGATAGGAGAGGAGCAGGGGGTGGCATATTCTGGACATGTCCTGTTTCCCCCTCAGCATCTGCTCTCTACTATTGTGAACAACTGGGATAGATGGACCTGTGACCTGGCTCAGTAAATAGCAATTCTTATGTTCTATTTACAAACTCAACATTTCTTTCACTGACGCTTGCTTTAAATGTTAGTATTCTGAGCCACTGTTTTTCTGCTTCTTCGCTGGGCAAGTGAGTGGACAATGGAAAACATGCAACTGAAATTTACTGTTATGGTTTGCTCTAGTACAGTCTATCTCAGGTTCTTTAACGCTGATCAAAGCTGAGGACCTTGCAGCGTTACAGCAGGAGCAGTCTTACGTGTCTCAACCAGTTGTAGCTGTTTTTCCCCCTATTGTCAGGAGTAGCTATTGTTCATTCATCATATTTTTATGACATAAGGACCCTACTGTTGCTATAACCGTTCTTTTTATTTTTTTTGTATTTTATTATTTGCCCAGATTTTTTGTGATAAAGTAGTATCTAAGTCATTATTCTGTGCTTTCAGATGCTCTTATTTCTTTCTGTTCTTTATCATTGATTAATGTTTCATGGACACTGGTCTTCGACTTCTTTATTTTCCTATTTTTTTTATTTATGATACACACAAGTTTATGTGATAAAGAGTTGTCAGTCAGCTTTATTGTACATCTATCTCTTTGTCATATGTATCTTTTAAGTTGGACTTGATCTTTTGTTTATCCTTTACTGCTTTTGTGTTGTTTTTCTTACTGGTGCCATGTTTTATGCTTGATTGTAAATTCCTAGGCCATAAGCATGGTCAAAAACTGGTTTACGATATATAGTATGTGTGAAAACATCTCAGAAGCATAGAATTTCTGGATAATAGTTTAACAGATTTCTAAATTTTAAGTAGAGAAGGGATCTTAGCTTCTGTATAATGCAATCTATGAAGCATACATTTTTAGAAAACCATCCAAACTTGGTTTGAGGACTTCAGGTGACAAAATGGTCCTACTGTTTTAGTCTAGTTGTTTTATTTGTTGGTTACCCATATCATTCAGAATGTGCCCTCTAGTTTCTAGTTTACCTTTTTGGTCATCATCAGTTTCTCAGTGTTGTATTTTATTGTATTAGGACACTGCAATCAGGGGCAGATCCAAGAGGGGTGCACTGGTACACTTGTATTCCCCTCTGCTTCCTGGTCCATCCAAAGTTTAAAGCAAACTGTCTGGTACCAGCAGCAGCACTTGAATTCAGGCAGTAGTAATAGAGTCAATTGACTTAATGGCTCATAATAATTTCCTTGATTCCTCCTAAACTCTTAGGAGTTTATGACCCTCTTTCCTTTTAAATGGTCCTTTCATTTTACCCTCTTTCCTTTTGACCTTTGTTAATGATCCTCTTTCTTTTTATAAGGCCTTTAACAGTTCCACTACTACAGCTATCCTTACTTCTGCAATGCTGCTGTCTGTTTGTGGCTCCTAGCTTATGTACCTCACATTTCATAGCCCTTCAGACTGTATTTTTAACTCTAGCTAAAAATGTTAACTTGGCTGTGGAAATATTAACTAGGGATCCTGGTCTTCTCTGTTTAAAAGCTGCAGATTCTCTGACCCTCCTCCCCCCTCCACCACACACAAGTTCTCTGATTAAAAAAACAAAAATCTGTGTTTTGGGTGGGGAGGCAAAGTGCTCCTTGCCTGCCCGGCACCAGTGGAGGACACAACTCCATGACACCACCTCCACCACTGCTGGGTGGGTAGGGGGTGCCTCACTATGGAGCTGTGGTGGGTAGGGGGTGCTTCCCAGTCATTGGCAATGTGTAGGGGGTGCATGTGGGTGCATATGCACCCCCTATGAAAAGGTGCTGCCGACACTGCTGGCGGTCACTGCTCGGCACCTTCCCCTTGCTGCTGACACCACCAGTGGCATCTGCAGGTGGTCTGTGATCGTTGCTGCTGCTGGCAGTGTCTGCGGGTGGTCACCAACCACAGGTTGGCACTCGCCACCCCCTCCGCCCCACCACCGACAGTGCCACAGCTGCCTGCAGCAGCTCCCTACTTACCGCTGCCACGCACCCACTGCCAACAGTGCCACCACTGCCTGCCAAACCTCGGTGTGCCCCCTGAGCCACCGGGGGTACATAGTGTTCATGTTCCCAGTGGCGTCAAGCTTCCCTCCTCCACTCTGCCTTACCACGCTGGGTCCTGTCTACGGGGGAAGCTCTAGGGGGAGGGCAGCAGGATGGAAAGTCCCAATCCCACAGTGAGCAACCTGTGTCTGCTCCTGCCCCACACACAGTACAGGGGGGCATGCGCCCCCTATGCTCCCCACCAGGAGTGTGGGCAGTGGCGGGGAGTCAGCCTCCCCACTACTCCCTGGATGAGCATGGCTCCATCCCGCCAGGCCCTGCAACCTCCCCTGGACCCGGACCCCAGGCTCCACATACCATTGCAGCTGGGCAGTGCTCCCAGCACCAGCCCTGCCCAACTCCATCCCTCCTTCCTTCACTGTGGGGACCTCAATCCCTCCCTCTCCCCCCAGATTTACCTGAAGGGAGCTGCTTTCATGCTGCCTGGCTGCCATATGCATGTGTGTGTGTGTGCACATGCACATGGCACCCCCTGCCTGGTCACCCTTCTCCCACTCCCCCCAGTGTTCCAAGGGGAAACCTGCCGTTTCCTATGTTTGTCTCTTTTAAAGGAAAAAATCTACATTTTTGTCCTTAAAATGAGAAATTCCATGTTTTCTAATGGTGAATGGAAAACCCAGATGCCTGGTGATGATGCACCTCACCATCTGCACCCTCACTTCAAATCTTAGATCCACCCTTGATTTCAATCAAATGTCTTTGTCAACCAACAGAAAGAGCTCTCTTCTATCATAAATCTTCTTGTTATGCAAGCATTTGCATACCATTATCAAGGCACAAGAATTAATCTATGGAAATAAATGAATATACTCCATTTCTATGCTGTTTCATTTATGAACATGGCTTGCAGAACCCAATTCCCACGCACACAAAAATTCTTCTGTTTCTCAGCCTTTGTCTCTTCTGAGCTCATTTCTCCTCTCCCCAACTCTTCTTCCCCACAACTGAAAAATAAGTCATGACAGACTATTTATGGAGCATCTTTCAGCACTTGGTTTCCTTTGGTACAGATATTCCTGGATGTTATTTTCCATTACTCTCTTTCCTTTCCTCTACTTTATGGCCTGACTCTCTGTGGTCTTGAAACAATATAACTTGGCATGATGGGAAAATTACCTAAATGGAATATGATCTAGCTAAATGGATGGAATACCTACAATTACCAGGTACCTAAATGGATTACCTTGTTCTTATATACACAGAGCATTATGAAGAGAGATATTTTCTTCTAACATTGAGCAGGTACCTAAATTAGAATATGTGAAACAGGATTCATTCTCAGGTAACACTAGATGTGTCTAAACATGCAATTAATATGCTTCCAGGCACAGGTCTAGACATGTGCCCCCACTGAGAGAAAACTGTACTTGACAGAAGCAGCCCAGTACAGGGCTGCTCTTGCCCTGCTCTGACCCCCTGCAGCAATTATGGGGAGCTCCAGGCTCCCCTGGTTGCCAGCTCCAGTGACTGGCAGGGGGCACTGGGGCTGGTCTCAGTTTCCACCAGCTGGGGAGAGCTGTGCCAGATACAAGGGAGGGAGGGTGGGAGACAGCTGCCTCTGCAGCCAGCACAGCTTTCCCCACCATGGCGGGGAGACAGTTGGCACATCTCCCACATCAGGGCTTAACCAGGCAGCAGTGGGCCCCCTGCTGCCTGGGCTGCCCAGGAAATTGCTCCTGGTCAGTGTCTAAGTGTGTGCTAAAGCACATTAGATGATATGCCATTTGTCTAGTTTGTCTAGTATGTGTTGGTACCAGCAAACATTGCACTAGACTAATTTAATGCTCAGTAAGTGCTGTGTAGACAATGATGCTTTACTGTGTATTAGATTAGTCTGATGTACAATAAAGCACCTCATGTAGATGCACCCATTGGCCATGGGCCCCCTCTCATCGAGCCCTCCTCCTAGTGCCTGTGTGGGGCTTATTGGATGGGTGTGGCAGGCAGTCCTGGAGGACTGACTCGGTCTCTGCTGGAGGCAAGGTGATGCTCCCACCTACAGTGTCCTGGGGCATGGAGGCACAGCACCTAGCTGCCTGAGTTGTGGCCCTCTCTGGGGAGGAGCTGGAGCTGGACTTGTTGATGCTATCCTCAGCTTGTCTCCCCTCTAGGGAGATGTGCCTGGGCTCCCTGAGTTGCTAGAGGAGGCTGGGGAACATGCTGGTGATGCTTAAAGCGGTTCGTTTCTCTGGAGGCCACTAAAATCACAGACACACACTCATTAGATGGCACAAAAGGTGTATTTGCAAATAGGGTCAGAGCAGAGTCAAAAACTCAGATTACTCTGAACCCACCAAGGAATTTTGTAGGCTGTATTTATC
>NW_017728886.1:29476321-29500574 GCF_001723895.1 Crocodylus porosus
CGGGTGCAAGATGCAAGCTGTGCATTTCTAACAATACTCCATTTCTAACAATATTCCATTTCTAACACTGGGACCCATAGCTGGTGCCCCGAGGGGCCTCCCCTAGAAACTGCTCATTACTGCCAGGCCTTGGTGGAAGCTCCGGCAGGCTGCCTGTGCTGAAGTAGACATGGTGGCCATGTCCAGGGTACCTCTCGACTGGGATGTGGTCCTGCAGGGCCTTGACTTTTATGAAGCACTGGTACCCAGGCTGCTAGTGGCCATGCTCCTACACGTGGGCTGCCATGGCCTCAAATGTAGGTGTTTGACCAGTTGCCCTGGGCAAACTGCCTCTGCATCTGGGCATTGCTCCACACTGCTATGAGGTCAAAGGTTTCTCCCTCCAACCAGCTGAGGCCCAACACTATATGCAGTATTGGAAAGGCTGCCATTGTGGCTGCTTCCCTGCTTCCAGGGAGCTCAGGGGCTCAGGCAGAGCCTGTGGATGCTGGTGGGGCTTGGCAGATGCCTGCAGCAGAGGGACATGTTGTACAGGAGGTAGGCAGGTGGCAGAACAGGCCCTGGGGGCCAGACCCAGGGTCTGTGGGAGCCCAGGAGTAAGCAGCACCTAGCAGAGGCCCCAGAAGTCAGGCCAGAGGTCTAAACACCAGGCTGGGACAGCCAAGGTGCCATCCCTGCCATGTGGCTAAAGAAACTCCCAGCCATGTGGCTCTGGCCCAAAGAGGAAGCTGGGCTGACTGACTGGGCGCAGGTATGAGCCCGAGTCACCATCTACATGTACGCTACTGTGCAGTAGTTACTACGCAGTTAATCTACCACCTGTTTTTACAGTCAGTAGCCAACCATGCAGTACCTTAAATTTACTGTGCAGTAAATACTGCTTACGTGTAGATGGTGACACTTTATTGTGATCAGTCTACTGCACACTAAAGTATCTCACGTAGATGTGTCCACTGACTCTTAAATTTACTTCTCAGTGCAGTTTCTCTTAGACCCTTTCCTGGCTCTCCCTCCTGCCTTCCATGATTTTAGAGAAACACCTAGCATCTTGGTCCCCTCTCTTACTAGAGATGCCCACTCAGATTTAAAGTGAATGTAACTGAGTCTAAGACAAACTAGAAGTAGTCCAAATTTGTAAACTTGTACCGTCTTCTGATCTCCAACACATGTATTATGCCAAGTTACTCTCTTTCAAAATCTATTCAGGATCACTAAAATCCATTACATACTCACTAACATTTCATCAACTTCAAAGTCTTGAATAATACTTTCCTGTCCTATTTATTCATGGGTATTTCATTGCGCACAGGTCTTGTCTGCAGGGCAACAGTGCCAGTCTCAGTTAAGCATTTGTCAGTTTATTGAACAAAATCTGTACACAGGCTGCTCCTACATTTATTTACAAGGCTCAGCCCTCTGTGTATTTACATCCCTCTTACAGATCAACTCATGCAATGCTGCCTATGAGGAAGCTGACTTAGCGCATCTATCTAAAGACATGTATTACTTTGACCTGTTGCTTTGCTGTACAGCTTCCCAAAAAGTTCTTCCTGTTCAGTTAAGAATGTATCCTTATTCCTAAATCCTTTAGGAAATTGCCTAAATCAAGGGCAACATGTGGTCCATGGGCTGGATCTAGCCCTGTAGAGCCACTGGACATGGCTAGTGGACTTGAAGGACTTTGCCTGTGCCTGGGATGGAGCCAGGCAGTGAGGAGTTGTGCCAGGGCTGGGCATCTTCCAGCTATGGCTGCCCCACTCCCTCTTCTCCCTGCCCTCCCAGCTTCAGTCCAACATGGGCCAAGTGATTTCGGCAGGACGTCAGTGTCAAGGGGCTTTGCCTGAGCCCATGATGGGTTTAGACAGTTGGGAGCTGTGCTCATGCGGCTGCCACTTCTCCCAGCTCTCCCATCCCCAGCTGTGGTGCAGATGCTGCTTCCAGCCCATGGGGAGCTCTGCCAGGTCCAGACGTCTGCCAACTACGTCTGTACTGCTACTGCTTCTCCCTGCTCCATATCCCCTCCCACTGGGTGTGGCATGGCCACAGCTTCTAGCTGGTAGAGAGCTGTACTGGGGCTAGGCAGGTGCAGCTTTACCCATGCTGCAGCTGGTGAGAGTAGAGGGGGAGTGGGGAGAAACAGTAGCAGCATGGATTCAGTTTGTAGATGTCCAGTCTTTCTATAGCTTCCCACTGGCTGGAAGCTGTGCCTGTGCTGCAGCCAGGGAGTGGAGGGATGTGGGAACCACTTCAATCTGCCTGGCCCTGGCACAGACAAAGAGAAAGCCCCCTGATGCTAACATGCCACCAAAGTCACCCAGCTCACTTTGGATGAGAGTTTGGTTGTTCCAGCCCATGTCTTGTTGAATGCTGCTAGCCCCTCTCCAAAGCCATCTTTGGGATGGGCAGAAGCAACCAACTGATAACAATAATTAACAAATATTACGCTTTAGTTTGATCCAGAAGGTGCAAGATAACTGGGAAGAAATTCATGGAAAACTTTTTTTAAAGTCCTATCCTTAATCCTGGAGTTGCCTGTAACTTCAGGACAACCAGCAGAGCTCCTTGGAAGACATACCTGAACTGGATCTGCAAATGGCCGAGGTGACATTTCACTGTCTCTGTTTGAGGGAAGTGGTACGTACCTTTCTGCAACATGCTTAAGGGTAAATTTTACTCCTTGATGTAATTCCATTGTTACCCTGATGTTCCCCATCACAAAACACCATGAAGTAGGCTTTTCATGAAGTGGAAGAGAGAGGAAATGTGATCTTGCAGCTGAACATTTCCATCTTCTCTGGGTGTGCGGGATTCAAATAGCATATTGGCCATCTCTTTGTGCAACAGAGTCCTGTCATTAAAGGAAAGCCCTTGTTTATGTAAATGTCCATTTCCAGCAATTTATGAGCAGCTGCTAAACACAAGAGTTTTAATTCCCAATGTACTATTTTAGTTACTAATCTGTTCTTTGTCCTTACCTCATTATGAACATTATGTAAATTATTGTAATTTGCTATGATGCGAGACATTATAATGGTGCCAGCTCAAAATTATGAAAGCCTAGCCATAGTGCTATTAGCAACCCTTATAGGTAGCGGTAATCATAGGTTGGGTAGGAGGTTAGATCATACGGCACTACATTTTAGCTGCTGTCTAAAATTTAAATCCAGAGCCTTGGACAGAAAAATATTTTGAGCAAATATATATTTTTTCCCTGTATGTAAACAAAGATAAGGCAATGTTCTCTTACACTCAAAACTTATGCTGATTTTAGAAGTAGAGTGCTTTGTAGAAAATCAGAATGTTATATGTTGACTGCTGACTTGATTTTTTTTTTAATTTAGAAGAGTTGAGACTATTTGTTGCATCTCAAGTTCAGGGTGGGGAAAACAAGTTGGTCAGAAAAAGAATGAATAAAACAAGCCAAGGAGCAAATACGTTATTTCAATCTATTTTTATTTTTTTAATTCAGCAGGATGCTTATCTTGCTGGGATCCTATGACCCCAGCTGACTTCCTGCCCTTTGGGCGGGGGGCTGGACTCAATGATCTTCCGAGGTCCCTTCCAGCCCTGATGTCTATGAAATCTATGAAATCTACGAGACAGAGATCGTACTGGAATTCCTTGCTGATACCTTCAAATTGGGTATGTCTACACATTCATTAATGTGCTTTTGCTACTGCATATTACGTTTAGTACATCTGTGCACTTTTACATGTGCTCTGGGGGTGGGGAGAGGCGGCATTGTACAGCGTTTCTGAGAGATGCTCTAATTAAAGCTCCACAGCATCTTGTGTATCAGCATCCCTGCGCTTCAAAATGGCAGCAGGGGCAATTGAAGTAAGGCTCATTAGATCAGCTTTAGTTCAAGTGGCCCTGCCACCATTTTGAAGTGCGAGGATACTCATAGACAAGACGCGGGAGGCTGCTGAAACATGGTAATTACTACACGCCAGCAGACTCACTTAATCGAGTCTGTTCTGATGCTCTAAATTACAGCACATTGGAGCAGCCTCCGCACTCGTGTACAGGCATCCTTTAATATGAGGCACTACATAAAGGTTCATTAGGCTGCCCTAATGCACAGTAGCAAAAGTGAATGCCTTTTTAGTGATGTTTAATGTGCAGTAGACTAACTCTACTGGACATTAGCATATTAGCACTGTTTCTGACAAGACTCTTTAATGTACAGTAGAATAGGCTACTGCACATTAAAGCATACGTACAGATGAACACAATATATAGGGGAAATAAGCCACTTCAGGGGATATCAAGAAGTTTAGAGAGAATAAAAAATTGAACTAAGATATGCAGCTAATTGAGCTACTTCTGCAGCATCATTCAGAACAATATTAGATTTAGGGAATTCAGTTATTTTGTGAGATGTGTTCTTGCCTTTTTAAATAAACTTGATTTAAGTCCCTGCCTTGAATCAGAAAGAGACTGGAGTTGAACTTGGAGCTGTCAGCTCTCGGGTGGATGCTCAGATCACTAGGTAGTAGTATACTCTGGGATGAAATGCTATCAATTGCTCTTGTTAGAGCTGTTTTATTTTGAGAGCCAAGTGTGAAAATGACAATCTAGGTTGGAAGATATGGCTTTAAGAGATGGGACACTTGAGTTCCAGTTCTTGCTCCAGTAAATATTTAATTATTTGTATAGATTAAAACAGCTTGAAAAGGAGATGGGGAGGGCAACCACATAGAACCTAAAGCCTATAGTGCATCCTTGTGAGACAGAGGTTAGAAACCTCTCTGGAAAAAACAGATAATTGAACCCTGGGTTGTATCCAGGATAAGGGCTCTTAATCTTTGAGCTATTGCATGGGGAGGAAGGCATGGGAAGTGCCTCCTCCCCTGACAGTTTTTTGAGACTGTTCCTCCACTGCTTGCTTTTCTTACAAGTATCTAAAAGGAAGTCTCATTTCGAGTCACGTGCAATATTTTTCAGGGGTTTTTCATTTTGGTAAAAAAATACCTGAAGCAAATAAGTTATTTCAACCTATTTTTATTTTTTTAATTCAGCAGCTGAACCAAAAAAAGATATGAAGTTAGTTCACCTTCCTACTCCTGAACTATCATCTCAACTCTGCCATGAACTCTTCTTCATCCCCTGGGGCTAAGTTCCACAGGTGTGGTCTTACACAGAGTTTTATCCAGTAAGGTATTTTGGTTTATGTTCAGTGTTCTTCCTACGTCAGTGCAAATTCTAGCATTGATAGTTACACCAGCATGCTCAGCCTAGTAGGGTGTTCTCTTTCCCCATAGGTACAACATCCATTTATCCAAGTATAACTACACCTCTGATTATATGGATATATTAGTGCTGAGCTTGGTAGTAGAATCAGCAAAGCAGCCAGGAACTTTGCTCTTGTGCAAGACAGAGCCTGGAACAATAACAAAGTGTCAACTAAAGTAAAAAGCCATATTTATGAGATTGTGTTTTATCCACTCTTCTACATGGCTCAGAAACATGGACAACCTACATCAAACATATCAAAAGATGAAACAGCTTTCATATCAGATGCCTGCATAGAATTCTTTGAATAAGATGGCAAGACAGGGTGACAAATGTGGAAGAGTTATATTCTGCTGGTATGTCATCCATGGGAAGGTTGATTAATAATAAAAGACTCGGGTGGCTTGGTCATATCAAGTAAATACTGGATCACAGGATCCCAAAGAACGTGTTGAACTCTGAAGCTCGCAAAGGGTCTAGGAAGAGGCAGACTACTGCATAGATTTTGGGATGCTTGCAAAGATGACTTGGCATCCTTTGGAATCTGTGGATGATTGGGAAAGGAGTAAGAATGCTGCTTTGGTTGGTGGAGTCAGCTTGCAGAGGGAGTGAGGCACAGTAAGATGGACTGGATCAAGTTTTGTGAAGGCGGACTGGGGTGGAGCAGCCCTGGGAGGCTGGCCCCAGGCTCTGGGTTGCAGCATCAGTCAGTGGAGGGGCTGGCTGGGGCACAAGAGTGCCCAAATCATGAAGCCATGTGCCTAGGCAGCAGGCAAGGGTCTGGCTTCCTGCTGCCTGGGCTGACTGGGTGTAATTTACACTAGGGTCAGTGTTCATGTGTGCATTTAGGCAGTTAGTTTTGCCACTGTAAGACAGTCCCTGACAGAACTATCTTACACAGTGCTGTAGCAAGGAGTGGGGTGACTGCCCTGGGGGCCAAAGCGAAGGGGCGCCAACAGGTGCTGCCCAGCCCGGGTGGGGCACAGGAACAGGGGAAAGGAGGGTGGCTTCCACTGATCTGTGCATTCCTGGGCAAGCATGGGTGGAGGGTCCCCCCATTCATGCGCAGGGTGGGCTGCTGCTGCAGGCTGTGCCCCGGGTGCCAAACTTCCTTGCCATGGCACTGATCTTATGACAGCAAAAATTAGTTTTATGCTGTCTAATAGCATTGTATACGTAGACTATGATGCTTTACACCACAGCCAAATTAATCTATTGTGCAGTTAAGTGAAACCCAGTTATCATCCAACTGGGCTACAGAACCAGTGCTGACCCTTCATAAATACCTCAATTACTTAAGCATGGTCTTGCCAGAGGTTCAATCTTGTGAGTATTCAGAGTTACACGTTGCCTCCAAGAACATGTGATAATTTGCAAGAGGTTTCCAAACCAAGCAGTCTTCACTTTAAGTTGCTCAGAATAAACAGATTCAGGTAAACCAACAAGAGCTCTGTGCGCTGTCTTTGCTTCAGTGCCCTCACCTGTAGCCCCAGGTTTCTGTTTGCTGGATTCTGTTGTGTTATCGAGCATGCGCAGCTGAGGCCTAGTTCAGAAAGGCTTAGAAGGACTTTGAACTGCTGTCCTGCTTCTCCGTAAGTGAGCAGGCATAGGGGCTTGTCTGAATCTTGGCAGGAAACCCAGCGTGGCTGCAGGGTGTGTGAGGCAACAGGCCTGAGGTAATAGGGAGAAATAAGTGCTGTTGATGGAAAGATTATTGTACTTTGGATGAGTGACAGGCCTGATTACCAAAGAGACTGAGGTATCAGCATGTGATTAGAAGGGCAATAAGGCCATGTCACCAAGTGTCCATTAATACAAATTGACACGGCAGAAAGGTCTCAGCATGCATCTGGGCTTGCGTGTGTGGGTGCGAGGCACATCTGGGCATGTAGAGCTCCATGTGCCTGAGTGTGTTTGTGAAGCTGTGTGTAGACAAAATGGAAGGCATGTGTGCATGACACTTTAAAGTGGGCTTAATGCTTTTGCACTGCTTTAATGGTGTCGGTGTTTGCATGCATCAGCAGCGTATTGCACGTTAGTTCCAGCCGCTGTAGGAAATTCGGCAGTGTAATGCACCTTAAATGACTTGGGCCTCAGCAAACTAAAACTTCTTCGAGGAGCTGCCTCTACAGCTGTGGAGCGAAGCACTGGCCTCCGTGCAGCTTGCGGCTCTGGAGGCAGCCCTGCAGGCAGCCAGGCAGCAGCCCAGGAAAGCAGGCTCTGCCCAAGAAAAGCAGTGAGCTTGATCTTTTTTTTTTCCCCAGGAGCCTGCCTGCCTGCCTGAGCTGCGCGGGGGGCCTGGTGCTTGCCTTCACGGCTGCGCTGCCCCTGGGACCACTCAAGTCGGGTCCTGTGGGCGGGTGCTACCTGGGCAGGGGGGAAGCCGCTGCCATGAAGGGAAGCACCAGCCCCCCTCCCCTGGCAGCCCAGGGACCCAGCACAGCTCGCCTCCCCTCCCCTCCCCACTGGAGAGGCAGGTAAGTCAGTGGGGTGAGTGCACAACATGGGGGTTTAATCAGCTCTAAATTGAAGCCGTGCTTTTTAAAACCCACCACTTCAATTTAGGGCACCTGTTTCGTCTACAGGTACCCTTTGTGTGCCTGTGCTGAGCTGTGGAGTACAGGCAACCCCCGCTTAGTGCTCTTAATTGGTTCCTGAAAAACTAAGCATTAAGTGAAACGAGTGTTAAGCGAAACCCAAAGTATTTGATGACCCAAGATAGCAACCACAATTGTCTTTTAATGACCCAAGATGGTGACTGTGAGTGTTATAATGAAACTCACTGAACGCTAAATGAAATCAAGTATCAATTTAAAATGAGTGTTATAGTGAAATAATGCGAAGTGAAACAGCATTAGGTGGGGGTTGCCTGTACATTTGTTACTGGATATTGAGTAGTGGGTCTCTATGAGACTGGCTCAACCACTCCAGAACCAGCCCAGCCCCTGTGGTTCAGAAGAGACCAGCAGGACAGTCTCCTGGCAACTGAGGGCACTAGTTGTACCAATAATTTGAGAATCCAGGCACTAGTGAGAGAAGATTTAAGGATTTGATATCAATAGGGCAATTAAAAAAATTAGTCACAACTAATTGCAATTTTAATCACACAACTCAAAACTCAAAATTATGCAAAATGATGTGGGTACTTGGTATGGTTGGGGATGGGTGTAGGGTGTGTGTGTGTGGGGAGGAAGAATTTGTGAAGGTATGGACAGCTGTGGGTGTATGTGTGTGGGGTCTGGAGCCTGGGGAGGGGTGGGGGTCCCTGCACGCCCTGGCAGGATGTGGGGTAGTGTAGGTAAGGAATGAGGGGCAGCAGCAGGGCTAGGGGGCTGTGGCTTGGCAGTGTGGGGCAGGCACACACATGGGTGACTGGTGCCTCCTGACTGGACAGTCAGTGACCAGGGGGCAGGTCCCCCAGCAGCCAATCCTGCCAAGCAGGGGGAGGGTCCCCCCCACCGCAACTGATCCTGCCGACCTGCAACCGGCAGCAGTGCACCACCAGCGCTTTGGGGCGTGCCACTGGCACTTCCGGGTCGGTGGGATTGGCTGCTGTGGGGGGACCACTTCTGGTGCACTCCCTGGCCAGCACTCTCAGGGAGGGCGCCAGTGCTCTCAGGGGTGCACATGCACCCTGTACACCCCCTATGCCTCGCTACTGACACATGCACACAGAGATGGAGACACATAGATCTCCTAGAGACACAGCCAGGCACAGACACACACAGAGACATAGACAGACACGCACACAGACACAGAAGGACACAGACAGATGCACGCAGATGCACACACAGGCACAGCCAGACAGATGGACCTCCCTGCTGTGAGAGCATGCCACTGTCTCTCTCACCTATAGTTCTGTCTCAGTCCCTCTAAAGTTTAAGTCCTGACTCTTACACCTAGTCTGTCACCCTTCTGGGGAAACTTCCCCTCATCCAACCCTCAGCTCCCACTCCACAGGAGAGAGAAATGAATTTATCTAGGATGCAGTTATCTCTAGTTCTTTCCAAGCAGGGTCAATTCAGGTACAGATAATCTTTAAGAATTGATTTATTTATAGACGGACACGATAGCATCCTTTCCTGCCCCAATAAACACAAGCAACATGGGCTGTACACAACAAGAGACATAAGGATACTGACAGTTCATAAAACCTAACTGGAAAGCATTCGATATCCATAAGAGTTCTCAAATCTCCATACAGTTATCTAAGTGTTAGAACAGTGAAGGCAAAGTAACTTTGAGATTCTTCCAAAATACAAATGCAAACTCTCCCCAAAGACTTTTGAGACGATGTTAACTTCCTGGGATGCATAGCCAGGAGAATTCTTCAGTTAAACTTTATAAAGCACATTAGGGCTAAACCTGTTTACCATAATAATAATTTACTTATTAATGTGTACAGGCTTTTTTTTTTATAATAAAGCTACTCCCACTTAGTAAAGGAGTGAACAAACACCAGA
This sequence comes from Crocodylus porosus, assembly GCF_001723895.1. Lineage (NCBI taxonomy): Eukaryota > Metazoa > Chordata > Crocodylia > Crocodylidae > Crocodylus > Crocodylus porosus. Next base: position 29,486,020 of record NW_017728886.1, read on the forward strand.
CAGTCAAAAACAAATGGGAAACAAGCAGTGACATACAGGTTCCTTATATTTATGCTCTCCCAGTTTGTATGCCATGTTCTGTTCAGTCCTCTAGTTATGTTATTGCCATGTTGTTATTGAATCACAACAACCCCCCGCCCCCCATATGTCTCTCTTAAATTTATGCTTAAATAACTTGTTTATCATTTGGCAAAATGCATTCCCTTAGTAAACTTCAGTTTACTGATTCCAGCCAAAATGCATGGATTTTGGAAGCATCTTTGTAGCAGCTAAGTGGCAATAATATTGTATTTGAATCTGCAAAAGCAGCTTATTTGCATGCAAAACTCTCCTGCTCACTTGTCAGCCTCATACTCCAGCAACCAGGCAGCAGCTACTACAAAGGAAGGCCCAAGAGCTCTGTGCATTTTGCTGTGTTTACATTTAGAATATGCTGGGACAACACAAACCCTAGAAGTAATGCGCGTGTGTATGCCATTTCAGCAGAACCCTAACATTCACATCATCTCCTTGGTACAAGGACAAGACATACTTACCGGCCCCTTGCAATTTACAAATATGCTAAAGGAAAAAAAAGTGACCTCTTACATTTTTCCTCGTGAATCAGAAATGATTTGAGCTACTCCTAAAATAAATGAGGCTAGCTTACAAAAAATGGACCAATGTCTTGTTGAAATATGGTGAGATTGTGATGACTATATGGCATATTATATAAAAATCAGCAGGTATAACATATTACTGATGATGAACTGTTTACAATTTCACATTAGGTAATAATAAGCTTACACATTTTCTTATAATTAAAATGACTATGGCTATTACCTTAAAGTAACCTAAATGTGACTGGTGGAGTTTCATATTGGCTATAATATCCCTCCATTTGTTTTTCAACTGTTTTATAAGCCACCATCCAGTATTAGTGAAGCATGACACTGCCAGCTGTACCCTCAGAACTGAAATGAGGGCACATAATCAGTAAGAACCTTGCAAGCCCTTAAGCTAGTTGACATTATTGTGCGTCTGTGGTGGCAAGACATTGTATCATTTTTAGTTTATATATGAAGTTGTTTTTATTTGATTGGACTTCTACTGTGAGGCCACAGACATAATATTCTACTCATTTTAATGGGCTTTGTGTCAGGAAGCTCCCTCTGGTTGCATGTGATCTTTTAAAAACCTGAATTCTTTATTGACAGAATGATTTTAATCTTTACTGCATTTACACTTTTTATTACAATTCAAATAATTGCCCTCGGTAGTGTTATTACATTTAATCTGTTCTTGATACAAGCCTTTTAAAGGAGACAACATATGAAATAATAATAAAATGTAGGCACATTATGTAGGGAAATGGGAAATAAGATACATGAATATTTTTGAAAGCGCAGCAACAAACAGTTGATTAACTTCTTATTTCTCTCCTTTGTGCACCTTTTCTCAGGTACCCAATTCAGAGTGGAAATGCTTATAACCATTGTAGTAAGAGGTCACATTTGGAATTACTCATGTTGGGAAGCAGTTACTTGCAGAAGCAGTCCCAGCTCCTAGGCTGAGATGCAAGAAAGTGTAGGCAGCCACTTACATTCCTCTCACTTTTTAAAAAAACTGTGTGGAAATCCAGAGGAGCTGCAAATGACTCCCAACAGCTCTTTGCTGCCCCAGGAAAGGGGATAATTCAGAGTAAAATGGGATTGTTCTAAGAAGTATACCGGTTAGCAGTGGATCTATCTGCCAGATGGAGATGGCTAAATAGAATCTTCCTCTCCTCTCACAATTGATGTACCCTTGAGCCTGTGGGGATGCAGGTGTTAGAGCTAATATGCTTCTTCTCTGCCTTCCAGCAGGAGACTTGCAGCAAATCTCTGTTCCCTTTGTGCAGCCAAATCAGCCTGAGGAAGAGAAACAGTGCACAGACCTACCCATGTCTGCGAAAGATCAGTTACTATACAATCAGGACTGGCCAGAAAGCATTAATTTCCTTTTGCAAAATGTTTTTGGAGTTTGGGATTTTGTTTCCATTCAGATACGACTTGAAAAGGATGCCTTTCAAAAACTGTCATGAAAAAATGTATGAGAGATTTGTCCAGCTGAGTGGTTAGGATATATGCATGGGATGTGGAACATGTAGGCTCTAGCCACTACTCTGCCTGATTCTGATTTCTCAAGTCCAAGGTGACCACATTAGGTTTCTTACTACTCTGGGGTGGGTGAATTCATCTCCTATCATGGACCTGAGAAAAATTTCAGCTGGGAGGGAGGAGTGGGGGAGGAGGGAAGGGCAGAATAAAACGTACATTTATTGAACATTCAACCACCTCTTATCAGAATGAGTCTATTCCTAGAACAGTTTTACTTATACTTATTAACCCCAACGCAAATGGGTTATGCAAGTCACCACGGACCATATCCTTTGTGTTATGGAAGACCTCACATGGTGCCCCAGCAGAAAGGCAAATTCCAGCCATATTAAGCTACTCTCCTATTTTAGATAAGAAGCCATTTCCAGCAACTGAAAGAGGAACTTTGAGAAGAAAGGGTATTTGATCCGTTATACCTGAAAAGTTTTGATTCTTTATTTGTCTCACTCTCTTCTGCCTTTGTTACACCATTTCTCCATTTCTCAGAACAATTTTCCTCCTAAGCAGTATATTATAAAACCCAGAAGGGAGCATTTAAAGAGAGCAGGAGACCTGTGGTTGAATTTGTCTTCAAAAAATCCAGGAGTCAGTTGCACTGAAAATGCAAACACAGTGAAAACAGCCATCGGGTCCTCTCAGGACACTTGTATCTTGGCCCTCTATATCTCTTCTATTGCATTGTGTTTCAGAGATTGTATTGAGTGTACAATATCATATGCCAGTTTTGAGGATTAAATGGCATTTAGGCAGGAATTGGGCAAGTCACCTGATTTTTCACTTCTGGCTATAACAATGGTTAATTTTTAGTTGACACAGGGGATAAGCTTGTGCTAACCTTCAAAAACTATGCAAGGTTGAGAAAATATATATTTCTATCTAAAGTCTAGGAAGTGTGGTTTAAAAAGAAGCTCAGTCTACTTAGTTTACCAACAAACAATGACATCCAATGATTGGAAGCTGAAGCCAGACAAATTCAGACTTGAAATAAGGCCACTGAAATAGTGAGGGTAAATCAAACCACTGGAATGGTGTATTAGGGATGGGGTAGATTCACTAGCATCAAGGTCCTTAAGACAGGACAAGAACTTCCTAAAAGCATATGCCGTGGCTCAAGGAGACATTGTAGGCATGGTGCAGAAGCTATTCATGAGGCTCATTGCCCGGGTGTTATGAAAGCAGTCAGACAAAAGTGGTCTTAGTGGCTCCTTTCTGGACTTAAATATATAATTCTATTGATCCTACTGTGTTATCAATCACCAGCTATGTCCCATACATGATTTTCAATTCCTTATTTAATGTAATTCTAACAAGTATAATTGCTACCCATTAAATTTATAAGATTAAATATTATGTCTTTCTGATGAAATAAAGGAATTGCTATAATAAGCACTGGGGCTCACCTTAGGTACAATTATTTAGGTACTCTGCTTGTGGAGTGGCCTGGAGTAGGCACCCTCCAGAGGAAAGATGAATGGACTTCCTTAAAGCACTTGAAGGAATTATTTTTAATTATTGTTATTACATCATAGTGTACCTACCCACACAAAATGTACACACATATTTTAAGTTTAATGTAATACACTTCTCACATTTATATAATACTAATTTTATTGTATATGTCATTATAAATTTAAACATAAAATAACCACATTAAAGCCCTATATGGTCAAGGGCTGAATCAGAAGTGAATGTTCTGATGAACATAGGCATCCAACTCATTCTGAATTTTTTCTTTAAAGGGAACATGTCAGTCCAAAGGTCCAAGGTCCATATTCATTGAGATTCTAGAATATCTGAAAAATTATCACTGAATTTCTGAATACAGTGTGAGCCATGTTGAACAGTACATCAGATTTCAGAAGTCAAACATAATATGGGACAGATGAATTAGTGTGCTGCTTTCCCCCCCAACAAAGTCACGTGCAATCAACTGTGCATACCTTCCAGGCCAAAACGAGCATGCACAAATGGTTAACATAAGAGCCCAGAATGGTAATGTCCTTTGGTACATTTTGTTGATTCAGTCATCCTATATAAAGGGAGGACATGACAGAAGTCACCAAGGTTTTGTTTTAATAGAATAATCAAACGCTACAGTGGAAAGGATCTCTCTGAAAACCTATCAGTCTAGAGAGGAATTACTGTGAGTCTATGAAGGTTTGATATGCACCAAAATGCCTAGCAGCCATTTCATTGCTTAATAGAAGGTACAGAAAATTCTAGTATACCTAGAGGAAAAAAGGAGAACTGAAGTGGAGCCAGGAAACGTTTTCCTCTTTGAAAGAGAAACTACTGTAGTCTCCAGGCAGAAGGTAAAGAAGAGAGGAAAAAGCCTTGCAAGTGCTCTCTGACTGGGCATTTTGCACCACATTTCCTTTAAAACTTACCTGAAGAAAAAGAGAACTAAAGTGAGGTGGGTTACAAGTACCCAGCCCAGCGAGAGAACTGCCATATTGAGAGGCAAGTGATTGCTATGTCTGTGGAGTGTGCTCTTCTTGTTTCATATTTACTCAGTTATTGGGACCCAGTTTAGATCCACTGTGTTAGCTCCTGCCCCATAATGCACATTCATATTCTTGCAGTATGACATTTTGGAAGAGGAGGGTTGCCATATCTTTTAGAAGGTCTATCTCCAGTGTTTGTATTATTTGGGGGAAAACATAGGATTGATAGTAATGAAGTTTGGCAAATACACCAAACCTAAAACTATACTGGAGTCAATTTTAGTTCATTATATGAACTGTACTGTGTTTAAGGAAGGGTACCGTCTGCTAAAATGCTACTGTATTGTATATAGTAGCAACTAAAGGACTCCACCGGAATCAGAGTCTGATTGTATTAAAGCCTGCACATACCACAAATGGATAGTCCATGTGTGAACCAGCACCATAGTACTCTGACTTTCCTTGGAGGTCTCCCATTCAAGTTCTTAGCTTGTAAAAACTGACATGATTTACAAGCTGATTGTCAGGGAAGATGCGGAAGCAGTTATGGTGACAGTACCTTAGTGTACTTACATACTCAAGCATAATAATGCACCATCCATTCACGTGAACAAAAAAGTGCAAGGAAAAAAGCCACGAATGAAAGTGCTGTGATGGGGAGCCAGTCCATTGTGGAGCATGGGGAGCCAGTCTGAGCTGAACCTGGAGCCCTCTACTGGTTTAGAAAAACAGCTCTGCCAGTAAAGATTGCCCTAGGTCTGAGGAAGAAGCTGACAGTTGTAGAAAGTCGATGGAAAGTAGAATTGACAACACTGCTTGACCTTGATGAAGCCAACAATGGAAATGACTAGGGTTGGTAAGGTGGAGGGAAGGCACTCAAGGGAAGAAGAAATATCCCTAACTGACAGGACAAATTACTGACCTCTGTACAAGAACCTAGCCCACTTCCTTGGACCTTCAATGAAAGTAGTGGACCATCCTGAGGAAAGCTGGTTGCCTCAGAAAAACAAATCCAAGATTTTCAGTTTGGATTAGGCTGCAGGGAACCAGCCCTTTATTGGTTTGTTTTCATTGGCACCTGCTGAAGCAACCTGCACCAAACTGTTTAACTAAGATCTCTAAACTAAAGGAGCCCCCAACTCCACTCTAACACACAAGGGGTAGTGCCTTGTAACAGCAGCATATTAAATAAAAATAAAAAATGACTAGCAGCTTCTTTTATGCATGCCCAGATGGGGTTTGTACTTGTGCATATGTAAACCTGCCGTCCTTGTCAATTGTCTAGGACCCGCTTGGAAGTTATACCTCCATTTTCCATGGCTGCCATCTGACTCCTAAACTTTAAAAGGAAGAACATTAAGATTTACTAAGGTATTATAACTGACAGATTACATTTCATGGGGACATGTATTTAATTACCCACTATAAAGTCATTGCTGTAAAGGTTACCTTACAAAGCTATCTGGAAATCACTTTCACAATACCACCTAGTAACTTTTAAAGCACCTAGCAAAGAGCTTCATTGATTAAAGATATTATCAAATATATTTTATTTAGCAGAGACCCTATTTCCACTTACTGTGACCTTATGCACTCCGTGTGAGAATCCAACAAGAATGTGCATTCATCTGCTGACCATTTCCTGTAGATTTTTGATGGTTTATTCCTGTGTTCATTATTTGTAACTATAAATTGAACAACCCAACACCCAAGCAACTGTATAATGAAAAGATTTAATATACGAAGATCTTTATTAAAAAAATAGTGGCAAGCTACTTGCAGTATCCCCAAAGAAACTGACAACACAATGGAGGAGAAAAAGCAATAGAAAGGGGATATTTCTCCCATTTTAGAAGACTGAGGTTCCTTAATAGATAGGAAAAAACAGAATAGCATGCTCCTCTCCACCTGCAAGAATATGGAAATACTTTTCATGTCAGACTAAAAGAGGCAATAGTCTGTGTACCTTTTCCCTTTCTGTATATTACTTTCCACAGTTAAGGAAATAAAACAGCAGGCCAGAACCACGGCCACAAATACACTTTGCTTGTCTTTATACCTAGGGGCAACTGAAGACTGGAGGAGGGATTCACTACTTCCATGCCAGGAAGTGATGATATAATGAGAAATAGCAGTTTAAAAATCTGATCAGGGATCTTTAGGAGTACCAAACACCAGCCCGAGCAAATTTAGGCCTGTCTGCAAATCCATTCAATTGGCAGTGTGTATACAACCTGTGATTTCCTCTTCTGTCCCCGAAATTATAGCCCAATAGATAGTGATTTCTTCTGGGGAGAAAGGAGGTTAAAAGAATAGGTAAAAAACCTGGTGTTGCACATGCCTGCATAAGGATTTGCTAAGCTACACAGAAGGTATGGGGAACCATGATAAAAAGGAAAATATTGTGCTGGACTCAAATGGTCACTACCATGCAGCTGTTTTTTCTCTATACCATATGGCACTGGAACAGCAACCATCACACAAGTGCTCATGGGTTGTGATCACGTGGCTTGGAGGCACATGGACAATTAAACTGTATGTTTGACAGGATTGCCTGCTGTGGCTTTGAAGACCTCCTCCAGCAGAGGCTACCTGGGAAAGATGCTGAACAGCAAATCTCCAAGAAGCCCAAACCATTTTGGAGGTTATGCTGGTTGGTTCCAATGTCCTGTGAGGTACAGTTTAGAAGCACCTAAACTGCACCTTCTACCACTATAACCAGGTTAGAGGGCTTGCTTCCTTCTGTAGCTATATTGTGGGCACTCTTGGTGAATCCAGTGTGAATTATACTATAGGTGTGAAATCCTCACCCTTCCGATCCAGTGGCTGGATGGGAATAAAGATGCCATAAAAAACTCTAGTTGTAGCTGGAGGGGAATTCTATTAGAAGCAGGCATTGTGGTAAACAGCCAAATGGCCACATTTCTAAGACCCAATTAAGCAAGTTCCAGCATAGGGAATGTGTCAGGGTAAAGTCACAACAGTACAGAGATTTTGGCTATCCTTATAATCCATAAAGCAGACCAAGGAGGCTACAGTAACTCTATCAGACCCTTGCAGCTACCCAATAATGTCATGAAATACAGAAAAACAAACAATCACAAAGGCAGTGGCTCTCTGAGCTTTGTCCTGCAGTCTCTCCAAATCCTTCCTCTATTAATTAAGTGTATAAGATACAAATTTCTTTCAATGCTTTATTAGGCTTTTAAACTTCTTGGAATACAGAGAAAGATTCTCAGAGTGATATATAACAAGACGCATCCAAAGTAGAACCTCACTATAGGAGTCAATCACTTTAGAGAATTAATTTAGCTTAGTGCCCAAAAACAAAATTAGGTACATTATAAAATACTCATCTTTGGATGTGAAGGTGAAGAGCTGGTATTTACCATCAGTTTGTGCCACTTTCACAAAAGGTGCTTAGACAATGTGAACATGCACTCTGCAGAAGACCAGCTGGATTATATCATAGGCCTAGAAGGATGTGCACTAGATTAATGTTCTGAAGTCATGCTTATGCTTGACATCTTGAAGTCAAGGAGTTGCAGCAGTGTGAATAAGGGCAACAAGGCTGATATTTCCAGGGCTCCCGTATTTCTGGTAAGTGGCAAGAGGTCTCTCAAGACATGTTACAGTATTTCAGTACAAGTTTCACAGTTCAGTCACAGTAAGAAAGTTTTGGGGTTTTTAACTTTTGAAATTTCAGCTGATGAGCAAAGAAAACTATCTACCGTGGTGTACTGTACTTATACATATGAGTCATTTAACTGTCTGGCACAGTGCAATACCAGTCAAAATTTGTTGCCCTATTGCTTACCTTGTAAAAGACAAAAACAAACTCCATCTGTTTGCTTACTGGTTAATATACAAGCCATTTAAGCATGTAGCATCTTTCAGCCTCAGGGTCTCATTTGTAATTTAACGTATTTATTTATGTAACCCAGGTACACCCAAAGGTGTACCCCGTCCTCAGTTGGATGGGATATTTAGGAATTTATAAACAAAGTATGGCAGTGGAAGAGTGGGATAGAACCCCCACGAAGGAGGGGGGCCCTTTAAATGGGACTGCACACCAGGGGACACACAAACAGGTAAGGCATTACACAATACGCAGATAAATACATAAGCTGCAAATAAAGACAAATAACCTTTAGATAAATCTCAGTAATGAACATATGTTAGTAATAATAACTGTATCATCAGCAACATCAACATATTGAAGTTCACATCAATTAACGACCATTTGTGAGGCATGTGTAACACATCATAGCATCAACAACTGAGGCATCAATCAACCCGGGTGGGGAACACATTTCACAATTCCATAAGAGGCCTGGGACTTTCGTTCCTGTATAGGGACTCAGGCTCTGCCTGCTTCCCCCCCCCAAACCTCCCCTGCTTGAGAAACCTTCCCTCCCTCATGGGGACCTGTTTCCCTGCGCCACTCATGGTGTCCCTCTCTGGATTGGCTGAAGCATCTCTGAGGTCACAGATTCCTTGAGGGCCCTGTTTGCTATGCCTTTGGCTCTCCGCGTTAGCCTGGTGCTGCGCTCTAGGCATGCAGGCTGAGCCGGGCCACGTTCTCCACTTCCCTGTCTGCACACTGAGGTCTCGCCCATGGCCCTGTGCTCCGCTCTGTGCACACTACCCAAGCTCAGCTGATTCCGGCCTTGCGCCGGGGCTTTCTCTCTCGTCCAGGCCCCCTCGCTCAGGGCGCCAGGGCTCTTTTAGTAAGGGTGAGCCGGCTACCAGCTCCAGCTGCCCTGCCCCTGCCGTGGTTACAGGCCCAAACTGCCCACTGCAGCTCTCAGGACCAAGGCTCCATGCACCGTGTCCATTCACTGTGGATGCTCCTGCTGTGGGGTCCCCAGGTGGTGGCTTCAGGGGCTCTTCCGGGTGCTGGCTCACTTGCCGGACAGCTCTCCCCAGCTTTTCTAACTCCCGCTCTTCTTGAGTTCCTTGCCACATCTGCCATGTGCTGGGCACACAGCTCCTTTTATTCTCTGTGGAGGCTCCTCCCCTGCACAGCGCAGTCTTCAATCAAGTCCGGGAGCTCTTCACTCTTCCTCTTGTGGGGATGGAGCCACTCTTCCCAGCCCTCATCTGATTGGTGGAAATATTTCACCAATCAGAATAGCATTTTTCTGAGCCTGATTCTGGGCAGAACGCCGAGCCTGCCACACTTGCATGCCACCTGCACTGTTTCCCTCCAAAAAAAATTCAACCCTCCAAAATCAGGGGGCATGTCTTAAGCAGGGAAGCTGATTCTCTTAACTGGAGTAGAAGCATGAAAGCACTGCAATATAATGGCTGCAGCTTCTCTCAAAGCCAGTAAGCAGCAGGGACAAAGTCTAATTTCTAATTCTCATAGCCACTGCCAAACTGGCAGCAGCTACTGGCTATGCAAGCGTTAACACTGTAGCTTTTACTTGAAGTAGGCATAAGCTGGCTGAGTATCAGTGACTGCTGCATATGATTGGCCTTTTTTTTTGCATTCTGATGTCCAAAAACAAGGGGCATATTTTTTTGGGATCATGTGGTATATGAGATAATATGATATTGCATATATTACCTTTGTAGCATGTATACAACCTGTGAGTATAGTACTACAGATAGTGAGCATACAAATATTCAGGCTGTCTGTAGGTCTACAGAAGTGGAGGAATACTACAAAAAAATGTTTCCATTTCAAACAGCTGATTAGGTTGCAGCAGCAGTAACAGATGTTTGGGACCATCCAATCAGTTGTTGGCAGTGCATCTTTGAGGCAGCCCAATCGGCTATGGCTATGGTAACTGGATGAGCCTACCTGAGTGTTGACAAACCTTTGTAAGCAGGTCCCAGTCACTCACTGGGTAGCTAGCACACCTTCAGGATGATTTTGTAGTACTTCAGTCAGGAAGCTAGGAAGGTATGCATGCTCTCATAGTGCTCTATTTTTGAGGTATTACAAAGCAAATACACTTTGTAGCACCACAAACAAACATGAGTACATAACCTTAGAAGCTTTCATAAAGATAAGCACTGGTCAGCTTTACAGCTGTTATCTCCCCTCAAATCTGAATCAACTTTAGAAACTGATTCACGCTCCCCAACTCTTTTAAAGTCCAGATTTGCATCCAGCTTTGAACCTCCATATTTGGAAGAGCTCAAATGCTGATTTTTGGTTCAGGCCTCTCTCTTATATGAAACGAAGTAAGTTAGAAACTTCAGAGGCTTCATACAACAGAATATCTGCTTACCTTGTAGGTATATTCCAGATACAGTGTATTGAATTTAAGTACATAGCATATGTACTGAAAAAACTATGCACTTATCCAAGCTTGATGTAAAAAAATCAATGTAATTGCTAGCCATGGGATGGGAGCGAGTCAGTTTTAGAGCTGCTAATTATTCCAGCACAGTCTACTTAACAAGCATGAATTGTTAAGGTTTTTCTTCAGTCCAGAAGGTTTGCACTTAGAATCATAGACTATTAGGGTTGGAAGGGACCTCAGGAAGTCATCTAGTCCAACCCTATGCTCAAAGCATGACCACCCCCAGCTAAATCATTGCAGCCAAGGCTTTGTCTACCCAGGTCTTAAAAACCTCCAACGATGAAGACTCCACCACCTCTCTGGGTAACCTGCTCCAGTGTTTTACTACATTCGTAGTCAGAAAGTTTTTCCTAATATCTAACCTAAACTTCGCTTGCTGCAACTTGAGACCATTGCTTTTTGTTCTGTCATCTGCCATCCCTGAGAACAGTTTAGCTCCATCCTCTTCAGAACCGCCCTTCAGGTAGCTGAAGGTTGCTCTTAAATCCCCCCCTCAGTCTTCTTGTCTCCAAACTAAAGAAGCCCAGTTCCCTCAGCCTCTCCTCAGAAGTCATGTGCCCCAGCCCCCTCACCATTTCTATTGCCCTTCACTGGACTCTCTCCAATTTGTCCACATCCTTTCTGTAGTGGAGAGCCTGAAATTGGACACAGGACACCAGATGTGGCCTCACCAGTGCTGAATAGAGGGGAATAATCACTTCCCTTGACCTGCTGGCAATGCTCCAACCAATGCAGCCCAGTATGCAGTTAGCTTTCTTTGCAGCAAGGGCACACTCCTGTCTGATATTCAGTTTATTGTCCACTGTAACCCCCAAGTCCTTTTCTGCAGAGCTGCTGCCTAGTCAGTCAGCTTCCAGTCTGTACACAGGGTTGTTCCGTCCTAAATGGAGGACTTTGCACTTATCCTTATTGATCCTCTAAGATTTCTTTTGGTCCAGTCCTGCAATGTGTCCGGGTCTCTCTAAATCCTAACATTACCCTCCAGCATATCTACTACCACTTCCTCCCAGCATGATGTCATCTGAAAACTTGTTGATGGTGCACTTTATACCATTTTCCAGGTCATTGATAAAGATAATGAACAAAACCTGCCCCAGGACCACCCCCTGGAGAACTCCACTTGATACCAGATGCAAACTAGACATCAAGCCATTGAATACTACCCTCCAACCCTGATGATCTAGCCAGTTTTCTATCCACCTACAGTCCATCCATCCAACCTGTACTTCTTTTGCTTGCCTGCAAGAATGTTGTGGGAGATTGTATCAAAAGCCTTGCTGAGGTAGAGGTATAGCACATCTACTGGTTTCCCTTCGTTCACTGAGCCAGTCTTCTTAACGTATAAAGCAATCAGCAATTAGCCATGACTCCCTTTGTGAATCCATACTGACTGTTCCTAATCACAGAAATGAGTTGACATGGTGAACGGTGTCCAGTGGTGTCCCCCAGGGTTCAGTATTTGGACCAGTGCTTTTCAACATATTCATCAATGACTTGGATATAGGTGTAAAAAGTGTACTGGCAAAGTTCATGGATGACACCAAGTTACGGGGGAGTATGGTTATGCTGGAAGACAGGCTAAGGATACAGGCTGACCTGGACAGACTTGTAAAGTGGGTGGATCAAAAGTGATGATGTTCAACACTGAGAAATGTAAAGTGCTCCATCTGGGAAGAAAGAATCCACAAAATACTTATAGGCTCAACAGTGCTACGCTAGCTACTACCACAACTGAAAGAGATCTAGGGGTCATGATTGACCACAGAATGAACATGAGCTACCAGTGCAATGCTATAACTGGCAGAAACCAATGTATCTCAAGCAAGACCAAGGACTTCATCCTCCTGCTCTATTTAGCATTGGTGAGGCCGCAGCTAGAGTACTGCATGCAGTTCTGGGCGCCACACTTCAGAAAGGATGTGGAGAAGCTTGAGAAAGTCCAAAGGAGGGCCACACAAATAATTAGAGGTCTGGAGAACAAGCCATACGAAGAGACTGTTCAGCCTGGAGAAGAGAAGATTTAGTGGGGACTTGATGGCAGCCTATAAGTATATAAGGAGCGAACATCAGGGGCTGGGTGAGCATCTGTTCATGAAGGCCCTCCAGGGGAAGACAAGGAATAATAGGCATAAACTTTTAGAAGATTGCTTCAGATTGGATATAAGGAAAATCTTCCTTATGGTTTGTGTGTCCAGAGTCTGGAACAGACTCCCCCCAGGAGTAGTACAGTCACCTACCCTGGAGATCTTCAAAAGATGACTGGATGCAGACCTTGCTAGGGCCATCTGACCCCAGAGTTTTCCCTGCTTAAGAGCAGAGGGGCTGGACCTGATGATCTCATGGGGTTCCTTCTAGCCCCTAACTTCTATGAATCTATGAACCTTCTTCTCCTCCAAGTGCTTAGAAATGGATACCTTGAGAACCTAATCCATGATTTTTCCAGTGGCTGAAGTGAGGCTGACAGGTCTATACTTCCCTGGATCTGTTTTTTTTCCCTTTCTCAAATATGGGCACTATATTTGCCCTTTTCCAATTGTCTGGAACCTCTCCTTATTGCCATGAGTTTTCAAAGATGATGGCCAATAGCTCTGTAGTCACATTGGCCAACTCCCTCAGCACCCTCAAATGCATCCTTCCTGGCCCCATAGACTTGTACATGTCCAGCTTTTCTAAAATAGTCCCTAACATGTTTTTTCACCAGTTGGCTTCTCACCTCCTCCCCAAACTGTGCTGCCAGATGTAGTAGTCTGGCAGCTGATCTTGCCTGTGAAGACTGTGGTGAAAAAGGCATTTTCTGCCTTTTCTGCACCCTCTGTCTCTAGGTTGCCCCATTCAGTAAGGGACTCACACTTTCCCTGATCCTGCTGGCATACTTGTAGAAACCCTTGTTGTTACTCCTCACATTCTTGGGTAGCTGCAACCCCAGTTGTACTTTGGCTTTCCTGACTTTGTCCTTGTATGCCCAAGACTAACAATTAAGGTAGAATATCAGCTTGGCTTAGCAGGGAGCTCTTCAGTGAGCTAAAACACAAAAAGGAAGCTTGCAAGAAGTGGAAAGTTGGACAAATGATTAGGGAGAAGTATAAGAGTATTGCTCAGGCATGTGGGGATGAAGTCAGGAAAGCCAAAGTGCAACTGGAGTTGCAGCTAGTAAGAAATATGAGTCCACATCCTCTCCCTTCTCTAGCGCTGCCTTTGCCAGTTTTTCCTCCATAGTCTTGGACATCTCCTCCAGCATGTTGGTGGAGGATGCTTCAGAGTTTTGCCACATCCTCCTGTAGCTGTCTTGCCTGTTCCCTGAGGGATACCACCAGGAGGCACCCTCACATCACAGGCCCTCTCCTACCTGGCTGTCACAGTGTCCACAGCCCCAAACCTGGACCTGGGTGGAAACCTCAATGGTGAACTTTCCTTCCTGGACAGATACCTCACAGGTGCAAGCAGAGGCAATGGCAGTGGCTCTGGCGTTGGAACATCTTCAAGCCATTTCCTTGGGTCTCTTAATCTGCCTCCTCTCTCCTACTGCCCTGCTTCCAAGCACACCTTCACTAGCAAAGTTGCCTGTAAATTGACTTGTTTACTGTTCCTTGGTCCTGAAAGGTTCCTTTTCCCCTGCTTCCTCTCACCAAGCTTAGGGTGGTGGGTGTGTGTGTGTG
>NW_017728886.1:29500674-29508770 GCF_001723895.1 Crocodylus porosus
TCATGGCAAACAGACTTGCAGTCTCCTAGGGAATTGCCTGCAAATTGCTTTCCCTGCTCCCTGCTCACTCAGGGAGTCTCCTTTTATACCCTGCTGGCCTTGGACTGGCTCTGCCCCCTTGTTAGGGCTTTTGTCAGGCACAAGCAGCAATCACCCAGCAATCACTCAAGGATCACTCAGCTAGCAATGCTCCCAGCTCCTCAGAGCACATGCCCAACATCCCAACATACACACAGCCCACCAAACAAATACTCAGCACTTAGCACAATATTTCTGAACTCTCCAAGGCCAAGTACAGACAGACAAATAGCCCAAGGCTGAATTGATTCAATCTTTTCAGGTTAGTCTAAACCATGTAGATTGAACCAATAAGTGAACAGACATTCACTTTTGATTCCAAAAATGCAGCCACATGCCCAGAGTGGCCCAGGTCAGGCTTGCATATTGAATACCCAAAATCAGTGGAAATTCAAGCTTTCATTCCCTCAGTTCCTGAGCTATAAAATGAGAATAATACCACCTCACATGGGTATTGCAAAGATAATTCCTTAATATTCAAGAAGCACTCTAGTGGTACACAAAAAATCTTAACTCTGGCATTTACTAATTTCTGAGAGCTTGACTTTGTAACTTTTCATACTTTATTTGGCATTAATATTGAAATGTGTGCGTTGACAACCAATTTTTTTTTCAACTATACTTTTTTAGGACAGAGTACAGAAGAATTTGTACCAACTGCCATTATTTCTCTTTTGCCCATGACAATTACTGGGGTGAAATATAATATATTATCTGAATTAATGTATGGAAAAGGAAGCATTTAAGCCACTTAGACAGGGCTGGAAGCTACAGCCTTAGTGATACATACATCAGTGCATTTGTACTCAAATGTTCTCCATGCATTGTGACTCAACCATGTCTACATGAGATTCTTTATTGGGTAGCAGACTAATTTGCTGCACAGTAAAGAGTTATCATCTACATGTGCACAACAATTACGGTGCAGTAGACTAACTTGTTGTGCTGCTGACTAGTCCTTTCAGATGTATATATGTGGACAACTACATCAGGATTAGTTTAGTCGCATTTGGCATTAATATTCAGTCACATAAATTGCAGGTATAGATGCACCCTGTGTGTATCAGTTTCTAATAAATGAATAGCCTTGTTGTGCTAAGGGCATAATAAAAAGATTAATAACAAGTGAAAGTGATGTTAAGATACCATTCCATACCTCCAGTGGAAGTGATTAGTGTCTATTATGCACAAGGCTGCATTATTTCCTACATAATTACTACATACTATTCTTAACTAGTGATAAGACGCATTAATAATGAGTTTGGTTTAACACTTATATTACTTTCCTATTCCTGATAAGAAATAAATATGCTTTTCCCCTAACTAATGAATATTTTCAATTAAAAATATAAAATACAGATTAAAATAATTATATAAAAATCTCTCCTTTGCTGTATTAACCACTGCAATACTGAATAATGCAAGGAGTAGCTCTTTTATTGGGTATATATTTCTACACATGTTATCTGTCCTGTCTTGGTGAAACCATTTTACCTATGATAAAACTGAAATAAATAGGACTGTGGAGGAAGACTCAATTCAGTTTGTGGATAAGAGTCAGAACTGAATGCTATGCAAATTAGCTCAGCTGTGACTAAAGGGCTGTTCTATACTGGCCTTATTAAATTGTTGAAGTCAGAATCCAGCCCTATGTATTTATTCTACTCATTTCACAGCTAGGATAGACAGTAAACCTTTGCAAATGTAAGATTAGCAAATAAAACCATTGCTGGCCTTTAGGTTTCTGTTTACATAAAGTACATTGGGACATTGTTGTTCTCCCTATTATTTCTGAGGCATTAGTCACACTAATCAGAAATTCTTGAAACCTTTACACAGTATTATATGGATAATGCCAGTTCATCAGCATTTTTTGGTTCAAGTTTTTGGCCTTGTAATGAAAGTTCTCTTTCCCCTTCCTAGATATGCACTTTCAGTGAATTAAACAAATGGAAATAGAAAGGGTCAAGGACGATGTATTAGAGAAAAAGAGCAAGACAACTAAAAATAGAGGTATTTAATGGAGAAGTCTCCCCTTTCAGGGAATTATTCCCTGATTACAGGCAGATCTGCATTATTGAAATCAGATGCGACTTTTCACATTGGGCAGATTTGCAGAGGGTGTAGGCAAGGGAAAAAAACACATTTACATGAACACGAAAAAAAAATCATAGTATAGCAAGGAAGAAACTAGTAAGGTCTCATAAGAGATTCCTCGCCATCTTATTCGTTTCCTAGTTCAAAAGTCCAACAGAGAAGTTGTTGATTCTAAAGAGCTTTTCCATAAAGGAAGCACTTGCCTTTCTGAATCGTCTTCTGTACATCTCTCTTCCTCTTGTTCAAATATGTGTGTTTGACTATGAACTTTCCCCTTCAAAACTAGACACAAAAACCATAATCAGGATTTAGGCTAGAACATTACTATGGAAATAACTGTGTGCCATTACTTTTTTTTTTTTTGGTTCCTACTGTGATTGAAAATGGACTGGGAAAGAGAACACTTTTTTTTAAAGGTAAAATCGGCAGAGTCACGGCAGAAAATATGTCAGGGATGCGTTCATTGTAGAATATTAAACTTACAGTATGGCTACTAAGGGCCAAGAGTTTGAAACAAGCCCACCCCAGAGGTGGTACAGTCATCCACCCTGGCCATCTTCAAAAAACATCTTGATGCCCATCTTGCTGGGGTCATTTGATTCCAGCAGCCTTTCCTGCCCAAAGTGCAGGGGCCCTGGACCCAATGATCTGTAAGGTCCCTTCCAGCCCCTAACAACTATGAAACTATGAAACTAACACACAATGCGCTCTGCACATGCAAACACTGTGATTGTAACTAGCCTGTATGTGGACTGGTATATTTACAGAACCAGTGTAAATATGTGTCTTATGGGGGGACACACTAGCAATGGGATTATCATTTCATGAAAAAGAATGTACTTATTATAGGTTAGTGCAAATTGACATATTGGCTACCACAGTCGTGAGTTAAAACAATGGACAAAAGTCAGCTCTGATTTAGGCAACTGCAGCTCCACTGAAGTTGAGCAGAGAGTTTTGGAGAAATAAGCATGAGATAAAGATTCAGGGAACCCTGAGTACTAATCTTTGGTTGAACACTATCCCATATGTTCATAACATGATTATTGCTCATTTTTATCTACTTTGACTAATAGTTAAATGACTTCCAATGCTAACAGTCTACATGATAATACACAGGTTTCAGAGTTAATATCAGGGCAAATTATTCCTCTGGCCTGTATTGATACAGGCTGTATGCTGACTCAGGTTGACACTACTACATTGGTAATGCATGATGTTTGGGCTAAAGTCCTCTGAAATATTATGGATTGGCCCAGTTCAGCCTGCTGCAAACCACATAGAACCAGGCAGGCATGAATACAATGAAATGACTGCAGAGTTAAGCAAAAATTCTCCAGTTATGTCAGTTTGATATTCTGGCACCTTTTAATTTAACCTCATATAATCTCTACAAAATAAAATAAGGCAGAGATAAGACCAATGGTGGCAGAAGGACATGCTCTAGAAGCCTGATTATCCAGATGGAACAGATAAATCTGTTACCATTTCTCTAAATATCAACACTGCATAATTAGCAGCTGCTAAAATAATAGATGCCAATTGAAGAAAGACATGGTATGCTCTACATTCATTTATTAAATACCTTATGTTTCCAAACAGAGCTTTCCATATTTGCTGCAAGACTGTGTGGCTTTGTGCACTAGACAACTGAGAAAAAGTGAGGGTGCTGAAATGAGTGATTACTATTTCCATCAGGAAGATATGGAAGACTGCTCTACATCTGCAAAATGAAAAAAATATATTCGTCAAAAGAAAAAGCTTTAAAAAGCTGCTACTATCTAAGATATCAGCATCCTGTCTCCCTTGGAGACAGCTAAACCCCACATTTATCTAAATTATCTTGGTAATATGACAGAGTGATTGCTCACTAATGGTCAGTAACAGTTTTCTTTGTCATTTTCCTAGTCATTACCTCCTCAGAATGAACTCCAGAATAAACTGCTTGCACATCGTGACTAGAATATAAAGCAGACTCCTACAACAGAAACAATTTCTATTAAACTCGTGAACCCAGATATTGGACTTCTGACATTTTCATTTATGAAAAATAATATCCTTCTGTTACAAGACTGATGAGCTTAGAGATATTTTTACACTTAAAAAACAGAATAAAAGTGATATTTATTCTGCACAGCTAACTTCTTTTTTCAGATAATCTAATATATGGTGGTTGCATTCTCTGCAAAGCAAAGGGCCAGTTTCTAGCTAGTTAGTTTTGCAGGTAGTCACTGTTGTGCTTTGTGGTCCTTTCAGCTGCCTTTTTAAAATTTGGATGTTTACTCCCATTTGCCCTTTCTCAACAGCTAGGGAAAATCACTGATTACACAGTCAGTCTGAATCTCATTTCCCCTGCTGAGTCTAAGAAAAGTCCTCGCAGAAGGCTTGTACACAAGGCAGCTGACTGAATATTGGCGCTTTCTCTTCTTAGAACGTAGAGTTTCCGTATTGAACTCCATTGCATTATTTGTATTATTTTTAATTAAATGGAGCTGATTAAACAAGTGGAAAAAGTGGATGGAAGAGATGATTGAAGGGAAAAGTAAAGATGAAAGTGCCCTCCTACTTAAAGGTGTGTGGCTTTAAAATGTTATTTCAGGCTAAGACATGCATTAACTTTGCACATCTCCACAGTTCAGGGCTATCAGTTTACAAGCCACAGGATGACTCATCCTGCACACCCCTTCCCTATCCTAATATGGGTCACAAACAGACTCCTCAGAGGCATCTCACATGTGTCCCTTTGACTTGTACAGGACATCCCTACCTACCCCTTGGTGAATCCTGGCTGCTCTAACAACATTTTGAAGTCAGAGACTCTGGTGCAACTTGCCAGTCTTGTGAAGTATACTTGGGACTAGTCCACTGTGCAGCCAGCTAGAGACTGGGGAAGTGGTGGGAAAGGGCCAACCTCTCAACTAGTACCATGTGATCCTCAGCTCAAAGTGAGCATCAGGGGCTACTTATAAGAGAAATATGAAATTCTAACAGGCTGCTAGCCATGCAGTAACAGAAACATGGCATGCTGTAGCAACATGTCAGCTTGCATGTGTGGCTAGCTTGTTCCACAGCTTTTGCAGTACTGATAACACATTACTGTTTTGATGCCATGGCTAGTAAGCCAGTATATTGTACATATCAGAAAGACAATATTTTAGCTACATTTTATCTTATTCCTCAGTAGGGGGCAGAGGGAGGAAATTATCTGATAACTTTTTGTAATCTAAAATGGTCTTGCTCCACTTGCTCTTCTCCTTTTTAAAAACATAGCAAAAAGCCATACTGAATCAGATCACAGGTGTGTCTAGCCAATTATCCTGTCTCTCACAGTAGCAGAGTGTGGATGCTAAAGGAAAAAGTATTTACGCAAAGCCTATCCAGGATGATCTGTCCCCTGCCCCGCTTCCATTACAGCTACCAGCTTTCAGAGGCCAAAGTCATCCTATTTGGAGGTTGCATCACCCACTATCATCTTTAATACCCAACTGACAGGCCTGTCCTACATGAATTTACCCAATCCTCTTTTGAAATTCACATCATCTCCAAAATCTTGTGGCAACAGTTAAAAATCTGATTCCCAATAATTTCAGTGCATGTCCCTTAATTCTAATACTGTGAGTGAATAGATGGTGTATCCCTATTTACTTTCTCTCAAGCATGGCTTGGAAAAAGTAAATAGGGATACAGCCATGCTTCAGAGAGACAGTAAGTAGGGATACACTGTCTTTTTGATGGATTTGTCATATTCCTCCTCAGTTGCCTCTTCTCCAAGATAAAAAGTCCTAGGCAAAATATCTATTACTTTCTTATATGCAAACTTCTCCATACCCCTGATCATCTTTGTTGTTCTTTGTCCATTTATTCTACCTCTGCTATATTCTGTTTGAAGTACAGGGAACCATTTGAAAACTGACTGCAGTATTCTCTGCAAGTCAAGAATAAAAGTGTATCAATCTACTGGTATTTGTATGCTTATAGGAAAGGGAACAGGAATTAACACAAAATTAGGGAAGCCAACCTGAAGTTTGATGTACACAGCTCTGTAGTATGTAGTGGGGTCAGGGTTATAGCTTAACTCAGAGAGTCAAGCTTTATATAGTTCTTTTATTTCCTGGGTATGCTTGCCTCCAGAAAGTATCACCAACATAAATCAACACTAACTCACTTAGCATAGTCCATATAAAGTGAACTCAGTCCTGAATCTTTAGCCCTGAGAAGGTACCTCTAACTCACTGCTGCTCCCTCTGCACTGCAGTCTTTCGTCTTTCGTCTCCATCTGACTCTGACTCCAGTCCCGTGGTAGCACAGCTACTTCCAGTCTCACAGCTTTAGGTCTCTTTCCAGACCCCAAGAAGTAGCCTGCCTCTGTCTCCTCCAGCTTCTTTCCCCAGGAGCCTAACTCTGCTCTCTGGTCCCTTCCCTAGGACTTCTGTTTGCCTGTGGCCAGCCAATTTTTCCTCTCAGCTGGCCCAGTCCTCCAAGGCAGCCTGCAATCACTGTCTATTGCCTGCAGCTGGGCTGTAGCCCTGCAAGCTTGCAGCCTGGGGTATGTAGCCTGTTCTCAGTCCCTACAAGCTGGAAGTCTGCTACAAATATTTCTAAGGGCATTAATCAGTGTGACAGCTGAGAGTGCAGAATTGAAGAGCTACATCTACCCCGAGTGTCCAATCCTAAAAACAAGCCATACATCAAATTGCATAATATCCAAAGTTGTAAAGCTTCTAATTTCAACTACCACCATATACACAAAGCCCTATGATTTAAATCCTATTTTAAGAATTCAAAATTCAACTATAGACAATGTTTAATGTTTGCGTGGAACTAATTGCAAGGAAAGGTTAGATTGATCTCTTCTCATGCATGAGCTAGTATTCAAGAACCAGAACCAAAACCAGGACACAAGCCCCCATATATGAATGACTGAAATATCTACCTGCCCCTGTATACCAGCAGAGTTCTGAATTTGAGATGAGGTACTGTGATGTCTGTGGACCTTTATTCAAGTCACTTAATACTGGAGTTCAGCGAGAGATGTATTTATTCAGGCAACTGAATAAGTGAAGTGTGTTAGTGCTGTGATAGTTACAAAAAGGTAAACACCACTGACTTGAATTAAATATTTTAGGCATTTGCACCCGACACTCAGGAACAGATGGACCTTGCTTAGGTTGGTTCAAGCTTCTTAAGAACCACAGTGACAACTGGAAGTGTCAGAGCCTCTGGTCAGTCAGGCACAGCCAGGCCAAGCTCTTGACCTTCCACACCTGTACTTGATCCTGGGCCCCAGTTCTCTATAACTAGATCAGTTGCTGACAGCGTCCTTCAGCCCTTTTAAGCACACCTGCAGGCTCAAGCTACAGTCATGCCTTGATAAATAGCCTAAGTCTGCTCTGGCAGGCTTTGTATTCACTGCTCTCTCTGATGCTCCTGCTTCGGTTTTCCCTGACCTGCTCTTAGATCTTCCCTGGAACTTGGCACCCAACTCTCAGATTCTTCTGGTTTCTGATCACAGCTTGCAACCAGAACTATGTCTCTTGGATCTCCCTCTCTACTCTCCTGCCCTGCATTCTCTGATCCAGACCCCGACCTGACATCCTGGTAACCTGTGCCCCTACCTAGCTCATCTCCTGGCTGCCCTTTAGGGCCTACCCACAGCCTCAGCTGCCTATGTTCTTGCCAAACCCTCACAGAGAGTTTCAGCAAGATGAATAAATACAACTATCCAGGCTCCATAGATTTCAGTCCAAGACCTTCGTGCCCATTACATTCACATTCTTAAAAGTGTTGCAAAAAATTGCGGTCCGTTTCTTGGAGGCCACCAAAATCATAGACACACACTCATTAGCAGCACAAAAGGTGTATTTGCAAATAGGGTCAGAGCAGAGTCAAAGACTCAGATTACTCCGAACCCCCCACGGAAT
>NW_017728886.1:29508930-29541297 GCF_001723895.1 Crocodylus porosus
AAACCGCCCCCCCCTTTCAAGGACACAGTCAGTTGAATTCCAGCTTCTGTAATCTGCATGAGAAAGGCTAGGGGGAGGCTGGGGGAGAGTCTGTGATTTAGTATAAGAAGAGCTGTGGCAAGGCTGGCCAAGAAAAAAAAGTCCTTGGCAGTGTTTTTTTCTTATCAGGTGTGAGATGCAAACTGTGCATTTCTAACAATACTCCATTTCTAACAATAGGATTGGAAATTGGGGAAGGGATATACAGCTAAATTTGCATTTGATTCTCAAGCAGAGTCCTTATGATTTCACATGCTTTTCTCCCTAGAAAATGGCCTCATTGGTTGCTGTATTTCTAGTCTCATGCAAATAATAGATCTCATTGGCAAGACATACGTTTGAACTACGAAGGAGAGAATGACTGGCACAGAGCTTGAGTAGCTTTTGTGTTGAAGTTTTGGTGCATCAGTAGTTGTTACTGGTATTCAAATTCAAGTGTCTTGTTTTAAAAATACCCCTAAAGACAATCAATCTCCTGGAAAGTTATGAAAGAAAACAGGGTATCAGTTCTACACAATAAACTGTGTACAGGTCTGGCATCCTTAAGTCAAGTCTACAGTAGACAGGCTGGCTCACAGACATGCATACTTGGATAGATCAAATCCTGATGTAAATAAATAGCAGTTATTCCCAGCATACTTCTCTGTTTCCAAATACCGTGTAGTCTTGTTTACCACTCAGTATTCAAATCTTTAAGATGAAAAGTGAGCAATATATAACTGGAAGCTGAACAGTCTGGGGAAAGATGTAGAGTGTATGCATGTGTTATCTGGCCACCATAAAAAAAAATTAACACTAGTATGCTGGAAAATGAATAGCCATTTGCAGATAAAAATCAGTTCAGACACCAGTAGGCTGTAAGTCAGATTACTTTCACCACTTACTCTTTGTACTAGAATCTAGCTGAACCATTTCATAATAAAATAATGTTCTAATCAATAAAAGTATCACAGGTACTGTTAAAAGTGTACGTGAATGGCTGATGTTGGATCACAAATTTCCTCACCCAGCAATCACTGGGCTACAAGGAGGAGTTATTCTACCTTATAGATTCCCCATAGTTCCAAATTATTTTTTGCACTAAACAGCTGAGGGAGTCTCTTGAGAATGACTCTTCACTTTCAAATGGTCTGCAGCACATATCAGGTTCTTACACAGTGAGTGAAGTTTTTACCTGTAGTGTGAGGTGACACAGACATTTCCAATGACCACTATTTGTAGGTGAGATTAGGCTGACGTTAGGAAGTGCTGAAGTTGCACTGAAGCTTTAAAGCAACAACTGAGTAATGAGGATGTCTTACATGAGGATACATGTTTTATCACTGTATCAAGGACCAAAGCAGGGGGTAGAAAAATCCAGTAGCACATGTATAGCAATCTAAATTAAGATTTTGGCTGTGTCTACACTGTTTCCATAGCAAGACACTGACAGTGACTAGGCTCCTAGGCCAGGTACAGACATTACATTCTTACGGGTATAATTGATCGGAAACTGGTCTATACCTGAAACAGAAAGAAGTTCAGCACATGCAGACTGGTTTAAAAGTGGCATAGCTTGGTCTAAGATTTGTGCGCCCTCTACCCGCTTACCAAAGGGCGAACATGTTCTGTTTGCCACCCATCTAAACTATGCTGCTTATAGAAAACCTAACTTAGATGGATTCCACCTCAGGTTTTTTGAATGTCTGTAGTTAGCCCTAGAAACCCCCTTGTGAATCTAGACCTATGTGGATAGGAAAGACCAAGTCCCACTGTTAAAATATTCAGACATCTTTTATGCAGTATGGAGTAATTATCAGTTCTGTGAAGAAAGAGGTCAGAAAAAATGGCTGAGGCATAAAAAGGATCTAGATTAAAAATAGTTTCAGGTGGCAAAGGGTGTAGTATCATTCAATTGTTTCTCCCTTTTGGCTTCTTGATCAGATTCTCCTGGAGCCTGGGTATAACTGAGAGCAAGATATAAACCTCCACTGAATTGCAGTCAAGAACTTATTCCTTCAGTGATTTATGTCTGGACCAGCTGGATGTACATTTCCAATTATCTTTTTAAACTGTATCAAGAACTGTTGCCTGCGCATTTTCTTTCCCATCACTCATGTTCCTAAATCAAATGCCCCTTAGACAACTGGCAGAACCTCTGGCATTTTTGTCCCTATTGCTTTCTCACTAGATTCAGATCTCTTCAAATAAATTGTATGGCTTGTGGGAGAGAAATGATCTAAGAATACAAACCTCATATTTTCAGTTGGTCTCATCTTGAGATATTAAAATAATTTCCCTCAATCATGGAGAACATTTCAGGCAGCTAAACTGTTTGATCTATGGTCTGGTTCCAAATGTGCAAATTTGTCTAGTTTACAAGAAAATAAATGATATTGGTCAGAATATTTGTTTAAATTTCTGTATTAAAGTTGTTGCTGGGTGAACAATTTCCTGAATGACTGATTATTATTAGGACTTCAAAAACCGCAGCAGTTTTTATAGGATTTAACTTGAATTCCCCCACTCTCCCCAAAGTAAGATAACATCAACTTAAGATCACTCACCCTAGTAAGACAATGCTAATTTTTTCAAAATCCATCTTAAAATCTCCGTTTTTATATTATTTGGCAAAAGGGAAGAGGAAGAATGGCCCAGACGTTTAGGCTAGGGACAGACATTACACATAAACAGTTTTAATTGATCAAAAACTGGTTTAAACCTGTAACAGAACAGACATACAGTGCACATAAACCGGTTTCAAAATGGCTGAAACTAGTTTGAGATAAACCTGGTTGAATGTAGTATCAGAATTAACAGATTTGACTCTAACCAGCTTATGCAATGTCTGTCCCAGACACCTTCCTGGTTTAACTTAATCCAGAATCCTCCAGCATCCCAGCATGCTCTCTGGCCTGGGCTCTCTGTTCACGCAGAGCAGGGCTGGCCCGTCCCTCTGTTCCCCAGTAGGAGCAGGGACAGGCAGGGACAGGCAGGGGTAGGGGTCTGGCCAGAGAGGAGTTTAATTCTACCCTCCCTGTCCCACTGGCAAGGACCCGAGCCAGGTCTGCCAGGTGCTCCTCCCTCGCTCTGCAGTGGCGGTTTGCTATGGCCCCTGAGGCAGAGCAGGCAGGGAAGGGGGTTATTTTCCCCTCTACCCCCACTGCCCCCAGGGGGCTCAAGCTACGTCTGGCTACCCTGACCACTGCTACCGCCACACTCACTCCCTGCTTGAGGCAAGCAGCAGAGTAAGCCCCCTTCTGTACCCTCTGCCAGACACCGAAGGGAGGGGGACTAACATCTATCTCTGCCCTCCCTGGCCATGCCCCCACCTGGCTGCTGCAGTGGCAAGGGGGCAGGGCTCTTGATGGGGGCAGCAGTCCCTATCATAGTGTCAGGGAGCGTGCAGCAATGTCTGCCTGGCCCGGCTACAGTCACCACTCAGTCTGTGCTTGGGGGAGCATCTGGCAGGATAAACCCCCTCTGCTGGATGCCAGAGGGAGGGGGAAGGAGGGGGCTTATTCTGCTGGATACTGCCTTGAGCACGACCCAAGCAGCAGCAGTGGCCATGGGGAAAAATTCTATTTCGCCAATTTTTTCTGCCCTGATATGGAATAAAAGCAAAGGTTGGAATGGATTCCCCATGAGACAGATTCCAAATTTTCCTCAGCTCTAGAGAGAATCCAATTCCCAGCTTTAGCAGTTGTTCGGCTCCTTGTTCTGCCATTAAGAAGGAAACATAAGAATATATATGGAAATAAACAGCTGCCTTGCAATTAGCTTATGCCTTCCTATGTGAATTGCTCAAACATATGTACATGCATGCACATGAACAGTCTCAGGACAGTATGGTTTCCTAGCTAAAAAACTAAATACCTAAATATATAAATAATATAATAAATAAAAATATATATAAATAAAAAAAAAATAGGAAAAACAGTTAATAATATATTTAGGTATTTAGTTTTTTAGCTAGGAAACCATACTGTCCTGAGGCTGTCCATGTGCATGCGTGTACATATGTTTGAGCAATTGACATGTGGTTGCAAGAAATAGGCTTACTTCTAGTCACATATCTTGCAGAAAAACTTAGAGTGCTTCCTGCCTTGTAGACAGAGAAGCAGGCAGGGGAGACCCAGGATCAGGGAAAGACAAATGACACCTCATAGGCAGAAGGCTCAAGACAGAGTGAGAAAGCGAGAGCTGTAATGACTGCAAAGCCAGAGAGTCAAGGCCCGGTAGCAAGAGTTACATCTAAAAGTTGATCAATCCAGGTGACTGGGACTGCTTGTACCCCTAGTCCCAGTCACCTTTTAACTCTCCCCAAGTGTTAGAATCCCCCCACTGCAAAGCCATACCCAAGACACAGTCTCCACAATGTTTTTCACTCACCTGTGTTTGTTCCACAATTCTTTTTCATCTGCTTGCATCATCAGCTGGGGCAAACGTGCATCCTTCAGGAGGAATAATGTGATGTAAAGACTATCAGCACTTGCGTGATCTTCTTCTAGAGTTTGGAGGCAGCTGAGTATGCTGGAGAGCTGGGAGTGGGTGGAGGGGGAAGGGGTAATAGAGAGTCTTGTTCTGATGCTCTGCAATTACGATCACCCCAAGAATAGGACACAAGTAACTGCCTTCTATAAGTTTCCCTTGAAATGTACTAAAGATTTCTTCTTTTTTTGGAGGAGAGAAGGTGGTAGTTCATTTTAGGGAGAAAAATACTGATTTATTTTAAGACACCTGAATGACCTCACAGGAGAATGGGACTATAATCCTCTTAAAAGCAACTTTTTTCTGCCAGAAAGTAGTAGGTGGCAACCCTTCCTGAATGCAGGGGGCATACGATTAAAATGCTTTTGAGTTTAATGCTAATCACCTTCTAAGCCTAAAAGGGCACCTTAACATAAAAAGTAAAAAGAAAAAGAAGAAAGAGACAGAGATTAGTTTTTCTGCCTCTATCAAAATCAAGCCTTTCATCCAACTAAATCAAGATGCTTTATAGTGAAGTATTTGTAAATGATATGATGTTCATTTGTAGTGTCAGTTTAGTGGATACAGTGTCTGAAATAAGTCCAGCAGCTTCACTGAAATAACTCCAAATTTTTACCATCACAATGGCAATGGATTCTGGACCAGGGCCTTTAGATACTGGCAAGTTTGACAGTAGCTTAAATGTACGTCACTAGTAAAAAGACTTACAAATAAGTGGCTCAGTTCAATAAAAAGACTAATTGTGTTTCAGTACAAAGCTTCCTTTCTGATTAACAAAAAAAAAAGTACATACACACACTGAAATGGTCCTGCTGGCAAATTCATTTTAGATACCTTTTAAAACTATGATACTGACCATGCATACTTGTAGCATTGATCAAAAGCTAAGTTTTAAATGTCCAGATGTGCTGTGTACACCAAGATGCTGTTGAAAAAGAATAGGATTATATTATTGCCTCCTTGTCCTTTCCCCTGCCCATTTGCTACCATTTTGTTGCACAGAGGTCATCTAGTCCATACCTTGCCCAAAGGCAAGATCACCTATACCAAAAAGAAATAACTTTTAGCAATGACTGGAGCACAGACCATCCTTTCCTAGGTGAGTGTTGTGGACAATGATCTTAGCTGGTATCATGATTCTAAGCTTTCTGAACAGGTGCTTTCCTTTGTTATCTGCTCATCTAGTACTGGTACTACACATGTGAAAAAGTATTATTCAAAGTAGAGGACAGAGATTGATTTTTCTCATCTATGTTCAGTAGTTAACATGACTAATTTCCATTACTGTGCTTGCCATTTTTTATTAGCATCATTCAATATCTAACCTCAAAGCCTTAGAACAGTTTGGAGGATGTCAGAGTGAGCATTACCATTGACAATTTAGTCCACTGACTTTAAGGGGAGAGCTCATGCACTTTAAATTTAAGCCCACTTAGAACAGTTTGTAGCTTTCGAGTCTACATTATCAGCAAGCCCAGCTGGATGCAAACATTTAGGCCAAGTACAAACATTACACATAAGTCTAAGTGACTGGAAATCAATCTAAACCCATAACCATACGCATGTTTGGTGCTCATAGTCCAGTCTAAAAATGGCCGAACACAGTCTAAGATAGACCTGGTTCAATGTGCACTCAAATCTAAGCAATTTAGGTTAGATCGGTGAATCGAACTTCTGTACCAGATCCCAATTGCTTGACTATAATTTTTAAAAAGCACCACATCAAGTTATCTGCTGAACTGGAGCAACTTTCAGTTTGAAAGAGATTTTTACTGCAGAATCCAAGATTACTCATTTTAAAAACTAACTGCAAAAGCTAGTATTCAACGAATCGTATCCATTATCTAACATAACAGTTTTTTAGCAATGCAAAGTGGTCAACAAAAAAATCAGAGGCATCAAGCAACAGCTGTATACTTCATGGATAAATACGATCAATATAGTGATGTAAACTGCAGACCAAAAATATAACTTTATAGTGTCTTTGATACATCTTGTTAAAAGAATCTTACAGTTTATTGATTTTAAAATTATTCTAGAACAGGGCTTCTTTTATCTTTTAACAGTCAAGATAATGATTACACTATTGATTGTTTCCCTTCAGAGTTGAAAGGCTGTGTTGAAGCAGAAGAAAACTGCAACAATAAAACCATCCTTTAATAAATGAAGAAAGAAATATTACATGATTGAAATCCCTGTGTTTGATAAAGAATTCTAGATGGAGAGGAAAACCGAATTCTATTTTAATATGAGAGAGGATCAAACACTGGAATGAACTTTTCATGAATATTTTGGCAAGAATAATTTTTCTTAAGTTGAAATCTGGAAATTTCCACAAGCTCTATATATTGTGCGAGTATCTGTAGTATCGAGACAGCATTATGATCAAATAATCTCAAAGACGGATTATAATTCCCTTGACAAATTTTACACCCTTCCCCTCCTAACCTTCCCTCCCCCAAAAGCACACACACATCACTACTGTATCCAAGAAAAAATTCTGACAAAAGAGAATTTTTTGTATGTGACTTCCTATTTACTTTAAAATTAGGATGCATAGCAGCCTTTTTACTTCTGAGAGACAGGTGGCCCAAATTCCTGGTCTCCAGGAACTTGGAGGGTCTATCATTATAGTTAAAATTAAGCAAGTGCGAGATACGATGCAAGATCAGGGTTTACAGTGATTAATACTTTATTTCTGAGTATCCCTGAGTGACGATCACTTCACCATGCTTAGAACTGGAGGATTTGGCCTATATGTAATAAAAGCACCCTCAATGTTGTATAAAGAGAACTCTCTTCAGCATGAATGATCAAAATGATAGATTCCACGCTGCTCTGTCGTTAGACGTGAGATCCAAGTTGACTGCAAGATTTCTATAAAAGCTAACAGCTCTGTTTTATCAGAATCCAAGCCAGAGAAGTTCATCTCTGTACAGCAGTGCCTCCAACTAATGAAACAGCAAATTAGCCTCAACAAAATTAAGATAAAGCTTATTACTACTTGCAAGAGAATTTCTACAACCTAACAAGGCAGCAGGGAGACTTCTCCATCAGGGAGACCTGCATGGTTGTGTTATACATCCCATAGGGAAGACCAACTTGTGCCAAATGGCAACAACTCCAAAAGATGTCACTTAAGTAATTAGGAGAACCAGATCCTGAGAAGGCCCTGAGGAAAATCTTGAGTGTTTACAGCATGGACATGTAGCTTCATAGCAGTTAGGCCTGTGGAACTCCAACCAAGCTAAGACAGGACAGAAATGTTCTAATTTCAAACATTTCTGCAAAATTACTGCAACATTAGAAGGTTCAAAAATAATCCTGATCAGTATGATTATTAACCTCTCTTAGAATTATGACCAGAAAGTCTACAAAGCAGCCTCTTAAATGACCTCCTAGAGAAACAACTAGATATCAAATGAAGAGAGGGAGCTGCCTTTCCAAGTATGAACCAGGCCTCATTTCTTTCAGGAACGTTTGGTGCCAAGCTACTAGTTGTAGTATTTAACAAATCCCAATTTAGTTAATAAATACTAACATAGCAAGAATGCACAAAGTTCTCAAAAGACTGAGTTCTGGCTCAGAGTTTTACTTGTTAATAATTTAACTTTCTTCCCCCTCAGAAATTTCATTCCTGCCTACTTTGCTAATCTGGTCCTATTTCAGTTTTTATCACTCTGGCAACAATGTCCACTAGTGTTCACCTCCACCAGCATCTTTGCATTCTCCAGTGCTTTTGCCTACACATGAATTTCCCTCCTATTGCTCTCAGCTGCACCTCACCCTGTTCTCTTGGGTAGGGAATCTATTCCATGTCAGAAATATGGTATAGTCAAGCTAGAAAGTCACTTAGAAAAGGATCAGTTGAGATGATGTTGCTATCATTCAAAACAAGCATCTGATGCGCTCATTTAAAAAAACCCAAGTCATGTCAATCTGTAATGACAGCTGTGACAGAGCATTAAAATTCCTGTCATTCATTTGCTGTCTGCATCCTTAGAAGCTGAATAATAGTTTTTGATGCTCGGTCTTGTCAGGTCAGGTAAGCATAGTAAGAACCTCCAGTCCAAAGCGGAAATCAAGTAATTGCTGGCAAAGTGAAGGCAGACACTTACCTTAAATTGTGTGTATAATGACTAGATGCAAATAATTGTCTAGACAGCTGCCTAACACAGATCAATACCTATAATAAAGGTTTGTCATGCTGCAGTAGCAAATACTGCAATCGGAATAGCAAGAGTAAAATTTTATTTCTGGACAAAGAGTAAAATGTTATTTCAGAAGGAAAGCACACTTAAGAAGGAATTCACTTCATGTGAAAAAATATTTCATGCTACAAGATTAAGTCAGATGACCATTGCACAAATGTGGAAGTGTGTGTTAAAGCAAGAGCACTGAAGGGAGTGTCCCACTATCCACAGGGCTATGAAGCCATCAAATGAAGACACAAGCAAATTGTAAAATAGTTTCTATTTGATGCTTCTTAAGTGCTGTGCCTCTGCAATTTAATTAGCAGAAATAAGGAGATTTTTTTCTCCTTTGTTCTTAGACATCACTACATTTAAATTCCCTTTTAAGAATATGATGACAATTCCTACAGTAAGTGGACTGAAGGATAGATTTGTAACAGAGTAATTGAAGAGAACGTTTCCCCCCCACAGTTAATGAGTGTTTGCAAGAACAAAAATTAGGGTCAAGTTATACTGCTTTTCTGAAGTGAGTGGGCTGCGGTTTGTCATTTGTGGGGTTCTTTTCAGAAATATGCGAATAATTATTTAGATAACTTTGGATGCAACAGCCATTCCTTTAAGATTTCACAGAGGTATATGAGAGATGCAATTTATACAGAAGGAATAGCCAAAGAAAACAAACCTACCAGGATGGCTATTTGGAATGCTTTAACACAATATTCCAAAAGCATAAGAATGAAGAACCCACCTTTGGATCCAAATGCAAATCAAGCTTTTAGGCTTACGCAATCCTTGCTTTCTGATAACCATATGTTATTAATTCCATTGCTCAAGTCTGCAACAAGGATGTAAACTAATTCAGTAAGACATGTCAGCAATAGCAACTCTCCTCCCCCCACCCCTTCCCACACACACAAACAATGCTCCAGGCATACAGTACAAGGTGATGGGCTTGCTGTCAGAAGAAAACATCTAATATTATCTTATTTGAGAGCTTGTTTTAGGGGATACTCAGAAGCTGACCTGACCATTAGGGACCTCAACAAAAGCGTATTTAACCCCTCCATTCCATTGTGAATGGATGCGGTACACTGTATGGAATTCATTTTGCATAAGAATTCCACTGTAAAAAAGGTTTACATCTTGAAAAACACTTAAGCTACAGCAAACTGAGGCTGCTGTACCTCTAAATACAGCTTTCTACAAATGTATTCAGTGTTTTTTAACTAATATGTACTAAACTTC
Source organism: Crocodylus porosus (assembly GCF_001723895.1). Lineage (NCBI taxonomy): Eukaryota > Metazoa > Chordata > Crocodylia > Crocodylidae > Crocodylus > Crocodylus porosus. The sequence continues at coordinate 29,518,878 of NW_017728886.1, forward strand.
ATACCTCTAGTTAATTCATCTTTCCTTTCCAAGTTGTCCCCATGTAGATAAACCTTTTAGGCTAGGTATGGGCATTAAAAAAACCCAAGGTGGAATCCAGCTAAGTTAAGCAACATAGTTTAGACTAGTAGCAAACAGAACACATGTTTGCCTTTGGTTGGGAGGCAAATCTTAGACCAGGTTGCACCATTTTTAAATCATGCTGAGTGTCCTGAACTGCTGTTACAGGCAGTTCAGTTTTGTGTGCTGAACTTCTGTTATGGGTATAGATTGGTTTCCAACCACTTAAACAGTAAAAGTGTAATGTCTGTACATGGCCTTCGACTACAAATCCCATGAAATAAGATGCATGTCTGGGACCTCATGCTATTCCCATTGACGTCAAGGCTAATTTTGCTGCTGATGTCACTGGAAGCAGAATGAAGCATTAATGTTTTGGAGCCCATTTATTGTCAGCGTGTCATCTTCTTCCTCAACAGTGAAGATCAGTTCATTGCTGTTTGTTTTAGGAGCTTGAATACATGGAGAATTTCTGTTCATTCCAGAGGTGGAAAGAGTAATCCATGAATACAAAGCAAACAGACAAAGCAAGCAGAACCCTGTCTCCTCCTTTATGCTCTGTCTCCAGTCACCTGATTAATCTGCCACTTACTCTCTCACTTTGTTTCTCAGCAACCAGCAAGCTGAAGCAGAGAGAGCTGGGACCAGCATAAGAGGAGGCAAGAGTGGGAGGGAAAAGTGAGTAAAATTATTTAAATAGAGTAAATTGGACAGTGATGGAAATGGAAGTGAAACCAGGCTTGGAATGAATTCTAAGGGTAGAAAGCTTCCCAGATAACTGACAGTATGAACTAGGGTATATTTAAGTCATAAAATAAAAGTTAAAAGGAAAGTGATAATGAAGCCAGAGAAAAGAGCATTGTAACAAGACTGACATCTTTTGAGACATGATTTAAGAACAAAATATAAACCAGAAAGCAAAATGAAAACAACCTAAGCCTACAACTGAAGGTAATTTTAAGAAAATAGAGGAAAATAGATAGAAGAGAGATAGCTCAGTAGAAATTTGAAATAAGTTTGAGAGAAAAAAATAAAATTGGGTACGCATAAATGGAGAAACACTGAAAAAGGTAATGCTGTTGCCCTATAGAAGTACGTGCACGAGGAATTTTTGTATTGTTTTTAAAACAAAAATACATTCTTAACTAACAAACAAATGCTGTTTCTTGAAAAGGGACGGATTGTAAGTATACTTACAGTGCTGTAAGAACAGAGCTTTCAAAGAGAACATGTTCTTATTTGAGATACAGAAAATGCATTTACTGTCTCTCTTATGGAGCAATCAGCAGTAGCTACTGATGAATAGCCTGCACACACTTGAATTTTAATAAGTCTTCCATACATTGTAAAGCAAGCAAACAGATTTGTTTCTGGCTCATGCCTAGGGTATATTTTACCTTACCTTAGATCAACCTACAGTACCACTGGATGTCACTGTTGCTTTACAAAAGACAAAAGCTTAGAGACAACTGCATCAGGTGTATAACTGTTTGTAAAGTCGCTTTTTTTCTGGAAACCATTTCCAGAAGGACCAAAATTACTAAAAAGAGACTAAAAATTCCCAGCTTCATGCTCATATTCATACTTTATACTAGCTGTGTTTAATTTTATTATTTGTGGAACTCTAGGAATAATTCTACTGTTTCTCTCTGTTACGGCACATTTACAATGCTGAATTTTATTGTATTTTTGTTCCTTCAATTTTACTTGCATCAGCTATTCTTTTTCAATTAATTTTTTATTTTTCATGGTTGACCACAAGACGAACATGAGCTTTCAGTGTGATGCTGCAGCTAGTAAAGTGAGCAAAACGCTGGCTTGCATCCATAGATGCTTCTCAAGCAAATCCCGGGACGTCATTCTCCCCTTGTACTCGGCCTTGGTGAGGCCGCAGCTGGAGTACTACATCCAGTTTTGGGCTCCACAATTCAAAAAGGTTGTGGAGAAGCTTGAGAGGCTGCAAAGGAGAGCCACGCGCATGATCAGAGGTCAGAAAAACAGACCTTACAATGACAGGCTGAGAGTCATGGGACTCTTCAGCCTGGAAAAGCGCAGGCTCAGGGGTGATCTGGTGGCCTCTTATAAGTTTATCGGGGTGCTCATCAGGATCTGGGGGAACATCTGTTCACCAGAGCCCCCCAAGGGATGACAAGACCAAATGGTCACAAACTCCACTGTGACTGATTCAGGCTGGACATAAGGAACAACTTCTTCACTGTCTGAGCCCCCAAGTTTTGGAATAGACTACTGCCGGAGGCGGTTCAGGCACCCACTTTGGATGCCTTCAAGACACATTTGGATGTTTATCTTGCTGGGATCCTATGACCCCAGCTGACTTCCTGCCCCTGGGGTAGGGGGCTGGACTTGATGATCCTCCGGGGTCCCTTCCAGCCCAAACGTCTGTGAATTCTATGAAGTCTTACATATACGAAACAAGGTTTTCTGTTGTGTCTTGTTTCCTGCCTGACTTAGACAGTGTGGTCATTGGGGCAGGAACTCATCGGTTATTTACCTGTACAGTGCTTAACGTGAGGGGGCCTCACCTTTGATTAGAGGTTTCTACCTCCTCCCATTATACAGGTAATACTTCACTAGAGGAATGGGACGTGCCTCAAACAATGACTTAGTAGAGCTCACCTGTGTCTGTAGAGTCCTCTCTCAGTTCAACAGATAACAAGGTGGTAGCCAGAACAAATACAGCTTGGTTTACCAATAGCTCACTTGGTGCAGAAATCCATTAAAAGACAGTGAAGCTCTACTCATTTGTATTAGCCGAGAGGGTGGTACTTCATTTTCTTTTTCAGTGATCAAACAAAGAAACAAAATTTACAATGATAAAAAGTAGCTTCATAATGGTGACCAGTCCAAGTTTTGTTTTATGAACATAGAAGAGGAAGTAAAATAAGTATATGAGATAACACAGAGTAGGAACACATAGAAAATGTTTAAGTGATGGCCACAATTTTTTTTAGGGACAGCCAAATCTTCTAACCATTCCAGACATTTTTGACACCCTCATCTTTGGAAACACATGGCAATCAGGAGAGGTCCTGGATGACTGGAAAAGGGAACATAGTGTCTGTATTTAAGAAAGGGAAAAAGGAGGATCCAGGGAGTTCCAGACCAGTCAGCCTCACCTGAGTCCCTGGAAAAATCATGGAGCAAATTCTCAGGGAATCCATTTCTAAGCACTTGGAGAAGATGATTAGGAACAATCACCATGGATTCACCAGGGGCAAGTCATGCTTGACCAACCTGATTGCTTTCTATGATGAGATGACTGGCTTTATGGATGCATAGAGACCAGTGGATGTGGTAAACCTTGATTTTAGCAAGGCTTTTGATATGGGTCTCCCACAACATTCTTGCAGGCAAGCGAAGGAAGTATGGGTCGAATGGATGGAGTATAAGGTGGATAGAAAACTGGCTGGAGAATTATGCTTCTTGAGGATCTGCTCCAGTGTTTTACTACCTTCCTAGTGAGAAAATTCTTCCTAATATCTAAAATAAACTTCTCTTGCTGCACCTTGAGACCCTTGCTCCTTGTTCTGTCATCTGCCACAGCTGAGAACAGCCTAGCTTCCTCTTTCAAACTCTGCTTCAAGTTGTTGAAGGCTACTGTTAAGTCTCTACTTCATCTTCTCTTTTCTAGACTAAATTACCCAATTTCCCTCGGTCCTCACTCATAAGTCATGTGCCACAGCCCCCTCACCATTTTTGTTGCCCTCCGCTGGACTTTTTCCAATTTGTCCACATACTTTCTGTAGTTGGGGGCCCAAAACTGAACACAGTACTCCAGATGTTACCTCACTGGTAGTGACACACCAGTGTAGCTCAGTATGCCATTAGCCTTCTTGGCAACAAGGACACACTGCTGGCCCATATTCAGCTTATTGTCCACTGTAACCCCCAAGTCCTTTTCTGCAGAGCTGCTGTCCAGCAAGTCAGCCCCCAGCCTGTACCAGTGCATGGGATTCTTCCATCCTAAGTATGGGACTTTGCACTTGTCCTTGCAACAGAGGAAGCTGAGGAGGGTACACAAAGACCCACACCATAACAAGTGGGAGGATTGGGAACAGTTGGGAGGAGGAGGAATTCTCACTGCTGGAAGAGTCCTGGCAGGAACAGCAGGAAGGGCTACGGAGAAGCAGGGAACTTACCCTGAATGCAGATAGTAGCCAGCCATACGCTAAGGAACTACGAGTCACCCGGATTGGGCACTCTGGAAGGAAGAGAAGCGGGACAGCACCGGGCTCATGGAAGGAGTGGAAAAGGGGGAAAGGACGACCCGAGCAGGAAGCCACAGGTACCTGGCCCTGAACAGGGGTAATCCCCTGGCTAGACCATAGGGAGCTAGGCACCCGGTACCCTGATGTAAGGGACCGAAGAAGGGGGCTACCCAGATTCCTAGCAATAGGGTAGCCATGTTGTTCTGTGCTTTTCTTTTGTGTTTTTCTTTTGTGTTTCTGGTGTGAAGGGGTTGAGAGATACGTAGGAGGGGCCTACATAAATAGAATAAATGGTGCAGGACTTCCCACTGGATTCAGGCTTTAGGCTGGGAGTCCACCCTAGGTAAATACAGGCTTCATGATCGGAACCTCCAAATGTAGACCCCCGTTGATGGAGTATGTGAATCAGCCACGGGAGCTGATATCCAGGACGGGAAGGAACTTGAAAGGCTCCACAGCTATGTGAGAAGGGGGACGTGGCCAAGAAGACTGAGTGGTCCATCGAGGTGGTGTAAGGTTGGGGTGTAGGGGTGGTGGAGCCCTGCAAGTGACCATCGGGCAGACTGTGCGCTGCAGAAGGACCCTGGATAGTCAACTTCACACTGGGAAACATTCAAAGTTGTAGCAGATGAGATAGGGGGAGACTACTCAAGGAGTGAACATCTACTCCACAATTTACAGGAGTCTGGCTGGCTACTAGTTTGCTCAAAGCAAGGCTGCACATGACCGGATGTTCAAGACCCGGTGGTCACACCATTTTTTAAATAAGACATGAAACTAGGGTCTCCCTGATCAATTGAACGTAAGTATATTGCAGATAGAAAGGACCTATTAAGATGCCTAGACTCTTTCTATGCCAATGTAGAATTGTTCCCTTCAATCAGTTTACTATTATAAAATATTTGCTCTTTGTGTAAATGAGAAGTTAGATCCACCTTTAATTGCATGGGCTGTTCCTTGATGCAATACATTTGGTGTGTTTTAACCTTTGCTCATAGGCCATATGTGGCTCCTGGGCAATTTATGTGTCTTCTTTAAAAAAAAAAAGTAATTTAACCATTCTAGGTCATCACCATTTAGACTGATATCTGTTTTCACTAGTTTCATAGCTATATCAGGCTTCAGTGCCCTGTATAGTGGTGCAGTGCTATCCTGCTGACTCAGCTTGGCAGGTGTGTCTCTTTAGCATCACAGGTCTGATGAATCTCATTAGCATCAGTCAGAACCATAAAAGGTTGGGGTCTCCTTGATGAGAGAACTAGAAGAGAGAGACCCTGATTGACAGCAGTCCTAATTAGCCCATAGAAGATATAGCAAGCTTGGGGCCAAGACTTTCATCCATGAGTACAGAGACTCTGTCGTTAATTAAAAATAATGGCAAATCCTCAAGAAATGACAATAGCCATTTTATGCATATTGTATTGAGACTTTAATGAGAATGCCGCTTGTTGACAGTTCACTTCAAGAGTGGCATTTTAGTTTGGGACCTGTTAGTCAATTTTACTAACCACATGCCTTGTGATTTGACTCACCTAATGCCCACAGCCTTCTTTTCCTGCCTATGGGTGTATCTACATGTGCATTTACATTGGCTTAAATTTACTGTGGAGTAAGAGGAAATAGGCCAGCATCTACATGTGCAAGTGTTAACGTGCATTAACACTGTGTGTGGTCTGAGTTGGGACTAAAGTTAGTCCAAAGTCAGTTCAGACACAGTGCTACTGTACAGTAAGGTTACTATGCAGTAACTAATCTGGCATAAATTTGATGCATGTATCAAATTTGATACCTGCATAATGCAGGTATCAAATTTATGCTAAAGTCAGTGAAAGTCACCATATTGTAGACAATATGTAGACATGCACCTGCACTGTGCAGTAATTTTGGTTACTGTGCAGTAAATATGTACATGTAGACATGCCTCATGAGTTTTTATTTGTGGATAATTTAGGCAAATTCATGCTGTCCACTGAACACTTTTCATTCACAATATAAATATATTCACCACAGCAAAGGAAAACACAAACCAAGTAGATCATTTCACACACATTTCTTAAATAAAAGCTCATCAACAGGTCATTCGGAAATTTCCTTGCCTGCTCCAATGAATTCTGTGTACTTGGTAACAACTTTCATAATGACTTTAAACTGAGCTTACTGCACACATCAGATGTTCTCTGCACTGATCCATTCCATCCTGCAAGCTCTCTGTAGGCTTCTCTCCTGCCCAAGAGCCATATGTGAAGGACCTCTATACTCATGCTAACTCCTCAGTGCAGGGATTTAGACAAACATATCTACATGTATGTATGCATACACTCTCAAATCATTTTTTCAAAATGTATATTTATGCCTAGATTAGTCAAACACATGGGGCCACAGATGGCTTTACAAAAATTGAATAGAAGATCTCCTTGCCTAAAAGACATTTCTTCTATTTATCTTAGAAGCTGTTTAATAGTAACTATCACCAGAACAGCTAAAAGACTCATCTGGCTCGTGCTTGTTATAGACTCTGATGATCTTAGAGTGACTAAGTGGCAAAAAACATTTTCTGTTACACTTCACAACACAGAAATTAAAACCAAACCAAACTAAAACAAAGCAAACAAATACAACGTTACACTTCCCCCTCCAACCTGCAAAACCATTAGCCAAACAACCAACCAGAAAACAAAGCCTCTGACATGTCAAAACAATGTGTCAGCTCCCCCTTATGGCTCTGAATTACTGGACAGTCAAATTGACAGAACCAAAGAAGGAGAATAATCAAATTGATATGGTGAAGCTTCAAAGAAGGCATTATAAAAAAAAATGCAGGGAGCAAGAAATAACACAAAATATAGCTGGTTCAGTCTCTCTCAAAAACCAAAAGTATTTTCTGTTACATTCACAAGACAAACATTTGCACAGTACTTGTAATAGTCGGTCATTACAAATAATTGATATTTCTTGCATAAAATTTCTGCTGGAAGTAATCTTCACCTCCTTTGCATTTGAAAACTGAATAAGATGCTGATAAGTCATTCTTCAAGACGTGTTGACATCAATACTGATATCAAGCAAAGGTTCCCTTCCCTCACCCATCCTGCACTTTCCCATTTTTCTTTTAATCCTTCTTCATGATTTTAGTCTCCTCCTTTTCATTTCTAAGCAATTAAATTTTTGGCTCCACTACATCATCAACAGGTGTGGAATGATTGACACAGACTCGATATGCCTCATATGTTTGCTGCTGATAACATAATCCTGAGGGCTGATGGGTAATATCTTTAACACACTTAAGAGGCAGCAGCCTAATCTATTTGCAAGAGAAGAAAAAGCCCTGCGGCTAACATTGTTATTCGGCAGGAACAATTGGGCACAGACAGCACTTTTATAGGCACGGTGGGGAGGCTTTCACTGAACTATTTTCCCACTGTGAGTGATGACTCACCTAGTACTGTTTTTTCCTTCTAGAAAAATAAAAAGCTGTATTTTGTGAACAATTTGGGGAAAAGTGGGATTTCTAGAACCAGCCAACCAATATCACTTTGCTGTTTACTTCCATAAGCAGTAGGGATATTATTTAATTTTACCAAAGGAGCGAGAAAAGACAGCTCTTTAAATTATACTAAATAAGTTAGTTGTGATGTACAATCATAGATACCTAAGCTGTGGGTACAAATGGAACAGTTTTTATATTCTCATGGATACTCCCCTGTATATGAAAAACAGTAGTAGACTAAGGTATCTATTATCTCTTCTATGCACATTTAGATTTCTCATAAATAGTAATGAGAGATCAGCATGAATAACGAGCAGGAAACACAGCTTTGGATCAAGATAGTATATTTTAATGATGCACAGAGTGCAAAAATTAAGTTGCATAAAATGTGACTGGGATGCTTTTACTTTTTTTGGTCATTTATTAAATTTTGCTCCCTGAAAGTTGGTTGCAGCTGGTATCATGTCAAAGACCCTATTCTCACTTACCATTGTCTAAAAAGATTTCTCATTTACTTGCACAACTGCTGTTCTTAAATATTTCTGAAGAGAGAGAGAAAATATCTCCTAAAATACTTTCACTGAAGCGATATAAAATGAAACTATGAAAGTATCCATCTATAACTCAACCAAATCGGCAACTGAACCTGGAAGATACATGGACTCTTTCTTGGGAGTAACTGATCACCAGGGATCCAGGTTTTGCATTTCCCACAGAAAATTGAAGAAAACCACAGATTTCCTGTTTTTATCAGAGAAAATTTTCTCATGGATTTTCTGTTTTAGCAGAGGAACCCATGGATTTCCCTCTTTTTCAAAGAGCTCTGTAGGCTGGTAGAGTTCCAGCCTGCAAGAGCTCTTTGCAAAGAGGGCAGGAAATCCCCAATCCTGTCTGGAGGGGCAGAGGAAGGGGTAAGGAGAGGGGGGAAGGGCAGGGCCTGCAGCTTTTAGTCAGTTGCAAGGCTTAGGTCAGGCTCACTTTCCTCCAGGAGCCTATGAAGTGGTAAGTGGGGCTTGCAGCGGGCTGGGGTAAAAACTGGCTGGGGGCTGAGGGAGCAGGGAGGTGTTGGGAAAGTACACAGAGTGCCCAGCTGGTTCCACATCTTCCCACTCCTGGCTGGAGTGTGTGGCTGAGGACACATGAAACTGGAGCAGCACTGGCAGCCCTTAAGGGAAGCCACACATGGAGGTGCCAGCCGGGAGTAAAGAGATGTGGAGCTGGCTGGGCACTCCATGTATTTCTCCAATACCTCCCTGTTCATGGCTGAAGTTCCCAGTCAGCTCCACATCTCCCTGTTCCTGGCTGATGCCTCCATGTATGGCTTCCCTTAAGGGCTGCTAGCATTGCTCTGGTTTCATGTACCCCTGGCCACGCACTCCAGCTAGGAGTGGGGAGATGTGGAGCTGGCCGGACACTCGGGCCATGAGTGGGGAGGTGTTGGGAAATACGTGGAGTGACTGGCCAGCTCCACATCTCCCCACTTGCGGCCAGAGTGCCCAGTCAGGGACATGTGAAACTGCGCTGCCTTCCTGCAGCTGGCTGCACAGCTCCATGGGCATGGCTCTGCAGGCAAGCAGCATGACAGAGACAGTGCAGGGTGGTGGCAGCCCCTGAGTGCAAGCCTCCCTGCCCTGCCACCACTATTATGCTGGACCGCCACTGCCACACTGCTTGCCTGCACAGCCATGCCTGCAGAGTTATGTGGCCAGCTGTGGGAAGGCAGTGCAGGGCACAGCAGTGGTGGCGCGGTGCAGTGGCAGCTGCTGTGTGCAAACCCCACTGGTACAGGTGAACATGAGCAGCACACAGAGGGGCACCACTGCCTTTGCTCCCCCTGGCCCTGCTCCTGGGAGTGGACACAGAGACCCCTCCTTCCCAATCTTCCCCCCCGCCCCTTCGCACCCCACGCACTTACCTGCTGAGCTCTGTGTGTGTGTGCTTGCATGTGTGGGGATGTGGGGCTGTTGTGGGGGTAGTGAGGGGCACCAGCAGGGCTGTGGGGGGCCTTTAATTGTAATCATAGATTTTCACTTTTTTTATCAGAGAATTTTCTATTTTTAATCAGAGAATTGCAATTATTAATCAGAGAAAACCAGGATCCTTGCTGATCACAAATGGATTGCTGTTGGCTGCCCTGAGCCTTTGTTGGAAAAGGTGGCATGTAAGTCACGTAAACATATGAAAGAATGTAGCCGTTTCCACCTTAGTTTTGCTCTTGCTTTTAGATATAGTCCTATCTGCTAACAGAAAACTGGATTTTACAATTACAAGAAAAAAATTTACAAACTCACCCATTCTTTCATAATACATGATGTTTCAGTAGCATATGGGGACACTTAAACCGTCTGAATTGGGTTGGAGAATTTCCCAGTGGTTCAGCTATTGCATGTAGACTAACAATGCATTTCCCCCCTCAGCTTCCCCCACCTAAGTAGGACACGAGCTAGTACATCTCCATACTATTTAATGCTGCAGAGATCCTGGGCTGTGGCACAGACCAGGTATAGATGCTTTGAATTACTTTGATTAAAGTGCCCAGGGTGTCCCTTGTATCGACTCTCCACAGTGAAAAATGTGGAGGGTGCTTTAACTAACAATGAATCGAATGAGCTTTAGCCAAGGTGCCCCTGCTGCCATTTTTCAGTGTGGGAATGCTGACACGTGATGCTGGAGTCTGCTGGACTGCAGTAATTACCATGCTCCAACACACTGTAATTATAGTGTGTCAGAGCAGCCCCACTGCACATGTATAGGTGCCCTAAGGTTTTAGCTGGTTCCCAAGGCCCCCTTATATGATTTATAAAACTCTCATGAATGAAACCAAAACAAGATTAACAGCATGCATATGTATTTTCCCCAGAGCAAGTTTTACCAAGGATAAGCTACCCTCATTATCATTCCACAAACAATTTTAGTATAGACACATTTAAAGAGATATCTATCTTCCCTCTTAGACAGAAGAGTAATGAGGTGACAGAAGGAGCTTTTTTATTATATTGACCGATTCTCACACATCCTAAGTGTTATGCTGCATTATACTGCAATTACTGATAGTGGAATAAGACCTCTTTGTCTTGGGAAAATTCCCCCACTAAAGGCCAAGAATTCTAACACCATTTCTTTTTCTGAATCGGTTTCAACTGAAGACCAGAAATAGTTTCCTTCTCCCCCTGCCTTTAAATTTATGCTTTCCAAAAATCGTCTTCCACTACTAAACAAGACCACTGACTTGTGATAGGTGTATCTTCTGAATGGATCCATCCAGTGCTTGCCACAATAAGTTTTGTACCTAAAGCATTATCCAAAGTTATAACAGATGCTTAAATCAAAACTTATTCCATGAAAAAAATAAATGCAGGAAGAGGATAAGTAGTTGTGTTAAAAAGCTGCAAACAGGCAAATAAAAAGGCCTGTGTGCTAACATTTCATTTTAGGCAGAACTATAAGGGCCAAATTCTGATGGCCTGTATACTTGACTAACTTCATTGATGCAAATTAAGTTATACAAGTATCAGACCAGCATAAGAAAGATCTGAATCAGACATCACAAGGTTAAGAACAGACATTTGGAGTCATTAGGTAGAGGCTTGATCAGGTTCAAAATGGCAACCCAATTTAAGCTAAGTTGGTTGGGGGAGGCAAATAGGTGTGGGAATAGGTGAGGCAAATAGGGGGGGAATTGGGGGTCTGTCAGGGGATGGGGGACAGGTACAACCTGCAAGGGGACAAGTGTGGTAGGGTGGGGATAAATGCATGATCCATTGGGAGGCAGGCAAGACTGATGGGGTAGAGAGGGGTGATTGGGGGGCAGATACGATCTGTTGGGGGTTGCTGGGGTCTGGGAGGGTCTGATGGGATCAGAGGGACTTGCCAGATCTTCAGGGGGCTGGTAGCTGGGCTTTCCCAGCCCTGGGGCTGGGCAGGGAAATGTATAGAAATTCCATGCACCAATCTAATTTATATTGAGTAAGTCTGATATCCACATCTCTCAAACAGTTGAATCCACGTGTCTCAAACAGTTCTGCTGTTTTTAGGTTGGTCTGAGTGCATGGAAGTTCTGTACAGTTATGGGTTCAGGTTGATTTCCAATCACTGAGATCAGGTCTGAGTGTAAAGTCTGCACCCAGGGCAAACTGAGTTACATCAGGTGGCATTTGAACCCAGTCTAAGCTCCCGCTAAAGTCCCTGAATGTTTGTACTTAGCCCAATTGTTTATCTTAGCTTCCATGCCTTACAGCTGAGTTTTTAGTCACAAGATAGCTTCTGTCAAAGTGAAGAATGAAACAAAAGAGGGGGAAAACCTACCCTGAATAGCAAATAATGAAGAACAGTCCATAGTTAATCACAGCTTTCAACTCAGACTTTATTATTTAAACTTCACTAATTGTCTTCACGATTCTGGCATTCATTTTTCCTGCCCTACATGCTATCTTTGAACTAACAGTGTGACTTATCTTTGCAATTAAGCATTCTGTGTAGCAAATAATCTTCGGTTTGGTGCAAGTCACTCTTCTGCTAAATCAAATAATATGTCACTAAAGAAATTGGTTTCCTCCTGACTTCAAATGATAATGGTGACTTATGCAACTATACCTAAATTTCTTTGGTACAATTTTCTAGTGCCTTTTGATACTAATTTCATAACTATGATAAGGCAAATTAGTTAAAAGGAAAAACAAATATAAAAACATCTTGCTATCATCATGAAAAAATGAGTATCTTAACCTGAAAATATTCAATAAAAAGACAAGGTGAGTTCCTAGAATTCATGGAACTGGGATGCCTACAGCAATTAAATAATGTCTGTGCATGTTCAGTGACCACTATAGCACTTGATCCTTGATCTTGAGCACACAGTCAAGGAGACAGCTTGTGCTCAAACTTTATCATGTTACTTCTGTTTATTTTGAAAAAAAAAAATCTAATGATTCTCTTCTTGACACCACAACTTGCCTTCATACAACATAAGCAAAGGATGATCTGGCAAAAACGGAAATCTCACCACTTACAATATATAGTCCTTGTTTAAACTGAGACAACACAACAAACATTCAGTTCACCTCAACTGAAAAAAGAAAAAGATTAATAGAACTATATTTTGGACCTTACCAGTTACAGGCAATTTGTACACTTACAAAACTGCCTCATTATTATTTGATACTATTCAGTATGTTTCAAGGCTGACCATTTCAAACCACAATGGGCATATCTACACATTGCCCTACAGTGACATAGCAGCACTCTACGTCACCATATCGCATGCTACAATGACGTAGCAATCACATGGGTCTACACGTGATCAGCAGCTATGTCACCATAGTGGTGCACTCCCCTGGTATAGTGCACCGCTAAAGTAATGTCATGGCAAAATCTACCTGTGCACCATGTGCACAGCACAGTAACTGTCCATACTATGCCATACTTTAGTACTTCCTTAGAAGTACTAAAGCAAAGCACCATAGCAATGTCGCCATACAGCAACATGTAGACTTGCCCAATGTAAAGCAAATTAAACAATGTGAAAGGAAAATAATTGAATGACACTTATAATAAAAAGGCCAATAATCAAGTGAAAAGAAAGAAACCGAGAGTGATGTCTCACTTTGAGTGGACAACAGGCCAGGTTGATGCCTGAGAAGAGCTGAGGTGGGGGGCACTTAGATTTTTAGAGTTGGGGGTATGTGGGACAGGGACTCTGACAGCAGGGTCGTGGGTTCTCAGGACAGCAGCCTTACTGACATACCAACACCAGAAACTTCTAAACAGTCCCTGTTGTGTTGCTGGCACATTGCTGCTCTGTCCTCCCTGGCTCTGTTGTTTTAAAAGGAACAGCAGCCAGGAACTATTTTGGAGTTCCCAGCATGGCAATGCTGTTGGAGCATGGACTCTGCAGGAGTGGGGAGGCAATTCTGGCCCCGCTCCTGTCTTGTTGCCCAGGGCAGATGCCTCTCTTGCTACCATTAACTCTGGATCAGTTTCTCTGCCCTGATACAAGAAAAGGATGGTGATGTCCTTACATTTTCTATCCATTTGAGTTTCCATCAGGCATAACGGAGCTCAACTTTATACTGTTCCATCCATCTTCTTCTGAATCATACCCTCTTTTCCCCTTACATCAGGGGTAGTGGGATAGCTGGTACAGAAATGAGCTCTCTCTCATCCAAAATTCTCTTTACTTCTCAGTGGGTGTGTCTACACAAGATACTTTACTGTGCAGCAGGTTAATTTGTACAGTAAAGCATCACCATCTATATGTGTGTGGCAATTAGGGCACAGCAGACTAGTTTACTATGCTGCTCGATAGTTCTATCAGATACAAGTGGTATCCAGCAACATAGTAAATTATTGCACTTAAATGCATGCATAGGCAATGGCATCAGGATTAGTTTACTCTGGCTCAGATTGAGCCAGAGTATATCCAGTCACATTAATTTAGTCACATGTAGACATGCCCAGTTTGTGCCACTTTGGGCCCTCTTACATATTACGCAGTCAGCTGCTCAGATGTTGATCTGTGTTAGAACTTAGAGATTAGTGCTAGCTCAAGTTTGGAGCAGTCACACATTCAGACCAGCGGGGGCTAAAAGGTAAGAATCCCCTACCTCCCATTCTGGGTTTCCTCCCTACCTCCTGTCCCCTGGGGCTCCTCCAGTTCCCCCCTCCTCCAAGGGTTTCCCTGCCCATTTGTGGCTACCCTCACTGTCTCTCCTGGGGAAGTAGGCAAGAAAGGATTAACTTATCTGCCTGGCCCTGACTGCTGTGGCTACCAGACTGCTGCTGAGCCTGGCCCAGAGAGCAGCAGTGGTGGTAAGGAGGTTGGTTAACCCTTCCTTGCCTGTTCCCCCTGGACAGACAGCCTGGGCAGGCACAAGTAAGCAGGGGGACAGTGATCAGGGACCTGGGGTGCTGGGGAGTGTGGGGGGATAGTGGGCCTGATCCAGGTCAGCAGGGAATCAACTTAGAGTGGCTAAATGTTAGTGTAAAATGAGGTGGGTAACACAAATCAAAGAAACCTAGGTTGGTGTGGAGTAACTTTAAGCCACTTACAGAGTGCTTAAAACTAGTTTCAGCTGTTAATGTGTGGACAATGCGGGAGTATTTGTACACATTCCCTGGGAGTTGGTTGCGGGGGGTGCTTTAATTAGAGTTGCTCTGAGACCTGCTGTAATTAAAGCGCCTGGAGCATCATGTTTATCAACATTCCCATGCTGAAAAATGGCAGTGGAGGGCACTTTAACTAAAGTTCATTAAATGCTGATACACATGACACTGCAGTCTGCTGGAGCACAGTAATTACCACGTATTTGGGTTACCATGTGATTACCATGAATAATGCAGTCTGCTCCGATGAGTAGCCTCACTGCACATGTATAGGCACACCCTAGGTTATGAGCTCCAGGAGCATACAGTGCAAAATGAATTAAGAGAGACAAAGAACATAGCATGGAAAACTGAAGTAGTCAGATGCCATGAGCAAATGGGTCACCATGGTTATATCTAACACTGGTAGATCAGGTCTAATGTTCTGACCAGCCACAGCGAGCATGTTGTGGCTTTTACCACATAACTCTCTGAATGGTCAATGGCAGTACCATGTGCAATAGAATCCGCAGGCTGGGAAAATTTAACAGTCTAGAGGCAAATGATTTCACTGGATGGGACAACTCATGAAGCAGCTCTTAATTCTAGCCCTCTTACTACTTCAAAGACCCAAGTGGCAAAACAGCATATAATGGCAGCCACTCTGTATTTTTAAATGACCCGGATTTGGCACAAGGATTCTAATAATATTTTTCACTTATATAGCAATTCCTATCTGTACCTGTCAGGTTCGGTCCACCTGGTAAAACAAACATACCCACATGGAGGCTGCCTTTTAATCTGGAAACCATGTAGCTATCTCCACATAGTGCCTTTAGTCAGCTAATTAGCACTGTTGAGCAACAGTACCAATCAGTTTCCAACCCAGAATGAATTAGCCTGCCCATGATTCCTGATGAATACAGTTTTACTGTTTCTAGCTTAGGAGGCAGCCTGCTTAAGGGTACAGATGTTAAATATGACAAGCTTACCATTTAGACATGGCCTCAAAGTGTTTTTCAAGAGAAAAATATTATATTCCTCATGTTATTAATGGGGAGAATTGTCAAGCCAATATCAAGTCCAGTTGTAGACTTGGTCCACAGTCTGCCCTCCTGACCAAACCAGCTCAAATATAAACCACTTACAAACTGCAAGGAGCCACTTACTAACACAATTTCATGTTTCAATCAACCTAATGTTGAGTGTAACAAATAAGTCACTCAATCTGGCAACAATGCTCAAGGGAATAGCTTCTATGCTCCATATGCTCTTTAATCATTGTCATCATTCGGCTCATTTACTGTCTATGCCATAGTGTATGTCATTACCTGCAGCAGGCTTGCTGACCTGTAAATGAGAAGTCTGATGAGATGTCATACACTGGATTCTACAACCGGAAAATGATGACAATCAGACAGCAGTGGTCTTACACAGGAGGGGGAAATGGATTTTAAGAGATATACTGAATGCACTACAGTAAACAAGGTGTGGTTTTTTGAGAGCCTGCAGGGATTGCAGAGATCATCAAGGCTTTTTTTTTTAATATGTATTTTTTAAGACATCAGCTTTATAGAATGATGTACATATCTCATCCAAATAACCTCATATCCCATCACTATTTCACTCATTGTCCTCCCCAGTTGTTTAAACAACTTGTCTTGATTTAGGCTGTAAGCTCTCTGGCCAGAAGCCAAAGCCAGTCACTTGCTTTGCCAGTGTTGCCAAACTTAATCACTCAAAAGTTATAATCCAGGCTTCCCAAAAAGCAAGAGAATTCAAAAGAACCTTGGGACTTAAACCAAATGCATTTTGGGTTCTTTTAATTTATTCCTAGAGTTTTAAGCCTTTAGGCTGAACTTAGATCATACTTTGAAGCACTTCTTTACAACTGCAATGGCTAGAAATAGTTTTTATTCTCAATAAAGGTAGAAATTTTCACATATTCCCATGACTCCAGGAGCTGGGGTTTTATGAAACATACTGAACATCATGTGACTTATGATAAAAATTGTAAGGGCAACAATGATGTGTGTTAGATTATATTGGGTGCATCTACATGAGATGCTAACTGCCTAATAACACTGTGCAGTACTGCGCTAGGCAAAACCTGTGCTAATATGCAACTGCACAATCGTATTACGCTACTGTGCAGTTAGTGTCTGTAAAAACTGGTGTGCTGGCACTACTGTGCAGTGGCACCAGTTACTGTGTATTTATTTAGTACTTGGTTATGCAAGTACTGAATGTAATGTGCTATAACTATGGTGTATTAATTAGCGTGTAGATGTGCCCACTGTTATGCATATTTCAAAGAAAAGGATGATGTGTAAACTGCAGCCCACAAGAGGCTTGCAACCTCAGAAACGTACCTCTAATCCACAGTTGCTTCCCACTTTGTATGTAGAATGTGCTAGCTAACAATGGGAACAAATTATGATACCTGCCCATGGAACCACAGCTATAACATCATGCACATGAGCCAAGTTGTGCTAGTTCACACATTTTGGGTAGGGGAAGAAATAAGCTTCACTCTAACCCCTGCTAACCTCCCTTGTTGAGGGTAGAAGGAAGCAAGCCAGTTTGCAGCCCAGAAGGAGCTTCCACTGTGTGTGGAAAGGCTATTCCACTGGGTGTGTGCAAGCTTTCTCCCTCCCTCCCTCCCTCTGAGACCAAGTCAACTGGAATTCCTCTCAGCACTCCCACTGCACCCTGATGTCTCCTTACCCCAATTCCTGCTTCCCAGGGGTTCAAAGCTATGATCTGGCTTTTGCGAATGAGTTGAAAGATTCAGCTGTACCATCATCTCCTGCTGGGTTCCTGCCCTAAAAGTGGAACTTGCTCAACAGTTGAGGAGACTCTAAATGCCTGAGTTTCAAATCCCAGAATAAGTATTTGGGGCGTATCTATTGCAAATGCTAAAATTTCCACTACATCCTAATTCTAGTAAGAAAAGCTTAAGACTATGAACCCCAAACTGGAAGAAAAAGAGAGAGAAAAAACCCTATTTAATTCTTAAAATGTCATGATTTTAAAGGCAGTTTCAGTTGTGGGGGTTCTGATTCTTTGGTTTTAAAGCCAAATGTTCAAACAAACATAATGCATGCATGCTGCAAAAGGGACTCAAATGCTATTTAAATACTTTATTTTGAATGCCAATTTTGAGGCTGCTCAAAATTAGTGAAGGTACCAGTCTACATACATCAACTCCATTATACATATTTGTAATACATTTTGCAACTTTAGGATATTAGAACAAATATAAACTGACTGAAATTCCATTCAGTTTCAAGAAATTAATGAGCTATATTTAACATACAAATGAGACATCTGCTAGTGCTCAAATTTAGTGCAAAGTATACCAAAATTTGTCCATTCAGCAGACCTAAAAGTTGTGTATAGAGGAAGAGTACCACATTTTGAATTACTGCGTTTATTTTTAGCATTCCATCTTTACTTTTATTTTATTATTATCATCTGCTGCACTTCAGATAGATTTCTGCAGATTAACAGTCTGTTAACCACTTATGGATACAGTATCTGACATACTATATGGCCATAGTTTTTGAACCAAAGGTCCATAGCAGAATTCTAATGCTATCAATGTATTTTAACACCATATATTAAGAAACTAAGAACAAATAATTATGTTTCCACCATTACTGCAGTACCTATATGCTTTTCAAGTGATCATTCTCATAGGCCCTGGCACCTGGGAAGGTAACATGACCCTTTTTTTGAAGATGGATAATTCAGGTATAGGCAGAAATGAAGTGCCTCAAGACAACGTTTAGCAGAGTCATAACTAGAATGCACATCATGTGACTTGCCACCTGATATTGGAGCTAATAAAACTTTCACTTTATAAAAAGATACAGAAAATTCAATACTATTTTTACCCTGCCTATGAAACATTTGGGAGTAGATTTTAGCTGAGCCATTCTTAAGCCTTCACTTGGACAGAGAAGTTACTAAATCTGTGTGGTCCTACCCTGTGAATAGTTCAGCACTAGAGCTGGTCAGAAGGTTTTCAGTAAAGAGTCTTTTCTCTGGAATATATTGTTCTGAAGCTGCTGTGTTTCACAATGTCTGTATCTGCTTGGACAGTTTCCATCCAGATTTCTGAGGTCCAGGATTGTATAGGCATGTAGGCAAGGCTATCAGAACAAAAGCACCTGATCTCATCAAGCAGAAGACTGATATTTCAGGGTTCTGTACTATATTTATTGGGGGAACCTCATCTTGGATTTGAGTAAATACAGTAATTTAAACTTTCACAAAACCATTTGAAATGGTTTGTTTCTGGTACGAAAAAGAAATTTTGAAACCTCTGAAGTTGTGAAATAGAATGACTGTCCTGTGGTCAGCTCTATCCAGCAATTTATTGATGCACTCTTTTTCATAGTTACTAACCAAGCAAAACAGTTATGTAGCACAAAAAGCACTAGGCTGAAAACAGATGGAATCATTATACTAGATTAACCAGTAAACTGGATTATGGCCAACCATTTTCTTCAAATGATTTTTGCTGTATTCTCCAACAAGGACAAAAGAAAAATCAGCATAGGCCCATTTTGTCTTTGTTTATTTATACCATTTAACAAGTTGGCTTTGTGTGCCCAAAGAAAAAGTAAACCAAACCAAAGCCAACAAATACTACCCCCATTTGCACTCATACCATAATGTAGATTTCAAAAGTTTATACCAGGTTACAGAGAGGAAGTTTAGGACTAGCTAACTTTATACTGATCTAAAAAGCCTTTGATTCAGTTTATTAAGTCACAACACACTCTTTAGGTTAAATTGAAAAACAGGTGACAGGCTGAAGAAGGACGCTCCTGAATGCATATTGCACCAAGAGACCTAGACCCACATCCCAAGCTGGTGTAAATCTGGTGGAAACTTAAGTATCTCTCTTTCAAAAACGTTATACTGAGGATCAGATCTTAACCAGCTAATAATTTAGTTATACTGTGGAAAGCAAAGATTAACTTGAATCAGTAATTAGAAATAACACTTGGAAATGACCTGCATTCCTACCTGTGGAATCATTTGTATGTAGAAAGTTTAGTATAAAATGCAATGGATAAGCAGGGCTGTGTCAGTGGCTGACTGATAGAAAAACACCAGATTTATGATCAAATAAAATTGTGAATAAAGGTGCAAGAGTCCAGAATAAGTACATAATCATACACACTATTTCAGTGAGGACCAGTTTTTTTAGCTCCGCATATTAGCACTTCATTCTTCAAGTGTCACTCCAATCCCCTTCCTCTGCCTCATCTGTTATGTTTCCTTCTGCTCCCTGCCCAATCTACTGCTCTGCTTACTGCCCTGTCTGTTGCTATGCTGTCTGCCTACTCCCTGAACTGCCATGTGCCACACACACAGGCTGCCTGTGCCACCTGTGGTAGCCATGTCACAGTTTGGCCACCCCTGAGCTACATACTGTCATAAATCTCTAAAAGGTTTGTTATCCTGATCCACAGTCTCTTCAGAAAGAGAACGAAATTGATAATGACATTAAAAATACTACAAGATCTGTCATATGTGTTTTTTCTACAACTATTTGGTATAAAAACCAAGAAGGAAATGCATAACACATTTGTACTATAAACTCTGAAAGAGATTCGTGCTTATAGCTGACACATTTTAAGATCTGGAATCAATTACAATGGATGTCCATGAGGATAAGCCAGGTGTTTAGAGCATCTGATTTATGATGGCACCTCTCCACATGTCCTAGAATACATTTATTTGCACATTTTGAAGTTATATGAGAAAAAAAAAACATTCCTAGGAGAAAATGGGGCATGGAGCAAGGGAAAATACATATATATACAAAATACATATAAATACAAGCTACCTGATGCCATAATTCCTTTGCATCCTCTGGGATGTAATGAAACTAGCCTTTTCCAAAAAGAGAAACTAGTTTATGGCTAACAAAGAAAATACTTGGATGCTGGAGGAATTTATCACTAAGTATTAGGAAAAAGTGAGTGTATTTGCAGATGTTGCTGCAAAATGAAAGAATTGTGCATCCCTTCATTTATCATGAAAGCGAGCATGTCAGTTTTGAGGACTCCTTCCCTAACTCATCATCAGCTCTGCACATCTCAGTACACAGCTTTTTAATGTGCAGTTTGCCGAGTTAAAGGATGTGGATTTTAAAGAGGAGAGTTCCACTGTTCTCTTGCAGATGAGTTGGGTATCACATGCTAATCCTATTGCCTTTGCATTAAATGGCATCCCATCTTTGTCTTCTTTTTTGAAACAACTCCTCAGTAGACACGTGAATTGCAGTTGTACCACATGAGTGCAAGTGCATTCCTGGGACCAGCCAAGGAGAAGACCTAGGCACATTATTTTATGGTTGTCAGACACCATCTGGAAATGGGTTAATATATATTGCACAGCATTAATGTTGCATAAAATGATATCCAAGCATTCAATGAAGCTATTAGAAATGTGACCTGGTTCATTCAACCTAATGAAGAAAACCTATGTCAGTCCTCCAGGGTTACTTTCCATATAAAAGGCATTCACTCCTTGGTTACTATTTTACAGTTCCAAACAAACAAAGAGTATCAGTCTCAAGATATGCCTTCTCGTCTATTGCCCTGGCTTTATGTAAAGACATTCCTCAATGCCCAGGAAATAAATCTGCAGCCGTGTATTCATGCTGAACAGTTGTGTGCTTTGGAAAGTGATAGTGTGATTTCTATCAGCTTAAGGGCTTGGATCTGGACATTCTCTGATATTATTTTTCATAGAATCAATGATTACAGATATCTCACACTTCTCTTCTAGTGATCAGGTAGGGTTTGATTTTCTTAGTAATTAGTAATCTAGTTGATATGAAAACACTACTAGACTTTTTTCCAGTTCTTTTCATTTTATGTCCTGCTTGAAATCAACCAAGGGATTTGCCATTGAATTCAATTAAAAAAGCCGTGGTCCCTCCTTATTACTAGCAGCCTAGATTTGAGACCTATAATATAACATATAGTTTTATATTGTGCCCCATTGACAATGAAAAGTATAGTTTTCATATCTTCCAAACTAATCTACTGGCTGAAAAGGAACATAGTTAAGTTTAATGACATAGAGAGCAAGAACACAGAATGGTGCTTAGGCAGAGAGGAAACTATATTTCTTGACTGAACTCTAGGTACGGCAGTTATAAAAAAACAAAACAAAAACAAAAACAAAAAAACCCCCACACACTCAGGTAGGCTCTGGAGCGGTGAGAGACGCGCGGGTGAAGCCCGCTGTGCCCCCACTCCCCCGAAGCTCCCCAGACACCCCCTCAGCAGCCGCCGAGCCCCCTGCCGATCCCCAGCACAGCCGGAGGTGAGCGGGCTTGTGGTGTGAAGGGGTTAACTCCTCGCTCCCTGGGAGGAGGCCGCTGCCTGGAGCCGGGCCGGGTCAAGCCCCCGCCCAGGCCCCTACTTGGCCCAGCCTCCCAGGGAGCCCTGAGACCGGAGCTGCGCGAACAGGCTGCGTAAACAGGCGCTTGAGTTAGCGCGGAGTTCGCGCAGGGGAGGGCGTGGGAGGGCAC
>NW_017728886.1:29541308-29575774 GCF_001723895.1 Crocodylus porosus
AACTGCACCTTGGCATGCATCCACAGATGCATCTCAAGCAGGTCCAAGGAGGTGATCGTCCCCCTCTATGCGGCACTGGTCAGGCCTCAGCTGGAGTACTGCGTCCAGTTCTGGGCACCGCACTTCAAGAGGGATGTGGGCAACTTGGAGAGAGTCCAGAGGAGGGCCACTCGCATTATCAGGGGGCAGCAGGGCAGGCCCTACGAGGAGTGACTAAGGGACCTGAACCTGTTCAGCCTCCACAAGAGAAGGCTGAGGGGGGATCTAGTGGCCCATTACAAACTAGTCAGAGGGGACCAGGATGCACTGGGGGAGTCCCTGTGCCCCCGAGCACTACCAGGAGTGACAAGAAATAACGGTCACAAGCTGGCAGAAGGTAGATACACACTAGACATCAAGAGGTGCTATTTCACTGTCAGGGCAGCTAGGCTCTGGAACCAACTTCCAAGTGAAGTGGTGCTGGCTTCTACCTGGGTGGTCTTTAAGAGGAGGTTAGATGTACACCTTGCCGGGATCGTTTGACCCCAGTACTCTTTCCTGCCATGGCAGGGGGTCGGACTTGATGATCTGCTTGGGTCCCCTCCAACCCTACTAACTATGAAACTATGAGACACACCTAGCAACTGCTTCAGGAAATACTACAAGCACATCTACATACAGATCAAACCATAGCTGTGGTTTGTAAGGGTCAACTGGATGCTGATGCCATGTAAGCAAATAAACCTTCCAAAAATTCCTCAAATCACTTTAGGATAAGGTGACCACTTATGGCCACCTTATATGTTAATGCCAAAGCCACTAAGTTATCAAGACAAAGAAACTATCTCTCAGTTTGCTTTCATTCCTTTCAAAATTAACACTTTCAGGTCAAAAGCTATGATGGCAGCTGGAAGTGGCGCAATAAGAGCAATGGATATACAAGACTATTAGAAGAATAATACTTTCACCAGCAATCGTCAGCTTTAAAATGTTTAATGGGATAGTTCACAATTATCATGTAATTGCATGGTGGATCCTTTGTTCCCATAAAATAGATGAACTATTCAGCACTTTTTTTTCTCCTGTAGATTTTCACTTGAGAGGCTAAGCTATATAATTTGTTATATATCAGAAAATCTGATGCACAGAGAGGCAACTTAACTCCCAGGACAAATCAGCAGCTAGGCTGGGAGTAGATCATAGCTGTCCTGTCTGTTATTTTACACTCCTGTCGGTGACTCCAGTAGGCTAACCCAGAAAAACGGGAGTCCAGACAAAGACCCTCAGATCTCCAGCCTCTTTATTATCTCTTTTCTTACCAGTGTAATAATCCCAATTACCTCTGTACAAATCCAAACTTTAACCCCTTTTGGTCTAGGGGCTCGTATACACTTTCACCAAATGAACAACTTACTTCTTTCAAGTCTGTTTACCTCCATCCTGGTTCTCTCAATGTCTGCTTTCCAGACAGCCTAGTGCAGCCATACTCACCTCCAGGATAGTACTTGTAAATACTACAGTGCTGCATAGTTAATTAGTTTCATGTGATTTAATAGGGGTGCATGTATAGATACAAGAAGTTTACTGTGCAGCTAATTAGCCTACTCAGCAGTAAATGTCTGTTGTAGGCACTGACTGAGAAGCAAGTTAACTCAAGGAATATCCTACTTCTGTATAAGGCATTTAGTGATTAAGCATGATTCAGGCCATTGCACAAGGCAAAGTAGAATGTTGAATGACTTAAAGATGTAAAAGTGTATAACTTGCTTACCTTAACAGTAAAATATAATTCTGTCCTAAGTAATAGACATTGCATGGGTTAGGCTTAGCTGAGGGTTAAAGCGGTTAGGAAGAAGAAAGAGAGAAAGAAGGCAAGTTGGGTAAAATTTAAGCTTTGTGTAAAAAGGGAAAAAATACAAAAAAAACCCTACAAAAAAACAAAGGGACAATATTAGGCAAGGTCATAAATAAGTTAGATCACTTCAGTTAATGTTGTGCTATGGTGTTTTTGAATAGAAACAGAAAGCTCCTTCCCCTACCAAAGCTTCACCATAGAACACACACATACTTGAATGGATCTGATTTAGAGGTGCATTGATACATTGGTCTGATATCGGATCGGTATTGATATAAAGAAAATGGTCTATATCAGATATCTGCCCAACGGGGCTGATAATTTGGCTGATAAATGCCCGTGCAGCCGCAGCACAACATGGAGCAGAGCTGGCAGCATGGAGAGCTGCCTCCAGCTGGTAAGTCAGAAGGGGTGCGGGGAGGAAAGGGACGTGGGGGGGCAGATCAATGCTCCCTGAGGTGAGGGAGGGGGCAGGGGCAGAAGCAGCTGCATCCACCCCAAATTTTGCCTTATCTCCACTCCCAGTCCCGCACTGCCACCTGGTGCAGGCCTGGACTGAGCATCCTGCCTCCACCCAAGCGCCAGGAAAAGCCGAGCTGCACTGGGCAGCAGTGTGGGGATGGGAGCAGAGCTGCAGTGAAATTTGGGGTGGCTGCGACCTCCTCCCACTGCCTCTGGAGCCTGCTCTGAGCCCAGCCCCCAGTGAGAAAAGGCCCACAGCTGCAGCCTACTCTACACTGTGCAGATCTGGGGGCACATGCCCCATCCTGCCCATGCTCTCCCAGGGTGCAAGCAGCATCGGGAGCTGTCCCCACCTCATGAGCCATGCCTTCATCCTGCACCCTCCCCCCCCCAACACCCCCGGCTGGGCAGTTTGCAGTTTTGCCCTGGCCCCAGAGCAAGCAGGCCCTGCCACAAGATCCCAGCGGCTCTGGAGCAGCAATCCACCATGCTGTGCACCCTGCCAGAGTGGCTGGGGCAGGTATCCATGGCAATACCACAGAGGCTAGGGTGACTACCCCAGACATGCAGGCAGGGTGGTAGGGAAATGGAGTCCATTGCCGGCTGGACCCAGCCCGTGGGCTGGACTCTGCCCACCCCTATCTTCAAGTCTATACCAAGTGTGGGAAAAATATAATCCACAGGCTGGATTTGGCCTACCAAAGGATTTTACCTGCCCAGGGAAGGGCAATTATTTGGGATGGAGGGCTACTTAGGGAGTTTTTAGTGAGCTGTTGCAGGGGGGAGGTGGGGTCTAGGGTGCTGACCTGGCATGTAACAGTTCACCCAAGCCCCCTAAGTGACCCTCTGGCTCAAATAATTACTCACAGCTGGTCTATACCCATTAGCTATCTACACTGGATGCCCCTAAGTTTGATCTCTCCACAGGCTATCCTGCCCACTTGTGGGTAGAAGGCTAACTCTGTCTCTGCTCACCTCCTGGGCCTTCCCTCTTCTCAGTGAATTTGCAGCTTACCCCTGTACTACAGGCCTGTAGTAAGAAGGGCCACCACAACTATCTCCAGTTCTCTATTCTTGATTTCTAAGCATTTTGTAACCCATTTCCTGTCTCTACAGTCTGTAACTAGAGATAAGCCTAGAAGGAGAAATAAGTGTTTCACAGACCATGTCCTAGGTGGGTTTGTCATACTGAAGAAATAAGAAATCCAAGGTAGATGACATAGGTCAACCCTAAGTATCAATGCTGACACACCTTCAAAAATATTCTTTGTGGATGGCTCTCTCTTCAAGAAACTCTGTCCTTAATTCTTTTATTTTTCTATGGTATTGTACACTCCACACCTTTTAATTTTTCTACCCCCTGCATGTCTCAGTAGTAAATAGTGTCTCTAGTTATGCGTAGCACTGCCCTCAATGGCAGGATGGTCAAATGAATTCAGAAGAAATGGCTGGGTTCCCCAGAACTTCACAAGAGATCCACAGTGGCCGTCTCGTTAAAAACCCAGTGAAATGTGAATGTGTTAAATCTGCATGTGTGAATGTTACTTTCTGTTGAATCTGCTGATGCCAATGTATGTAGAGTTTTACATTATGTTTACAATATATTCTGTGCCTGCCTGTCGTCAGCACTCTTTCCCACACTTGTGACTAGAGTCATTTATTTGTGAATACCTTGGACGAACATAATACCCACCACTATAACTTCCCTTTGTTTTGCTTTTTTTCACCATCCTTCTTTCTCTGATCCTACCTCTTTTCTCTAGATTTTTATCTTTCTTATTCTTCTCTGCACTTCCTTCCCTGCAGGTGTTTCTAATTCTCACCTTTTAAAGGCTTCATTCTGCTCATCATTTTATCTGGTGATAGGATCCACACTGAATTCAATCATACCAATCCATCACAATTCCATCACAATATAACCCATGCCATGGTTATAAGGTTAATATCCATGTCACATGATTGGCTCAGTATCCACTGAGCACAGTGATAATTGTTACAAATTACAGTTGGGAGCTTTTGTTTGACTTCATCAAATATGAAATCCTTTGGGAAGAAATGGGAGTTACAAAAACTAGAACTGTTTTTTTCTCTAAGTACCAAAAATATTTTAAAACAGATCATGAGAATTTCTGCCCTTCCTAACTTATCATCAGCCATTACTGCTTCCTCTTCACATCTCTGACATACAAAGTCAAATCACACCAATCCACCATATCCAATTTTCCTCAAGTATAGCACTGTCCATCTTCTCAGAGCTTTTGACAAGTGGTTAGTCTTACCATATCTACCTACATGATAGAGGAAAGCTTTGGTGAAGAAAATGAGACTAAATTAATTGTTTCTCTGGTATTGCAGTTCAGTTTGTTAGACATACAAGCTTTCAGTAGACATCACCTAGATTCTGGTCTTATTTACACCCAATGCAAATCTGGAATAGTTTCATTGTCTCTCCTAAAGATTTACAACAATGAAACCAAAAACAGAATTTGGCTCAAAAATCTGTCTCTCAGCTGCCAGGACTACTGAATTAACTAGACAGGAAAAGAGACCCATCAAATAACACTCAGACACTGGCATCTCAGGCCACGTCCAGACACGTCTGCGGCACCACATACCACATGTTCAGTTGTTCTTTCTGCTGCAAGGGAGCAGTACAGATGGATTTTTTGACTCCTCGGTATCCAGGGCTCAGAAAAAACCCACAGGAAAAAAAAAGTGGAGCAGCGTACGTAGCGGCAGCGTGCGCCGCCCAAAGGCAGAGCTACGTTCCACTGCCAGCTGGGCTCCGCGCAGCAGGAGGGATGCAGCTGCAGCCCTGGGAGGCCCCAGAAGCCTAGGCAAGGCTGCTGGTGCCAGCTTCCCCTACCCCACCTGGGATAACTTGCTGCATGTCAGAGTGCGCATGGCATAGACATTCCCTGAGGACAAGGTGTGCCACCGCTAGTTCTTCCCAGGGAACCAAATGTCCACACCACACGTGGACATGACCTCAAAGGCCAGCACTCGTAACAAATACCTTATTTACTGTTGTTACCTCCAGTCTGGCATTTGCAGCCTAATGAATATACTTAGTAAGAAACCAGCAAGAGGTGGATAAATAATGGAATGAAGAATTGTACCCACTGATGGGAGAAGGGTGGACTTCGTGTGCTGGAACAACCAAGAAACTGAAAAAGCAACAATCAAATAGCAGCTGCAGGACAGCTCACTGCCTGGTAATGAGCCTGCTTTGGTAGGGTTTTTTTTTAATCTTCTGGTTTTGTTTCTCTCAAGGCTTGTGTTGCCATCCACTGTTCAAATTCTGTCATTAAACCTGATGCTTGGAATTAAACTAGCTGGGTTTTTGTCTTTTTGGTTTTTTGCTAAGCCAGATTAGTGAATAAAACACATTGTACCTTACTTGCACTCTGTTGTGTGCTTCCTGAGTATAATGATTTGTAAAAGACATACGAACCTGTAGCTCCCTTTGACTTCACTGGGATGCACAGATGCTTAGCATCTCTGCAAATCCTGAGATTCCAGCACCAGCTGAAAAGGAGCACAATGTCTGAAACCGCAGTTTTAGCTTCCCTGCCAATCAGGAGCAAGCTGCAAACAGGACCCCTCCACCAATAAGCAACTGGGGGGGGTGCACAGGAGGACCTGCCCAGATTAAAGGAGCTGCCACACAGCACACTTTGGCCGTGAATTGGGTAGGGCCTTAGTTTTGAGTTACAGCAGAGAGCTGCTCTTCTGTCTGTGCCCTTAGGGAAAACCTTTCTACCAGGTAATTCTTGGAAAAAGGAAAACAACTGTGTATTTTTTTAAATGGAAACTAATTGACTTTGCACCCAGATGAGTCTGTGAGTCTTTCCTACCTTCTTTTCAGTTTTTGCCTTTTTATCTTCTTTTAGGGTTTAGTCAATGGAAGTATGGATTATGCCTTTATTTCAGCTGTTAAGTACAGAAAAGCTATAATCTGCTTTTAGAGAAATATACCACTGAGAGACTGTAGAAAATTGGACAAGAAATATTCTTGCTGAAAACACCAATCTATTGATACACTTTAGGTGTTCCTAAAATGTTTGTCATTGTGGTTTTCTAGCTGCAAGGAATCATCAACCCAGGTGACTTCCACATCAGAGACCTTTTCTGGTAGCTATTATTCTGGCCGACTAGGTACCAATGAATCAGTAGTGAATAACATGTTTCTGAAGGAAGGAAATGAGATTATAGGATTATAGTTGTGGCAGAGTTTAAGACTGGTCACAAGACTGAAAAGAGCATAACATTAGCAGTCTCCTGATTTCCAGAGGCTGTGAATGTGTTGCTGGGAAACTGAATCTCACATGCCACCTTGTGGCTGCAATCCAGAAGAACATTTGAACTCTTTCAAGCATAGGGAAAAGCTATCGTGTGCCAGCCACTAAACACAAGGATCAGAAATATCAGAAGACAGCAGAAGCCAGTGAAGCACTGGAGGATGGGGATCCATTACTAGAACTAAGTTAGTGAGTCTCCTAGGCAGAAAATAAATGGAAAAAAGAGGCTAAAATGTCAGTCATGCTCAAAAGGGTCATTCATGTATTTGTGTGGCCAGGAATAATGCCCTAAGTAAGCACTGTTAATGTGCCCAGCCAAAGTTGTATACAAACAAGAGGCTTGATGGACATATTCCCTGTGATAGGCAAAGCATTAAAAAAAAAAAAGAAATTCCACCATAATTTTCAAACTGCTTTATATCCATCCCCCCATCCACTGGGTCATATGCAAGGGACAGGAAGCTGAACATGTTGTTTCCAGGACACTTTTTAAAATTTGAGTTGTATGAGAAATAAGACAAGACAGACATACTTTAGGGATAGTATAACAAAAGTTTACCAGATTTTAACTTTTCTAGGTGAGGTTCTGATTTGGCTTTCATTTTGTGTGATCCGGTGCTGTGAGTAGACTGGTGCTTTATGCGTCTATATTTGGGGCAATTGGGTGCATTCCAGAAGAAAAATAAAAAGTAGGTCTCAGTGTTAATTTTGAATAATTCATGGAAAAAAATTCAGGCATGAGAAAGAGATTTTATTAGTATATAGAGATGATTCCACCCTGTCTACTAATCAGCTTAAATACCACTGTTCTTGGGCTAGATTCTGTTCTGAATGCTGCATTAACAAAGAGAAAAGCACAGGATGCATTGAACTGATGCAGCTTGCTGGGGACAACCCTCAGCATACAGTAAAGACGTGTAGTGTACCTTTCCCAAGAGATCTTAGCCACCAAGGATAGCCAGAGCCTGAGGGCAGCAGGCTGTGTGACTTACGTGCCGGCTATACTATCACTGTATCTACTGGGAAATTCCTCCCCCAAAGGAATCCTTAGCTAGAGAGACAGCTGCTGTTTAGTCCCTTTGCGTCTTCAGAGCAAAAAAGGACCAGATTGCAAAAGAGAATTTGCCACCTTGGCTGGTGTTACTTCCCCTCAGAGCTGGGCAAGGGAAAAATATCCATTTCAAATCCTTCAGCTAGCATTTGATTCCTGCCATATGCTTCCAAAGTACAAGCCGTCTAGCTTAGTTTTCACCAACACTTGACTGATGAGGTAAGCTTAACAGAAGTACCTCACGCATCTCAGATAACATATGCCTTTCAAAGGTTCAACACACTGAAGAACTAATTGCTTCCAGAAATATTATCAACTACCTTTATGGCAATCTTTTAACTGTCTGACAGCCATGTGCCTGTTAAAATCCAGAATTTTAAGACAGTTAGAACTTACATTTTAAGCTCATTCTGGAAATGTTGTTTTGCCATTTTCACCCAATCCTTCTGCATATAGAAGTTAAAGTCATAGGGTGTGCATCCCTCTGTGTCTCTGTGTGCAGGTTTTTATTTATCTGTGAAACATCTTTGGATATTTCCATTTTCCCCATTAAAAACTCTGATGCAATCTTAACTATATCATTTGTACAACTCCTTTATAATACTGTCCTCAGCAGTGAACTAAGGATTAAATCCAAAAGTTCCCAACTCCCTTTTCATTCATTCTATTGAAGGCAGCATAAATTAGTCTGATTAAGAACTGAAAAAATTCTGACAGCCTAATCATTCACTGCTCTATAGCAACATCCATGAAAGTGGCTGATAGGTTGGAGAACAGAACTGCTTGGGAATTTCATGCCAAAATCAGTTTCCAAGTTACAGTTGCTAAAATTTTCTAATTTGCAGGATTAGAACATGTCATTTGGATTATTTCAACCTGAATTGGAGTGTTTTTCCGAGTCAGTTTAATATTAAACCATGCTTCTGTTTTGTGGTGCATTGCCTCATAGAAGCTGTAGGTTAGACCCTAATTCTCTTGTGTGTAAGGCTCGCTAGCAGAATGCAATCTCCTATGATGCAATCTCTGGGATCCCATTTAGCTAGAAGAGCAGGGAGCCATGCTCCTGAGCTGCACTGAACAGAGTGCGCAAACAGGTGGCTTCCAGGTGCAGGCAGGGGGCAGGCAGTCTGAAGGGGGGGAACTTCCCCTGGGAAGGAGGGGGATGGTCATCGGGGGATCCCCAACAAACCCATCAGCAGCTGCTACTGGTGGGGAGGGGAACCCAGGGGAAGGCGTGACCAATGGGCTGTTCCAGGGAAGCCCCAAACAGACTGATTGGCTACTGTGGTTAGCGCGGGAAATTGAGTGCAGGGCAAGCCCCAGCCCGGTTGGGACTGAGAGCAGAGGCAGGAGCAGGTGCACATGTGCAGCAAGCGTATGCCCTCGACGCACTCACACTCACCTGGGACTGGTGGCAGCGGTGGTGGTGACAGCAGCTGAAAGGTAAGCAGGGCTGAGGGCAGGCACAGCTGCAGCAGATCTGGAGGGAAAACCCTCAGATCCCCTTTAGCTAGAACATCAGGGAGCCGCACTCCTAAGCCACGCGTAAACAGGTGCACTCTGTAAAGGCATGCTGGTCTTTGCACCGGCATTCGCACAAGTCAGGCAAGCAGGAGGAGCCAGGTTGAAGGCTTTGACAGGGGAGAGAGGAAGACACTTCATGCTACAATAATGGTGAGTACACGGCAGACTGCCAGGGCCCTGCCCCCGGTGGCACTGCATGCCCAGGGCTCCTCTGAGGCCTCCACCCAATTGAAGCCCATGGGGGGCTAGGGCCACCCTCCCCCCCATCTGCGGGGGCTGCCTGGTGGGGTCTCTGCAGCCTGGAGCGGGAGTGGGAGTTCCCTTTCTTGTCCCACATGTGCCCACTTTTGGGCCTTTGAGGAGCAAATGAGGGAGCTCCAGGCTGAGGTCAGCAGGCTGTGGGGGATAAGGGGTGCTGAGGACAAAATTGATGGGTACTTTCATTCTCTGCAGGGTCAGAAACTTAGTGGAGAAGCCTCCCGGGAGAGACCTGCTGCAGCGGTATTGCAGATGGTCACCTCCAGAGCCAGGGCTACTCGTGATACCAGTGTCAGCTGCCCAGGTACAACTGGGGAACAGGTATGAGGCCCTGGCAGCTGTGGAGGAGGAGGTAAGAAAAGATGCCTCCAGAGGAGCTGATGCCACTCCATGCACAGTGCCAACTGAGTGATGCCAAAATACCAAGAGGAAGAGACGCCGGGTCCTCTTCATCGGCAATTCCATCCTGGGGGGAAAAGAGGGCCCATCTGTTGCCCTGACCCCATGACATGTGAGTTTGTTGCCTGCCTGGAGCTTGGATGCAGGACATCACGGAGATGATTCTGGACTTCATCCAACCATCTGATCAATACCCCATGGTCCTCATCCATGTGGGAATGAATGACGTGGCCAGGGGCAACCCGGACTGCATCATGAGAGACTACAAGGCTCTAGGGGCCAAGATCAAGGAGATGGGGCACAGGTGGTTTTCTCTTCTATTCTTCCAGTAAGCAGACATGGACAGCACCTTAAGGCATACATTGGTGATGTCAACCAGCAGCTTTGGAGCTGGTGTTACCAGGCGGGCCTTGGATTCTTGGACCATGACCCACATTTCCGCACAGAGGGCACACTCAGGTGGGACAGGGCATTTCTCCCCAAAAGGTAAGCGTGTTTTTCTTCCAGTTTGGCTGATCTCATACAGCCAACTTTAAACTTGGTTTGCCAGGGAACAGGGACACAGAAGAATATAAGGACATTTCACCAGCAAGCCAGGAGAATGCACACAGGTAGTAGTACCCAGGTAAGTGACAGGGGCCAGGGCAGGCTTAAGAACAAGGGGGCAGCATGTGCACCTACAGGGAGGCCTCAAATGCCTCTACACAAATGCTCGAAGCATGTGGAATAAGCAGGAGAAACTTACCCTCCTGCTAGCTGGCAAAAACCCAGACCTAGTGGGGCTCATGGAAACCTGGTGGGATTCTACCCATGACTGGGCAGTGGACATCGAGGGCTACAGGCTGTACAGGTGACACAGAGCAGGGAAAAAAAGTGTGTGGGGGGGTGTAGCACTCTACATCAAAGAGCAATACAAATCCTCGATGATCAGGATGAGGTCAGAGGCAAACTGAGGTGCTCTGGGTAAGAATGCAAGGGGGTCGTGGGGAAAGGGACTTGATAGTGGGTGTCTACTACAGACCGCCTCACCAGGGGGATGAGTTGGACCTGGAATTCTCAGGTCAGCTCATGGAGGCTGTGAAGTCAAGGGATGTGGTTGTCATGGGTGACCTAAACTACCCAGACATCTGCTGGGAGGAGCAGTCAGCCAGGTCTGACCGCTCACATATGTTCCTAGCCAGGATCCAGGACCTCCACCTAACCCAGGAGGTGCATAGTCCCACCCGGGGGAATGCCTTGGTGGACTTGGTCCTTGCCATAGGTGACGACCTGGTGAGGGGTCTGCAGGTGCTCGACCACCCGGGTGATCATCAACTACTGGAATTTACTATCCAACACAGGGTGGTGAAAGCAAGCAGTAAGGCAAAAGTTCTCGACTTCAGGAGGACCGACTTCAATGAACTAAGAAGATTAGTAGGAGAGGCATTGGGGCCTTGGAGCCTCAATGAGATTGGAGTCCAAGACAGGTGGTTGTTCCTCAAGGAGGCGATCCTCTGAGCTCAAAGGGAGTCAGTCCCAATGCGCACCAAGGAGGGCAGGAGTGCTAACAAACCCCCATGGGGTAAAGGCATCCAGGGTGGCCTGAGGGCAAAAAAGGAGGCATACAAACAGTGGAAGCAAGGGGGTATCACCAAGGAGGATTACACCTCTGTTACTCATGACTACAGGGAGGCTGTTAGGAAAGCCGAGGCAGAGCTGGAGATAGACTAGTGACCAGAATTAGAGATAATAAAAAGTCCTTTTCAAATACATAGGGAGTAAGAAGAAGGCACCGGGTAATGTGGGACCCCTACAGGATATGCTTGGCAATCTAGTGATTGCAGCAAATGAAAAAACTGACTTCTTTAATGAATTCTTTGCCTTCATATTCCTGGACAGGGACCAGGACATTTCCCCCACTAGGATTATGGAAGGACCCAGGGGAGGCACTACCATGCCTAGGGTCAGGGATGACCTAGTTAGGGAACTTTTGGAGGAGCTGGATGTGTTTAAATCAGTAGGTCCAGATGCTCTTCACCTGAGGGTGCTGAGAGAATTGGCAGGAGTCATAGTGGGGGCCCTGGCATGGCTGTATGAGCTCTTGTGGGGCTCTGGCCAGGTACCAGAGGATTGGAAAAGGGCTAATGCGGTCCCCATTTACAAGAAGGGGAGAAAGAAGGACCCCAGCAACTATAGGCCAGTCAGCCTTACCTCAGTCTTTGGGAAGAACTTTGAGAAAATCATCAAAGAGCACATCTGTAAGGGTCCAGCAGGGGAGGTAATGCTCAGGGGCAACCAACATGGGTTCATTGAGGGCAGATCCTGCTTGACTAACTTGGTTTCCTTTTATGATCAGGTCACAAAGTCCCTGGACGAGGGCACCGAGGTAGATGTCATCTTTCTGGACTCACCGGGGCGTGGGGAGACGGGGCAATGGGAATTGGGGGAGGTTCTGTTCCCCCGGGCACTACCCGGGGTTACTAGGAATAACGGCCACAAATTGTTAGAGAGAAGGTTCAGTATGGACATCAGGAGACACTACTTTACAGTTAGGGCTGCCAGGCTCTGGAATGGACTCCCAAGGGAGGTGGTACTCTCTCCTACCTTGGGGGTCTTCAAGAGGAGGCAGATATTTTGCTTGGGTGTTATGACCCCAGCATGCATTCCTGCCTGGGGCAGGGGGTCAAACCTGATGATCTGTTTAGGTTCCTTCTGACCCTAAGCACTATGAAACTATGATGTAACACAGGCTGCCCTCTAGCCAGTTTTTATGGCACATCATGGGATTAATGACTGGATACCATGGGAGCCTATCACTTGCTCACTAGGAGACTGGACCATGGGAAAAATGGAGGCATCTGTTACCTATAGTGAGGCAAAATGCCACAAAAGGAATATGCAATTTAATGTTGAACTCAAAGCACAGAGTTAAAAAAAATGACTCATAGATTCATAGATGTTAGGGCTGGAGGGGACCTTGAAGATCATCAGGTCTAGCCCCCTGCCCCAGGGGCAGAAAGTCAGCTAGGGTCAAAGTATCCCAGCAAGATAAGTATCCAAACGTTGCTTAAAAGAATCCAGAGTAGGTGTCTGCATCATTTCTGGAGGGAATCTGTTCCAGGTCTTTGGGGCTTGGACAGTAAAGCCATTTTTTCTTATGTCCAGCCTGAAATGGTCTTGGAGGAGTTTATGACTGTTGGTCCTTGTTTTACCTTGGGGCACTCTGGTGAACAGATGTTCTCCCAGATCCTGATGTACACCCCTCATGTATTTTTAGGCAGCTACCAGGTTCCCCCTGAGCCTGCGCTTTTCCAGGCTGAAGAGTCCCATGGCTCTCAGCCTCTCTTCGTAAAGCCTACTCTCTTGCCCTCTGATCATGCGTGTGGCTCTCCTTTGGACTCTCTCAAGATTCTTGACTTCCTTCTTGAATTAAGGAGCCCAGAATTGGATGCAGTATGTGGCCTCACCAAAGGCCAGCTGCGGCCTCACCAAAGCCAAGTACAGTGGGAGGATGACATCCTGAGATTTACTTGAGAAGCATCTATGGATGCAAGCCGAAGTTTGGTTAGCTTTACCAGCTGCGACATCGCATTGGTGGCTTATGTTCATCTTGTGGTCAATCATGACTCCCAAATCTCTTTCAGCAGTGGCGCTATCAAGCGTAGCACTACCGAGCCTATAAGGATGCTGCAGGGTTTTTTTCCCTGATGTGGAGTACGTTAGATTTATTGGTATTGAACATCATTAGGTTTGTATCTGCCCACTTACTAAGTTTATCCAAGTCATCCTGGATCAGTAGCCTGTCCTAACGTGTGGATGCTATGCCCTAAAGTTTAGAGTCGTTGGCAAACTTAGCCAGTATGCTTCTGACACCAATGTCCACATCGTTGATAAAGATGTTAAAGAGAACCAGTCCAAGGACAGAGCCTTGGGGGATGCCACTGGTCATGGAGCACCATAGTTATTAGCTACCATCGACCACTACTCTTGGAGCCAATTTCCCAGTCATCAGACTGTGGTGTAGTCAAGGCCACAGTTGGCCAATTTTTCCATGAGGATGTCATGGGACACCAGATCAAAGGCTTTTTTAAAGTCCAGATATATGACATCAATCTCTTCTCCCTTGTCCAGGTGATACGTCAGCTGGTCATAGACGGAGATGAGATTGGTCAGGCAAGACCTTCCTGTGACAAACCTATGCTGGCTATCCCTCAGGATGTTGCCCTCAGCCAGCTTATCCAGAAAGGTCTCTTTGATAATTTTCTCCAGAATCTTATTGGAGATTGAGGTCAAGCTGATTGGCCTGTAATTCCTGGGATCTACTTTCTGCCCTTTCTTGAAGATGGGTACCACACTGGCCTTCTTTCAGTCTTCAGGTACTTCACCTGAGCACCATGAGTTTTCAAATATGTTTGCCAATGTTTGGGCTATGACACCTGCCAGCTCCTTGAGTACTCTAGGGTGTAATCTGTTAGGACCAGCTGACTTGAAGGTGCCCAGTCTCTCAAGATGATCCTTTACTAGATCAACACCGATGCTGGGTATAAATACGCCCTCACTCTGGCCGTCCCTTGTCATGCTAGGCAGGGTGGTCCCATTGGACTGATGAAAGACCAATGCAAAGTACCCATTTAGTAGTTTGGCCTTTTCCTGGATGTCGGTTATCAGCTGTCCTGTTTGGTTCAGCAGGGGTCCAATGTTACCCTTGCTTATTTTCCAACTCCCTACATATCTGAAAAAGGACCTTTTGTTGTCCTAGATATGTGAAGTCAAGTGGAGCTTAGTTGCAGCCTTGGATTTCCTGATCCTCTCCCTGCAGGTACAGACCAGTGCTGAGACTAAACATTTTGATTTCAGAATACATAAATCTTTTATTTAGAATGGAAGATGTTAGATTTCCAATAGAACACATTTAGAATCTTTTATCCTGTAAAAAAAAGCTTGCTATTTCACCTTTTCAGTCTGACTTAGAGTGAAAGGATCAATTTAAGTATTGGCTTCTATGTGGGACAAACTCCGCGTTTCAGTAAACTCTACTAGTAAGTGTTGTAGGTGCAAGTTTCCCTTTATGGAATTTCCACACATCAGCCAGTTCCTTGTCCCAGTATAACTGATGTAAAAAAAATACTCACCTCCATGTTGGCTCTGGATTTCCAGCACTCTTCACTGGCAGTGCATGGTCATGGGGTGGTGGATTGTTACTCCTGCAGGCAGGCCCAGGAGTCAGCCTCCCCCCTTTCCTACCTCAGTCTAAACACAACAACAAAACTTCCCCTACCTCTCCTATCCAGGGAACGGGCTTCACCACAGTGTTTCAGTGTTGCCTTTTTTTCCGGCTTCCCTCCTTCCCCAACAGCATCTCTGGTGGAGTATTTTAACTTCCTCCAGGGCCAGCCAATCATCCCCATCAGCAGAGCATCCATCTAGGTGGGCTATTACTCTAACCCTCTGCAGCTAGACTTCAGCCTCTGAGCCATGCACCTTGTTACATGTGGGTATTACAAGAAACCCCTGAAGATGTACGTTCCCTTCCTAAAAGGGGTTCTACAGAAGAGATTGTATACCCAATCATTGCATAATCTTTACTTTCCTGTTCTCTGTTTCAGGCTGCAGGGGGAATGAAAAGGTCTATCCTGCATGTCCAAATTATGTCATACATCTTTTTACAGTGGCAGTGCATCAAGAGTAAACTATAGCTTCAGTGAGTTACATTACTGAAAATCAAGCCTTCACTTCACAGTACAATATGACACACTGTGAGATTAATTATTTAACATTCTAATTACAAAATGGAAACACACCTTTCATAATTCCACTCTCCGAAAGGAACGAGTGAACAATTAATTACAAGCAATGATAATTCAGATACTTAAAGATAATCTATCAATCAATCTGCACGGCAAAATTAATTTAATAATCCACAGATATGTAACTGAATCAAACATAAGGAAACTGTTCAAGAATAATTAGTACAAGTAGTTAAACACTGAGATACCATAGCAGACTAATCATTTTTTGAGATCCCTGTCAAGACATAACATATCTATAGCTGCACAAATGATATATCTTCTGTAGGTCCAATATCTTGCTTTCTTCAGTGATCCAAGAACTCTCAGCTCACCAAGAAAGGGATATGCAGCCAGATGAGAAGGACCAGCTTTGTGAAGGACCAGGTAATCCAAGGTTGTGAGTAGAAATAACAGGTGATACTATACGAGTATTCCACACCGATTTTCTGTGGAGACCTAATTTAAAGGATCTCCCTATTATAGCCTTCTTAGAAAGCATTTTAGGTTTTTTAAATAATTTCTTAACACTCAAATCTGTTACATCTCATCTTCCTCTGCCCTGAAATCTCACTGCCTTCTAGACAAAGCCCCCATGTGATCTAATTCACACTCCTGTCAACTTACGCTACCCCTCTTACAAGTCTCCTGCACTGCAACATCCCTCAGTTGACAGCGCTCTTCCTTTTCTCTTGGACAGCAACCAAACTTGCTTTGCATCTTAGGTACCAAAATCCTCCCTTACTTCCCAGATGGCCCTACCTCTTAGTTTCTAGTTCTTTTCTAGTCATCAAGATGCAAGAGACTTGCACTAGCCCTCTCCTAA
The DNA here is from genome assembly GCF_001723895.1 of Crocodylus porosus. Classification (NCBI taxonomy): domain Eukaryota; kingdom Metazoa; phylum Chordata; order Crocodylia; family Crocodylidae; genus Crocodylus; species Crocodylus porosus. The sequence goes on from NW_017728886.1 coordinate 29,557,729, forward strand.
GCACCTGCTCTGTCATAAAAATCACTTGGATATTGGGTCTATGGGAAAGTATAGGAAGATACTGGATTTGAAACAAAATGACAAATCAGCCTGACCTTGATACCTGAAAATATCATGGAGCAGGTCTTCATAGAACCTATTTGGAAACACCTAGAAGATAACAAGTGATCACAAACAGCCAGCATGAATTCACCAAGAGCAAGTCAAACCTGGCCAACTTGATTTCCTTCAGTAAGGTTACAGACTCTCTGGAGAGGGGAGAACAATGTGGGTAATAAATCTTGACTTTAGCATGGCTTTTTGATGGTGTCTCTCACATCATTCTCATTAGCAAACTCAGGAAATAGACAAAAGTACTATAAGGTGGATATAAAACTGGTGTAATCATACTCAATGAGTAGTCAGCAATGGCTCAATGTCTAGCTGGCTGGAGCTAGCAAGCAGAGTTCCTCAAGGGGCTATCCTGAATCAGTTAATAACTTGGATGGTGGAATTAAGTGCAAATTTAGCAAATTTGAAGATGACACCAAGTCTGGTGGAGTTGCAGACACTCTGAAGGGTAGGGCTAGGATCCAGAATAACTCAGACAGGCTGAAGAAATGGTCCAAAATCAGAGGAGCTTACACTCATTCATGTTGAATGTCTTGCTCCTGGATAGGAACGTTTGCATGCATAAATACAGACTGGGTAATTATTGCTTACACTGTAGTACTGCAGAAAAAGATCTAGGGTTTATGGAGGATCATAAACTGAAGGTGAGCCAACAGTGTACTCTTGCTGCAAATAAAAAAGCCAACAGTGTAATGGGTTGTATAAACAGGAATGTTTCTTGCAAATCAAGGGAAATGATTCTTCTGTTCAGAACTGTTGAGGTCTTACTTGGAGGACTACATCCAGTTTTGTGCACACACTTCAAGGAGGACATGGACAATTTTGAAAGAGTCCAGGGGAGAGTCACAAAAATGATTAGGGGCCTGGGAAGCATGACTGTTGAGGAAAGGTTGAAAGAACTAGGATTATTTAGCCTGGAGAAGAGAAAACTGAGTGGAGAACTTAATCAGTCTTCAAATACCTGAAGGACAATGCATCGGACCTGAGCCACAGTGGTAGCCATGGTTCCCCCCAGGTGGCTGTGCTGCCCCTGCCTGGCTTTGTCTCCAAGACAGATCCCCCCCCCCCCGATTACTTTCCTGCCACACCTTGTTCTTATTAAGATTTAGATAAAGGTAGTCGCCCCCAGGAGTTAGAGTGAGTCTCTGTCTATACATCATCATTTGATGCTGCGGCTAGTAAAGCGAGCACAACGCTGGCGCTTGCATTCATAGATGCTTCTCAAGCAAATCCCGGGACGTCATTCTCCCCTTGTACTTGGCCCTGGTGAGGCTGCAGCTGGAGTACTGCATCCAGTTTTGGGCTCTGCAATTCAAAAAGGATGTGGAAAAGCTTGAGATGGTGCAGAGGAGAGCCACATGCATGATCAGAGGGCAGGAAAACAGACCTTATGATGAGAGGCTGAGAGCAATGAGGCTATTCAGCCTGGAAAAACGCAGGCTCAGGGGTGAGCCATCTATAAGCTTATCAGGGGTGCTCATCAGGATCTGGGGAATGACTGTTCACCAGAGCCCCCCAAGGGATGACAAGATCAAATGGTCACAAACTCCACTGTGACCGGTTCAGGCTGGTCATAAGAAAGAATTTCTTCACTGTCCGAGCCCCCAAGGTCCGGAACAGACTGCCACCTGAGGCGGTTCAAGTGCCCACTTTGAATGCCTTCAAAACACATTTGGATGTTTATCTTGCTGGGATCCTATGATCCCTGCTGACTTCCTGCCCCTGGGGCGGGGGACTGGACTCAATGGTCCTCTGGGGTCCCTTCCAGCCCAAATATCTATGAAATGTATGAAATCCCTGGGTCCTTCCTGGACCCCTCTAGTCTCAGTTTAGCCCTCAAGCTCAATAGACCCTCCTAGCCTGTATGTGCCTCTGCTGGGGCATCTGTAGCTTTAAGGACTCACTGTGTAGCTCTGTCCTTCCCTAAGCCATGCTCTATGCCTTGCAGGTATTGTCTCTCATTGATATTTATGACTCTGGTCCCTTCTGGAGTCTTGGCTCCTCCTGGACAGTGATGATGTGTAGGGGTGCACATGCACCCCCTGAGAGCACTGATGCACCCCCTGCCAGGCCACACTCCCCATTTAGGCAATGGGCAGGGAGGGCAGTAGGAGCACTGTTGCCCCTGTTGCAAACCCCAGCCAGACTGTGGGAGCATCGGATGTAGCACTGCAGCCACTTCCGGGAGTGCTGCAGCCACTTCCCAGTTGGTGAGCAGTTTTGCCATGGAGGAACCCCCACCCCTCTGGGTCGGCTAGATTGGCCATGGGGTCCCCTTCTCACGGTTGCTGACTGGTTTCTGGGTGGCACCCATGTGGGTGGCACTAAGGTGGCACCAGTCACCCATGCTCCTGGACCTGGTCCCACCTTGAGCCAGTTAATTTGGCTGTGGTCCCTCCTAGGCCTTTGACACGTCCTAAGCCCTGGCCCAACCCCCAGACCAGCTGTCAGACTCCTTTAATGTCCCACTCGGTCCCACTCTGGACTGTCAGACCCCTTTGGTTTCTCACTCAGCCATGCTCTGGGCCCTTGGATCTTTTTGGGCTCCTGCACTCTCTGTTGAGTCCCACTGTCATCCCCTCTTGCACTACCAGTTCCCTAAACAGGGCTTGAGTCTGCCCTTTGCAGTGCTCAAGCCTAACCCCAGTGCAACCTAATTAAGAGCACCTGTACACTCTGGCAGGCACTCAAATCTTTTCCAGGCTTAACATAAAACTAAGGCTACCTGCCTGTATAAAAAAAAAAATCCTTCTCTGCCCTAGGTACCTTTCCCTTGTTCCCAGGTCTGCAGAGTTGCTTCCTCCTAGGCAATTCAAGAACCCTGCTGCTAAGAGCTCCTCATTTCTTGGCTCTCAGGGCTGGGCTGAATGATCAGCTAAGGCCTTGGGCTTATATAGCTCCGGCCCAGTCCTCTGCTAGTTAGGTGACTCTCCAGTCAGCCCCCCATCTAATGACCTGCAAGCTGCCTCAGCCTGCTTTCCCTGTTAAAGAATCAGGCGCACCCCAGCAATAATAAAGAGAATGGAGATGGCCTATTATCTCTGGCTGTAGGGGACAGAATTAGGAGCAAGGGCCTCAAATTGCAGCAGAGAAAATTTGGGCTGGGGATTAGAAAAAACTTTCTGACTATGAAGATGGCCAAGCATTCAAACAGGTTACCTAAAGAAATTGTGAAATCTTTATCCCTGGAATTTTCAAAACAGGTTAGAAAGACATTTGCCTGGGATCGTTTAGTCTTCGATGATCCTGCCTTGAGCAGAGGGCTGGACTAAATGACCTTAGGAGGTCCCTTCAAGCCCTGCTTCCCACTGGCAGCTCATTCCCTGGCTGCAGGCAGGCTCCACCAGAAAAAAAAAGAAGGATCAGGCTCCTTGCCATGACAGTGACAGAGCCCCTAAATTGAAACAGTGGATTTTTAATCATCACAATTAAAAACTCAGCAATTAAAAACCCACCATTTCAATTTAGGGAGAACTAAATCCCCATCACATGTGCAAGCAGCCCTTATGGCTAGTGACAGAAGTTAGACTTAATAGATTTCATCAACATTAGGGCTATAAGGGACCTTGTGAGATCAGGAACTCAGCTGGGGTCAAATGATCCCAGCAAAATAAGCATCCAAGTGTTTCTTGAAAGTGTCCAGAGTAGATGCTTTTACCACTATTCCAGGCCCTGGGCACTCAGACAGTAAAGAAGTTTTTCCTTATGTCCAGCTCTAAAACAGTCTTTGAGGAGTTTGTGACCATTGGGCCTTGTCTTTCCTTGGGATGCCCTGGTGAACAAACATTCTCCCAGATCCTGGTGCACACCCCTTATGTACTTATAAGCTGCCACCAAGTCACCCCTTACCCTATGCTTTTCCAAGTTGAAGAGTCGCATGGCTCTCAGCCTCTCCTCGTAAAGCCTGCTCTCTTGTCCTCTAATCACGTACATGCTTTTCACTTGACTTTTTCAAGCGTCTCTGTATTCTTCCTGAATTGCGGAGCCCAGAATTAAATACCTTATTCCAGCTGTGGCCTCACAAGGCTGAGTAAAGCAGGAGGATGGCAAGAGGTTGATTTTCTGGGTCTTGCTTGAAATGCAACATCTGGCCATGCCCCCGCTCCTGTCACTGGAACAGCAAAAGGTGGTGTTGGGGGAGGGGGTGCTGATAGGGGCAGCAGCCCCTGTCATGATGTCCCAGGGAGCACAAGCCTCTTCCTGGTGGGGGGTGGGGAGGCTGTGTTGTGGGCAGAAGCAGACCAGGCAGAACTGCCAAAGCCTATGTCGGTTGAGCAGCATTGATGGGGCTGGGAGGGGTGGCTGTGGGGGCCTAAATGGTGGCAGTCTTAGGAGTTGCAGTATTAGGGCGGGGTGGCTATAGGGGCCAAAAGTCACCTTAGCCCTTTTAGCCACCCCTCCCAGTGCTGCCACTTACCCTGAGCAGGCTGTGGCATCCCTGCCTGCTCCACTCCCACCCACAGCACAGCTCCGCCTCACCAGGAAGATGCTTGTGCTCCCTGGGACACCATGACACGTTCTCCCCTTTCCCATCCAGTGGCAGGGATTGTGGCATGGCCAGATACTGGCTGGCATGGCCCCGCCATCTGCCCACATCATCCAGGGCTGAGGCTAAGGCCAGGTGGTGGGGCTCAGCCAGACTGGCCTGCAGGTGCTGCTGAGGATGGGCATGGAGGGGCCGGGCCGGGCCGGGCAGTTGGGCAAGGCCCTTCCCAGCCAGCCGCAGCTCAGGCTGGGGCCACAGAAGCTGTACACCTGGTTTGTTCCTGGCTCCCTGTGCCCAGGCCAGGTTGGACTGTCACAGAGTCACTGTCGTGGTTAGGGCTCTCCCCCTCCTCTTCTTTCCCCACTGCAGGGGGGGTGGCGGGGAGGCTCAACCCTTTAGTGCCAGCCAGGGGCTGGCGTCTAGCCATGCTTCTTCTACCACACCAAAAGCCTGGAAGTAGCTGCTTTCCCCCTCCACCTTCAGGCACTCCCCAGCTGGGGTCTGTGCAGGCCAGGGTAGGGGTTTAAACCCCTCCACAATTATACTCAGGCCTACTGGGCCCTGAGCCCCCCTCCTTAGATTCCCTCAAGAAGGGAAGAGAGGACTTGCTCTAGCACCCCCGGGCTTCTGGCTTAAGGCACTGCAGGCGTGTGGCTGCATTTCCAGAATCAAAAGTGGACGTCTATTTACTAGCTTGCTGATTTCATCTATAGAAGTTAGATTAACCTGCAAAGATTGAATCAATTCAGGCTTGGGTTTTATGAATGTCTGTACTTAGGCTATGTGTTTATGAACATACTCATATTCTCTGAGTATATTTCGTACACAGTTTAACAATGCTACCAACATCCACATCAAGTATAGGGATAACATGGACTACACTTATATAATTTTATACTTATGTGTGTATCAAGAAAGCAACAATGATAATAACCCAGAGAAATTATACAAATGAACAGAAAGAAGCCCACCCATCAGAACTGACTCTCAAAAGCCTGAAGGCAGTAGAAGAAGACTAGTGTAACTGGCCAGAATGATGCATCTAGGTGTACGGGAAGGTAAAGATACAGAAACAGAAAAAGAAAGATTTTACCTGTTGTTGCTACACACTCTCTACTTCCTTTAAAGAAAGGCCCCCAGGACAAACCATTTTACAGTTGCCAAAATCCTTCAGTTAAACCCAGACAATCCCTGCAGGATTACCCTATTATTCCCATTGTTTTATGAAAATGACTTTTAAGAGGAAAAAACTTTGTTCTTTTTCTTTATGATGTAAGTAAGGTAGCCTCAAAATAACTCCTTGGATTTTTTCAAGTTTCTTTTTTTTTTGTTTTAAACAAAATGAATAAAACATTTTTCTTATTCCCAACTAGTTTAGTTTCACTAAACCTCTGGATCTTCAGCTGACCATAGAAACTCCCAGGGCAGATAAGACCTCTATTTTAATATGAAACAAGAAAAAAAAAATTGAATATCTCTTCATTCTGCCTCATATGCCATAAAAAAATCAAAAGGACAGAAGACTCTTTTTGTCTTCGGTAGATTTCCCATTTTTCTCTTCTGTAGATTTCCTTAACATCTATCCCAACTTTGCAGCTAGTCCAATAAGATATCACCCACAAAAATCCTTGTCTCTCACATATTTCCTGGACCATCACAGTAACATAACTCCATCACAACTCAAAAATCACTGACTTTTAAGAAATAATGAGAAAACGTATAACATGTACTGTACCTACTATTGTGAGAAACATTGTGTAACATAAATGGTTTGATTTCCAAGTATCAAGTATTTGTGGCTCCTGATGACTTAAAAAAAAACAGCTTTCTCTGCTGTGGGACAGCATATGGTAAAGTTGTGCAGGTGGGTTGCAAAATATCTTGTTGCAATACATAGATAGATAGATAGATCGATCGATCCATCCATCCATCCATGTGGATATATTTTTAGGGTAATTTATGTCACACTTATAGACTAGTAGATCTGGCCAGAAATTTCCTCATTATTCTTTTTCTGTCAGAAAATACTGATTTGAGAAAAGTGTTCCATGTGAATACATCAGTTTTCCAGTAGAAACAAGCAGGTTTCCCAAAGAAACTGGTCTGGTTTCCTGCCAATCTACCTAGTACCCAGCACCTTGAGTTAAGTGCTAGCAGTCCTTGCACCATCAATATTTCTAGGCTTCCTCCTTTGCTGTACAGAGTTTGACAGATCCAGCTTCAGTGGAGGGGTGAAGCAAAGTGCCAGGAGAAATGTCACACTCATAACTGGAAGGCTGGGATCCTAGAAAGAGAGTACCAGAGCCTCTGGGCAGCTCACTGAACCTTATCAATTTATTTTTTAAAGTCAAAATGAAAATTTAGGAATTCCTGTTTTGAAGGAAACTTCAATATTTGAGGTTTTATTATGATGTGGGACAATAAACTTTAAACATCTCAGAAATTCCTAAGAAGTAAGAATCCTGGGTTCTGACCAACTGTAACAGGATTGTGGCTCCAGGGATGGCCATGATGCCCCTTGATGGCCACATGGCTTCTGCCCTAGTCTCATGTACTTTGCTTCTGGCTCCGGGGTATCTTCCTGTTACTCCCACCCACATCACCTTGATGTTCTTAATTAATTCTTAATTAATCTTTCCCTGGAAAGATCTTGGAAAAAATCATCAAAGAAACCATCAACACCAGGCTAACATTCTAAGAGACAGCCAACATGGCTTTGCTGCAGTTAGGTCTTGCTTGACCAATCTCATTTCCTTCTATGACCAGGTGACCTATCACCTGGACAAAGGAGAAGAGGTTGATGTCATATATTTAGGTTTCAAAAAACCCTTTGACTTGATATCCTCATGGTAAAATTTGGGAACTGTGGCCTTGACAACCTTATGGTCTAATGGCTGTGCAACTGGCTTGTGAGGGCCAGAACCAGAAGGGTTAACAAGCAAGTTATAACGTGAGAAAATGCTTTTTGAAGATATCTGAAATAGAGCTTAAGGAACTGTTTTCTGTCTGTCTGGAGTACAACCCGCAAGATTTATATACAGCTTTTTATACTGATCTTCAGACAGCATGACTTTTAAAAAGCAGAACTAAAAAGTATAACCGCAGATGTAGCTGATTTATTAAATTTCACTTAGATTCAATAAAAATTAACAAATGTAATCACAAAGTATAATTAACATAGTAAGTTAAACTTAAGTAAAAACATGTTAATCTCAGACCCCAAAGTGATGTAGTGTAATTTGCTTATTAAATAAACCCAAGCTTGAGCAATAACTTATTGTAATAATTTCTAACAGCTTTTAACCCCATAAAATAACAGCTATAAAGTAACACTATGAATAGCTATATAACCAAAAAATTAGCATAAACAAAATATAAAAGAACATGCATGTTAAGTTACCCTCAGAAAAAAAACAGAACAGAATAATCATTGCTCAAATTCCTTGCTCCCAGTGTGAGCAAAGACCAAATCCTGACTGAGGGACCTTTCCTCCCCCAGTTCTCCCCCCGAAAGTGCAGTTCAGAGACAGCTGACTTCACTGAATCAACTTGATGTATATCTTCTAACTAAGAGACAGACTATCAATAAGTTGCTAACCAAGTGAAAACTCTTAGTTAATTTGTCTATTTATTTTATTATTACTGTCAATTTTAATTTATATTATTATGTTGTCTGTTTATTAGCTTAACCTTTTTACTAACTGTCATATGTGCAAACTGTATTTTTTGTTGCTATAAATAAATTTTTTTTTTTATAAGTAAAACGTCATTATTTTCCTCCCAACATCACCTCCTCAATCCCAAACCAAAAAGCCCAGTAGCTAATAAATTTGCAGTGCTCAGTCAGTCTGCAACTAAATTAATATACTCGCAGTGCCCAGCTAGCCTGTGACACTGGCTCCGTGATCGGACCTAGAGAATGATAGGCGATGGAACTGTGTCAACGTGGCACATGGTGACCAGTGATGTTCCCCAGGGCTCAGTACTCAGACCAGTACTCTTTAATATATTAATAAATTACATGGATTTGGGTGTCAGAAGTGGACTAGCTAAATTCACAGATGACACCAAATTATGGAGAAGTGCAGTCACTCTAGAGGGTAGGCTGGCAATTCAGACCAACCTGGACAGGCTCACAAGGTGGACAGAGCAAAACCTGATGATATTCAACACAGAGAAGTACAAGGTGCTCCATCTCAGGAGAAAAAACCCACTTCATACTTATCGGCTTGCCAGTGCTACGCTCACTAGCTCCATGACCAAAAGAGACTTGGGGGTCATGATTGACCACAAGATGAACATGAGCCACCAATGCAATGCCACAGCCAGGAAAGCAAATAAAACTCTACTGCTGCATTTCAAGCAAGATGCAAGAAGCCATCCTTCTGCTTTACTTGGCCTTGGTGAGGCCACAGCTGGAGTACTGCATCCAGTTCTGGGCTCTGCACTTTAGAAAGGATGTGGAAGCTTGAGAGAGTCCAGAGGAGTGCCACACACATGATTAGAGGTCAAGAGAGCAGACTTTATGATGGGAGGTTGAAAGGTGTGGGACACTTCAGCCTAGAGAGGCAAAGGCTCAGGGTGACTTGGTGGTAGCTTATAAGTATATAAGGGGTGTGCATCAGGAACTGGGGAATGTCTTTTCACCAGGGCACCCCAAGGGGAGACAAGGTCTAATGGGTCAAAAACTGCTGGAAGACCATTTTAGAGTGGACATAAGGAAAAACTTCTTTATCGTCTACTCCCCTCAGAAGTGGTGCAAGCACCTCCTCAGGATACCTTTAAGAAATGCTTGGATGCTTATCTTTCTGGAGTGATGTGACCCCAAATGACTTTTTGCCCCTGGGCAGCAGGCTGGACCCAATGATCTTGTGAGGTCCCTTCCAGCCCTAATGTCTATGAAATCTATGAAATGTATGGAATCTATTAAATTTTTCAAAGAGAGGCTGCCCAAGGGCCCTAGAGTGAGCCCGAGTCCATCTTCCTGTCAGCAGATCCCTCTCAGACTCTGCTACTTCCAAATCTAACTTTCACATCAAGTGGTCCCTCCTGGCCTGTATGTGCCCCCTCCAGGATGCTTGTTTCTTATGGGCTACATGTGGTCTCCAACCTCCCCTGTAGCCACATCAAATCCTCACTGGTGTTACCAGTTACTCAGTTTAGCAGGCCCTTGGCCCCAATCCAGTATTATACCTATTCAGACTTCTATGTACTTCTATGTACTCTGCCCTTCCAGGGCTGCTTGCCACCTGTCTCTCATCTCTGCCCCACTTGGGTGGCTGGACCCCTAGTCCTATGTCTGTTGCTCTCTCCCTCACTTTCTCTTACTAGACACCTGGCCCTGGTGCCCTCTCAAGCTACCTTGCAGCTTGTACCCTGCCTCCAGAAGGCTCAAGCCTTATGTGCCTCTCTGGCACTCCTGGGACTTCTACCACCCCTACTTAGTTCTAATCTGGTCCACTGGTTTAAGTATAACATAAGAATAAGCCCTCTGACCATAACAAAATTCTCAGTGGGTCTTAACCACCAACCAGCAGGTCCTCTGCTGAGTCGCAATACTTTTCCATACCCTGAGCCCAACATCACTGCCAACTAGTTAGCAGCATTGTACCTGCCTGCCCAGGGTAGACCTGTTTGTCCACCTTTAAAAAAAAAAGTGTGAGCCCAGCCTACCAAGTCACTCATTGGCCTCCCTTGGATAGGGAGGCCACAGGAAAAAAGGGGACAACAGAGTTTGTGGGACAAAGAATGAAAGAACAGGCATGGGAGTGCAAGTCAGAGATTCAAAACAAGCATGCCACATGGGGGCATCGAGCAGAGCACACCAGACAGCACTCACTGGCCCCCAAACGAGTCCAAGGAACCAGCAGACACTGCTCTGCTCAGACACAAAAGTGAATCAAGGAGAGGAAAGTGGCCCCACAGTCCCTGGGAACCCTCCCAACCAGAGCCTTCTTCCTGGTCAAGTACATGGTCAGCTTGGCCAGGGCATGAAGGAGGTTGACCAGGAGATCCCGGGACTTGGTGATGCCATGGATGGGAAGTGCATAAATAAAAAAAGTGCAGGGAATAGCGCAGCCAGAACCTCAATAAGAGGTTGTGGAGGAGGACCTGCAGGGGCTGCAACCTGGTGCACTCTAGGTAGGCATGCGCCAGGGTCTCCCTCTGCCCACAAAAGGGGCAGCTGTTGGGGGCATCTGTGAAGCACACCAGATACACAACCATGGCAATGACTCCGTGGAAAAGCCACCAGCTGCCCAGGGTAGCAGCAGTCTCTCTCAGAAACTCCTCTGCATCCCTCCTGCTCTGAAGTTCTTTCCTAGGCCATCTCTCTGCCTTAGGTTTATATGCTTCCCCAAACCCTGCCCCTTTGTTCAGGTGACTTGCCTAACCACCTGCAAGTGTTTCTCATCAGGGCTTGATGGCTGGTCTCCACGGCAGCTTGCAGTTGCTGTTCTAGCAGGATTCTTGTTGCCCAAGCTAGGCTTTGTCCTGTTGTGCTATTTGCAGAGTGGCTTGCTCTGCAATAAGCACTTCTAGCCTTTGGCTTCTAGCTACCACTTGTTTGGCTGACAGCTTGTGATGTGTAGTGTTCCCTAAATTGCTTGCAAGTGTTCTCTCTTTACTTAATGTGCAGCTCTGTGATCAGGCAGCAGTGTTTTTTTGCTGCTTTCCCTGTTGCAACTAGCTTCTCTCTCTCTACTGCCTGAGCTCTATCTGTAAGAGTTTTTCCCCTTAAAGTAACAGGAGCCCTAGGCTCTTTGTTATACCAACTTTATATATCAGTCCTTGAACAGGGATGGTCACAAACAGCACAAGGTAAATCTTAATCTTTTCTTTCAGGGAATGCACCCCAAACTCAAAATCTCACATCCTGAGCAGTATATATCCCTCTCCTCCCAAATACTTTAATACTTCTGACTCTTGTCAGTATTAAAAGATAGAGCAAATTCCTTTGCTATTTGCCACAGCTTTGTCAAATAGATTACATCAGAAAAATCAACAACACCAGAGTATTTCCTTCCACATCCAAAAGCTTGCATGTTTAATTACATGCCATAAGAAAAATAGTTGCAATACAGAAAACGTACCAATTTAACAAAATCAAATTTTAAGTTGATTTAGTAAGGTATATGCAAATCATATGTAGGGACTATCCTAAAATTCATTAGAAAACGAGTAATCTGTTCTGGCTGAAAAAGGTAAATTAAATCAATATAATTACTGTATATAAACTGGTTGCTTCGGACCATAAGACGCACTTTTTTCCCCCCAAAAGTGGGGGGAAAACGAGGGTGCGTCTTATGGTCCGAAGGTGTGTGTCCCGGGGAGACGGGGCAGAGCTTGCCCGCGGAGGCGGCGGAGCCCGAGCGGGACATCCGCCGCTTGTTTACGCCGGGAGCCGGCAATAAAAATGACCGGCCGGAACACACATAGTCTCTCCTGCCATAAAAACTGGGTGCATCTTATGGTCAGGTGCGTCTTATGGTCCGAAAAATACGGTAGGTCTCTTAGGTCAGGTAGCCCATCGTTTTAACACAAACTGTATGTTGCTATGGTCATAGGGCTTTACATACAGGACATTCTGGAATCTGTCCAGTTTAGTTTGAAATTAAGTTTTCTTCTTATACAGTCGAAAATGACTTACTCTTGTAATACTTCCCTCTCCTTGTTCAGCACTTACTATATTTAGCTCTGAAAACAGAGATGGAGGGAGGGAATGCCAAGGAGGAGGGAGGTGGGGGGGGTGGTTCTTATCTGTTACAAGAACCTAAAAATGTCCCCAGCTATTGCTTCCACAGTGTAGTGTAAAAGTGACATGTGCCCATGCCACCACACCCCCTCTGCATCCACCCCTGCTCCCACACATTTACAGATTTAGGATAAGAGTTTTGAAAAACACTTAAGCAAATGAGGCTCCTAAGTCCCATCTTCAAAATCAGTTAGGTCTATGCTGCAGCCATGCCAGATCCAACCCTTGATCTTGGAAGGACTATAAAGTGCTTCCCCCTCACTCCTGCTCTCTGTGTGCCACTCCCCAAAATGAGGCAACTTATCCTCCTTCGAGCAGATCTGAAGTTGCATCTGGATCCATTCATAGGCCTCTTTCTTAGGTATATTGACTGGCACATGCCCATGGTGCCTCACTGCAAGGATCTGGTGTGTTTGAAGAGGAAGCAAAACAGAGAAGTGTATTTCAAGATAGCACTTCTGAACACTGCATGGAGGTGATGTAGATATCCTTACAGAAGTCTACATTTCACTGAGTTTCCATGAGACTGGCTCCTAAGAGCATATCTGTACCCTTCACTGCTGAGCCCAAAATCAGCACCAAGTTTCAAGTCTTGCCCGCTTGCTCCCATTAGGCACACACCTGAATGCAGCAGTTGGGTAGTATAGATGGCGTAGAATAGTCCTGTGTACATGTTTCATGGCTCCTCTGACTCAGAAAGCCTGGGAGCAGTGCTGGGGCATGCCCATGGGACAGCTGCTCTAATGGCTGGGTTTGGGTGGGCAAAGAGAAGGAACAAGTGGGCAGGGGTCAATTCCAGGTGCTGCTTTTCAGCCCAGAGGGAAGGCAGTATTGATATGCCTGTCATTTTAGACAAACAGGACTTAGGTCTCTGCATTAGACAGATACTTTTGATATAACATATGATGTCTCTCCTTTGTCTCATGACCATTGAAGGAGGTGCAGTGTCACAGACACATGAGAATACAACTGACTCTTCCCTTCCTCTTGTTACACTAAATATGACCTTAGTCATTGGTATGTAGGATCATTGTTACCAAGATGTTTTGCTAAGAACATAAGAAAGTGCCATACTAGGTCAGACCAATGGTCCCATCTAGCCCACTATCCAGTCTCTGACAGTGGTAGGAATGGATGCTTTAGAGGGAGAGCATTGAACTAGTTATAACTTGAGTGATCTATTCCCTATTCATTACTGTCCCTGGCATCCACCAGTATTGTTTTGGAGATGTCAGAGGAAACTTCTCCAACTCTTCTGTTCAACAGCAATTGATAGATCTATCCCCCATGAATTTGTCTAGTCCCTTTTTTGAACTGGCTGTGCTGTCTGCCTCTAGAAAATCCTGTGGAAATGAATTCCACAAGTTAACTATTTGTTCCATAAAAATGTTCTCTGTCTTATTAGTTTTAAACCTGTGTCCTACGATTTTCAATGGGTGCCCCCTAGTCCTAATATTTTGGTACTTGGTGAACAACCATTCCTTGTTCACTTTATTCATACCCAGACCTCTATGATAGTCCCCCTCAGCCTTCTACTTTCCGAACTAAGAGTCTTAGCCTTTTTAGCCTCTCCTGGTACAGCAACTGCTCATACCTGTGATCGTTTTGGTTGCCCTTCTTTGTACCTTTTCTAATGCTACTACATCCTATTGGAGATGCCAATGTGGCATAAGACACTTAGAGACAAACTGTGAAATTATTTGTTTATACAGCAGAGCTCTACGTAAGCATTCAAAGCCAAATTCTGCTTACCATAGGGTGTAGAACATGTTACAATTAGCACATGCCAACTCTAAGGAGTATTAGGCTGTGCTGAAGTTGGATGTTCTATAAGCAGTTGCAATATTCTCTGCACAGCTCAGGCCTGCTGCTAGAGGGCTGGTGAGCAGGGATATGGCTAGGAGCTGCCAAGTCTGCCCTGTGCTTGCCAGCTCTCTAGCAGCAGTATAAGCTCCAGAATTGAGCTCTCACTGGCCCAAATCACCCCCTGCCAGCCCTGCTGCCTTCCATCAGTGAAGATGGAGCCCTTCTGCCCTACCTGCCCAAATCACGCCCTTGATTACTCTAAATCCCCACTCTGCTGACCTCTTTCTCCATTCTCCCCTTGCTTCTGGCTTGCCACTCATCTGCAGGGAAGCTCCAGTACTGCTCCTGAGGCTGTGTGGGGTCTGGAGCAGCAGCGGCCAAGTGGGTTCCCCCTCCCTGCCTGCTCCATGGCTCCTTGCAGCCTGCACAGTCCCCATGCACAAGGATCTAGCTTGTGCGCCCCTGCTTGATGCCACAGCTGCCCAAACAACCACCAGAACCTCCCCCCATGACTACCTGGCAGCTTCCCATGGGGGAAGAGAGAAGGGATTGCAGAGGCAAGGAGCTGCTGGGCTGTTGTAGGGCCCAGTAGGGGTGGTGTGTATGTTATTCTGGATTTTAGGAAGAAGCAGGAAGACTCTGTGTTCTCATTAAGCCTTTATTGTAACAACTAACCCCTTACCCGAAATTGTTCACTGACCCTTTCCTGTAGATGACATCACTGTTTAGTAAGGGAGTTAACCCTTACTATTACATCCCCCTTTGTCAGGGAAAACTTGATACAGTTACAAAAGGCATCTAAACAAAGCAGAAACATTGGTAAGTCTACGCTTTTAGACCTGACTAATTCACAGATCTAATCTCTTTGGTGGAACTGAGGTGTGTCCAGACATAGCGTGGTAAACAGGTGGAATTTGAAGCATGCCTGGTGTCATAGGGCTGTCTCTGATGGTCCTTTATCTGTTTGTCTTTCTCCTGAAATTCCTGTGGATTGACAAGTTTTGGAACCAAGTAATTGATCATACTTGGGAGGGTAGTACAGAGTCAACGACTCATAAGCAACTCAGCTGGACTCCACCCATGCTCCAATGGTGTTGAACAGTAGATTAAGCATGCTTTATAGAGATGTTCATTCTTCTGGAGCAAATTCTTCACAGTTTGCACCACTTATGTTCTGCTTCTCCATTACTATGGGGGAAATGTGGACTGCTGGTGACATGCTGAAAGTCATACTGGGCTGCAAACTGCTTAAACATGACTCCAGAAAATTGTGGCCCATTATCAGTTCTTAAAACTGAAGGTAGGCCATGGTGTGCAAATATAATCTTCAATGCCATTATAACTCTCTCTGTTGCAGTGCTCTGTAACTGCACCAACTCCAAGTAACAGGAATAATAATCAATAGCAATGTGGTAAAAAGAATCCTTCGGTGAATAAATCAGCTGCCAACATCTGTCATGAATGATCTGGTAAATCAGTTGTGAGGTATGGCTCCACAGGACTGGTCGGTGTTGAGTACAAACCTTACAACTGGCCACCCAGCTGTATATGTCATCGCAGATGAAGGGCCAAACTGTCTGGTGAGCCCTGGCTTGACATTTTGTAATGCCCTGGTGAGCATTGTGAATCTTCTCTAGGTTTTTCTGGCGTAGTGCTGAAGGTACCAGGACTCTGTTGTGGAACATGACTAAGTGTCTGACAACATGGAAATTGAGTCTATCTTGTTGGTACTTTGCTAGTTCACAGTCCTTAAATCTTACTTGAGGCCATCCTTCCAAGCAGTATTTATTTATATATTGGCAAGAGGAATCAGCTTCTTGAGGTTCCTGAATTCTCGTTTGTAGTGAAGCAGATATGGGTATCCCATCCACAATAATGTCCATGTAAACCACAATATCTCACTCCTGGCAGAGTTCCTTTGGAGACAGTGGAGTCTGTAATGGTGCCCTAGAAAGAGTATCAGCTATTTGTAACTGTTTTCCTGGGATATGTACTGTAGAAATTGCTGGATTCTCAGTGGAAGTTCATCAAGAGGCTTGTCTCGTAACAGATACGCAAGTGGCTTGTGATCAGTTTGTAAAGTAAAAGTCAGGCCTACAAGGAAAGTTCTGAATCACTCATATGTCCATGTAACTGCTAGTGCTTCTTTTTCTATTTGTGCATATCGAGTTTCAGGTAGAGAAAGTGCTCCTGACACAAAAGCCATAGGGGCCCAGTGGCCTGCTTCCTGACTTTGTTGTAACACTCCTCCAGTCTCGTATGATGAAGCACCTGCTGCAATACAAGTTTCTCATGTTGGATCATACTGGGCCAGTATCAGGGCTGAACTGACTATAGATTTGATCTCATTGAAAGGTGACTGCTGTAGTAGTCCCCAGAGGTATATGTTCTTGTCACTTAAGAGGTGTCTTAAAGGCATCGTTATTGTTGCCAAGTTTGGCACAAAACAAGCCAAGTATGTGGCCACGCCTAAAAATCTCCTTAATTCAAGGACAGCATTGGGTGCTGGGAACCCCTTGATGGCTGCAACTTTTGATGGATCTGGCTGGATTCCATGTGGTGTAATCCAATGTCCCACAAACATGAGTTGTAAAGTAGCAAAGGTGCATTTTTCATTAAGTGTAACTCCAGCTTCTTGGCAGAAAAGGTTCTTTGGGTGAATCTGATATCTCTTATTAGACCAACTTAAATAGTTGCATATTTGAAAGAGCCACCTGGATACCACGTGAAGAACTGCTGCAGTACAGAAGAAAACCCCCCACAAATTGCACATTGCCGGTTATGACATATCACCCCTCCCTCAAACCCATACGGAAAATCCTCAAACAATTGCAACACATACTAGAAAGAGACCCTATTCTTAAAAAGATCTTCCCAGAGCCACCCAGTCTAGCCTTCAAACAAGCACTGAATCTCGCTAACCTCATCACCAGAAGCAAACTTCCTCAAGCCCAGAACACACCAAATGGATCCAGACCATGCCGTGACAAGAAATGCAAAACTGCCAACACATCTCCACCACCTCCACAATTACTACAGCCCACAACAGAGCCATCAGCATTCCTGGATCTTACAGCTGTACCTCCAGAAATGTAATATATCTCATCCAATGCACCAAATGCCCTGATGAAAAATACGTAGGAGAGACCAAACAACAACTGCACACCAGAATGAATGCACACTGGAAATCTATCAAAGACAGGAATACTCAATTACCCGTCGGGGCACATTTCTCACAAGAAATCTTCAACTGCGGCCTGACTAAAGTCGCATAGAGGGGGAGTATCACCTCTCTGGACCGGCTTGGGATGCACCTTTGGATGCATGACAAGGTACAGCTGGCTTTGCTGGCTGTGGTCTGGCATTGGCAGCTCATGTTCATCTTGGAGTCAATAATGACTCCAAGATCCCTTTCCGCCTCTGTGCTTTCAAAAAGGGAACTCCCCAACCTGTATGTATGGTGTGGATTCCTTCTCCCAAGGTGCAGCACCCTGCATTTGTCTATGTTGAACCCCATCCTATTCTCATCTGCCCACTTTTGTAGTCTGTCTGTCTAGTTGCAGCCTTTCTCTCCCTTCAAGTGTGTCCACCTCATCCCACATCTTAGTGTCATCTGCAAACTTGGACAGCATGCTTTCCACCCCCTCGTCCAAGTTGCTGATGATGTTAAACAGTGCGGACCTGAGGACCAAGCCCTGGGGGACCCCACTGCTCACATCTCACCAGGTTGAGTACAACCCGTCCACCACTACACTCTGGGTGCACACCATCAGCCAATTTTTTTATCCATCTGACTGTGTAGGCATCAATGCCACAGTCACCTAATTTATTGATGAGGATGGGGTGAGAGACAGTGTCAAAGACCTTCTTAAAGTCCAGAAAGACTACAT
>NW_017728886.1:29576139-29589746 GCF_001723895.1 Crocodylus porosus
CCAAGATTGTCCCTACCTCTGGTAGGTGGGATATCCCGGTCCCTGTTCAAGAAAATAGAGGCAAAGAATCTGTTGAAAAAATCAGCTTTCTTGTCTGGCGTAGCCACAAGATAACCGTTTGTGTCTTGCAGGGGCCCTACAATGCCTGGTGCCTTCTTCTTGCTCCCACTGTACTTGAAAAAGGACTTTTTGTTGTCCTTAATCCTGGATGCTAGCCTGAGCTCCATCTCTGCCTTGGCCTTCCTAATAGTCCTCCTACACTCACGGGCCAAGGAGGAGTACTTCTCCTTGGTGATAGCTCCTCCCTTCCATTGGTTGTATGCCACCCTTTTAGTCCTCAGGCATTGCTGAATGCCCTTGCTGAGCCAAGGGGGTTTCTGAGCACTCTTACCCCCTTTGCTTCTCTCAGGGACTGTTATCCTTTGGGCC
This sequence comes from Crocodylus porosus, assembly GCF_001723895.1. Lineage (NCBI taxonomy): Eukaryota > Metazoa > Chordata > Crocodylia > Crocodylidae > Crocodylus > Crocodylus porosus. The sequence continues at coordinate 29,576,569 of NW_017728886.1, forward strand.
TGGAGGATCACCCCCTTAAGGAATGACCATCCCTCATGGAATCCCATCTCATCTATCTTCTGGGCCCTCAGTGCCTCCCCAACTAGTCTCCTAAGCTCATTGAAGTTGGCCCTTCTGAAGTCAAGGGCTTTAGCCTTGGTGTGAGCCCTTGATGCTGGATAATGAAATCCAGTAGGTGATGATCGCTATTGCCCAGGTGGTCAAGGACCTGCAGTCCCCTCACCAGGTCATCCCCCGTGGCCAGGACCAGGTCCAGCAAGGCATTACCCCTAGTGGGGCTGTGCACTTCCTGGATAAGGTGAAGGTCCTGTAATACAGCCAGGAACCTATGCAAGCAGTCAGACCTGGCTGTCTGCTCCTCCCAACAAATGTCTGGGTAGTTTAGGTCACCTATGACAATAACATCCCTTGACCTAACCACCTCCATAAGCTGACTGGAGGAGAAGTCTTGGTCCAGCTCTTCCCCCTGGTTGGGTGGTCTGTAGTAGACACCCACCGTAAGGTCCCTTCTTGCCATGCCCCCCTTGTAGTTTGATCCATAGTGTCTCTGCCCTACCCTCCTCTATCCCGAAGCTAATCCTTGATGATGTGAGGTGCTCTTTGACATAGAGTGCTACCCTCCCACCTTTCCTCTCTGTCCTGTCTCTTCTATATAGGGTGAATCCCCGAATCCCTGCTGCCTAGTCGTAGGTAGGGTCCCACCAGGTTTCTGTGAGCCCTACTAAGTCTGGGTACTTACTTGCAATCAGGAGGCACAGTTCCTCCTGCTTGCTCCCCTACTATGAGCATTAGTGAAGAGGCACCTGAGGCCTCCTGAGGGTGCATGTGTTTCCCTCCCAGTCTCAGGACAGTTGTGGTCCCCTACTCCCTGGACATTGTTGCTTACCTGGGCGCTTCCCATCCTCTTGTCACCCTGCATGCTGGTGAAGCATCCTCTCCACTTGAAGCGGCCCCTTCCCCTGGTGGAGCTAGTTTAAAGCCTGCCATATGAGATCAGACAACCTAGAGTAAAAGATACGTCTGCCCTTAGGGGAGAGGTGAAGCCCATCCCACCCCAGCATGCCCTCCTTACAAAAACATGGGTCATTATCAAAAAACCCAAAGCCTGCCTTGTGGCACCAGCTCCAAAGCTGCCAGTTAACCACGTCAATGCAGGCCTCATGACGCCTACCCCATCCACTTACTGGGAGAATGGAAGAAAATACCACCTGGGCTCCCGTCTTTTTCAGTTGGTGTCCCAAGGCCTTGTAGTCCTCCATGATGTTATCCAACTTGCCCTTGGAGTCATCATTTGTACCCACATGGACAACAACTAGTGGGTAGTAGTCAGAGGGCTTGATGATTTTAGGGATGGTCTCTGTGATGTTGTGAATCCTTGCTCTGGGCATGCAGCAGACCTGCTGTGACCAGGGCTCCGAGTGACATATTGGACCATCAATTCCCCTCAGGATGGAGTCCCCGATGACCAGAACTTTGCGTATCCTTCTCGGGGTATGCCTCTTCTGAGCAGGTGATGTAGGTTGAGCGGCTTCAATTTCTCTGGGGACCTGTTCTTCTGCCTCCTCCTCCAGGGGGGCCAGGGCTGCATACCTGTTCCCGGGGGGTGTCTGGAAGCAGGCACAGCAGTTGTGTGAACTGCCCTGGCCTTGACAGGAACCTGCTGCCACCGATTAGTTGGGTGCTGTGCACTAGGGGTCTCTCCGGTGGATTCCTGGTCCTGCAGACAACAGAAATACTTACAAAACACTTCCCAAAGATGAGCCTATGAACTCCACTTTATCAGCCTCCTGGATACTAAAAATCATGGATTAAATATAGACATTGGATTTATAACACATTATAACCTGCCTAACATCTGACTTCCCAGGTATCTCTCTACTATTTATCCCTCTTCTCGTCCACTTGCCCCCCAGCCTGTCTCTCACCCACTGACTCCTCAATCTACATTTTCACTGACTATCTACCTTGTATGCATACCAGACCAGACTCTGACTTCTTTACTTTTCATTTCATTCAGGAAGAGCACATACCCACTGCAGAAACTTCCTTAGCCTGACGAAGGGTTTTTGAACCCAAAAGCTTGCTTAATAACTGTTTTCCAACTATTTAAGTTGGTCTAATAAAAGAGATCAGATTCACCCAAAGAACCTTGTCTGCCTATGTCCTTAGGCCAACAAAGCTATAACCTACACCCCTATAACTCCACCTTCTTGGATTTTTCCGAGTGCTGCATCCACTCTTGGGTTATGTTATGCCTTGGTGGTCCCAAAAATCAAAATATCATCTGCATGGCAAAAAACACCTAGGCCATCCAATATCTGTGACATCTGAAACTGCAATAATTCAGGAGCTGATGAGATTCCAGAAGGTAGCCGTTTAAACAGGTAGGGCCCAAATGGAGTAATAAAAGTTGTTAGCTTGGATGATTTAGTGGTTAGAGGAATCTGTCAGAACCCTACCCAAGCATGCAATTTTGTAAAAACTTTGGCTCCTGCAAGTTGAGCCATAGAAGGAAGACTGCATCTTTCTCTGCACACATACTTGTTCAGCTGTGTGAGATCAACACATATCCTGATCTTACTATTGGGTTTTGGCACAACCACCATCCCAGAATACCAAGGAGTAGGTTCTTCACTCTTTGTAATTACTCACATTTCCTCCATGCGTGTTAGCTCTTCTTTCACTTTGTCCATTAGTGGCAGTGGTACCTGTCTTGGAGTAGTTAATGCATATTCACCTGGCATTTTTCCCAGACCAAAAAGGACCAATGGGTATTTTGTTCTGTAGTACTGCTCGAAGGATTTCTGGTCCACCGTTTCATCTAGTTGATGGACAAATTGCAGTGCTTGTATATCTGGTAAGCAAAGTAAAAGCATAGCAAGATTACCAATCATATAGGCTTCCTGAGCTATACATCTCTGCTTCAGTGTCATCTTTGCATTAAAGGATCCCAACACTTTGAGGGTAGTGTCTCCTGGTCCCTGTAGCTGTTTTGGAGGGGTAAGAAGAATCCCACCTTAGGGCTGTGTGAAATTTCACCGCCAGTTTTATTTCAACCCGTTTTCAGGTCAAAAAAGCAAAATCAAAATGGATCAGCTACGGTCAAAACAGCCTCGAAACAAAACCAGGCAAGTCGAAACGTTTTGCCATTTTGATGCTGCTTCAACATTTTGCCCATAAGTTATAATGGGGAAGCTTGAAACAGTTTGTAACTTTGTCATTTCTGGCCTGATTTGGATGAAACTTGCAGTAATGGTATCCCCTTTTCAGGGTATGAAGCCTACCAGGTTTCAAGGAGATAGGTGCAGGGAGTTCGGAGAAACTGCACCCCAAAATCCTGAAAGTAAAACTCATATGACGTGTGTGTGTTAAGCAACAGTAGGGTGAAAACTGCAGTCATGTTAGCCCCTGCTGAGGCCACAAAGCCTGCCAGCTTTCAAGGAGATAGGTGCAGGGCCTTCTAGGTTCTGGAGCCCTGCACCCCTAGCTGCTGACAGGTAAAACTTGTGACATGTTTGCTTGTGCAACTGCTGACTCTCATCAGGCAGCAGGACTGAAGATCCCCCATCACTTGCCACCACAGACCTGGGGGTAATGATTGACCACAGTATGAACATGAGCCGGCAGTGCGATGCTGTAGCCAGCAGAGCCAACAATATACTGGCATGAATCAATTGATGCATCTCCAGCAAAACCATTGCAAAGAAATGATTTTCCTGCTCTACTCAGCCCTGGTAAGACCACAGCTGGAGTAGTGCATACAGTTCTGGCCTCCACACCTTAACAAGGATGTGGTAAAGCTTGAGAGTCCAGAGAAGGGCTACCCACATGATCAGAGACTTGCACAGCAAGCCATATGAGGAAAGGCTGAGGGACCTTGGAGTCTTCAGCCTGAAAAAGAGAAGGCTGAGAGGGGACTTGGTAGCTACATCAGAAGTGTACATTTAGGGCTCGGTGAACAACTGTTCACCAGGGCACCCTTGGGGAAAATGAGGAGTAGTGGTCACAGACTCCTGGAAGATCACTTCAGGCTTGTTTCAGGCTCAACTTTAGGAAAAACTACTTCACAACTAGGGTGTCCAGACTGTGACCATCACTCCTACATTCAGACTCTATAACTTAGTCTGAAAATACTGCGCAATCCTCTGCATCCTGTTTTGTGACTTCACAGACTCCAGTGGTGGAGCGACAAACTGACGCATAATGACCTTTCTTTTTGCATCGCTGGCATCTCTTCCATAGCAGAACACTGAGCATGACTATGTCCTGGAGTCTGTCCACACCTGTGGCATTGGCCTCCTTCCCCACTTGTCTGCCACTGTGGGTGCTAGTGGGCCCACTCCCTGTGTTCATTGTGCCTGTCAGCTCTGTTTGTATTTGTTTGTAGTTTCTGTACAGTGTGCATTGCATCCATATTAACTAAAGCTTGACAGGACTGAGAATCACTCCTGATTTCTCTTTGCTGCTATTTAACTAGCTCTGATTGGTGAGCCTTCTGGTGCATTAAATCAGGGTCCATCTATAATCTTTGTGAGAGGTCTGTATCTCGAAGCCCCACAACTAAGCGGTCCTTAATTAGCTCATCCTTAAGCTCCCCATATTGGCAGGATTCAGCCATTGTATGCAAAGATGAGATGAATCTGTCTACAAGTTCTGAAGGCTCCTGTTTACAGATTTTGAATTTAGCTCATTCATAAATCACATTTCTTTTGCCCAGAAAATGATCAGTTAATACTTCTATCACTGCAGCATATCACTTTTTCTCTGCCTCTGTAAGAGGCAGTGAAAGTAGAATTTCATCTGCCTGATCTTCCATAGAGTAGATAAAAGAGTACTTACTTGGTAAGCCTCCAACTGTTTGTCCAGGCCTAACACTTCCCTGAAGCAATTAAAACAACTGATCCATTGAAGCCACATTCCAGGGTAATGAAAACCAAACTGTTCTGGTGGTGCAACACTGAGTGCCTGCATGGTTTCAGTAGTCAACCTCAGCACTGTACTGGGCCCTGCTGCAGGTAGAGGCACCTGGCTCTGCTCTTTGCCGGATTCAGCTGCTGCTAGAGTCAGATCCATCAGTTGGGAATCACCTATTTGATTTCCTCTGGTGGCAGGATTTGCTTCTTCTGACTCCATGTGTTATTCTGGATTTTAGGAAGAAGCAGGAAGATTCTGTGTTCTCATTAAGCCTTTATTGTAACTAATCCCTCACCAAAAATAGTCGACTGACCCCTTCCTGTGCATGACATTACTCATTAGTAAGGGTGCCCCTTTAGTAAGTAACCCTTATTACTATAGTGTGGGCCTGATTTGGGCATGCAGGATGCTGCTGGTCCCACCCACAGCTGCAGAGCAGCTCCCAATCTCCATTTCAATGACTGGCAGACAGTTCCCCACCTACTTGCTTCCCCTTTCCCTCTGTCCCCACTTCTCTCCTTCATGCTTCTCCACATACCCCCTCCCCCCTCACCTCCTGCCCAGCTGGCCCCAACTTTCAGTTGAGGGCCTCCATGCTGAACACAGTACTTCCTTTGATGCTGGAAGACTGAAAAGTAGTCATTTTATCCCCGTGGAGCACCCAAAATTTAAGGTTACTAAAATTAGGTAACAGGATTCAAAGATAATCCTTGCCTAAAATTACATCACTTTAACATGCCTAGAGGGCACTTAGCACTTGCTAACACGCCTTAATGTGTGGATGCTTCCATTTTAAGTGCCCTTAATATGGCCTAACTATAATGTGTAACCTCATCTGTACATAACTAGTCTTGCTGAACTCAAAAGACTGCTTATGTGAGTAACATGAGCAGGAGTTGGGGCTTGAACTGGAGTTTTGCCATTGACTTCTATGGAGTTAATTGAGATCTTTGTTTCTGAGTATTTTATTTTTCCCTTATCATTATTCTTTGTGCTGTCAGGTTACATTTTTAGTCAGAAAACACAAACAGGACTATATAAGGTTTGATGTTCTTTGCCTTATAGGGCCTACTGGATAAGAACCTGCAATAGACGCTCTACTGAGGTTTTCCCCCAATGATTCACAAGGGATATTAGCTTTCATTACATTCTTATTGCTGCTAGGCGCTTTCTATTCTGTGCAATGTCATAGTACCAGTTAATTGGTTTTTTGTCCATGCAGTGTTTTGTGCTGTGCACTAGGGGATGCTAATGCACTGGATTTGAGTCAGTTTTAGCAGTTCAACTGATGTTCCAAAATTAGTTATGATGCAACCATTTTCACTGCATATATTTCCATTCTACTGTTGTCTCCTTAAAACACATGCATATATCTATTTATAAACATCTTGTTCTAAGCAATGGCAGTTCTTATTGTGATTAGCCAACTTCAACTGAAAAGAGATGTGGTACATTGAAGTGGGAGGAAGTAGATACCACGTAGCATTCTCTAGTATGAACTGATTTGTCTTTTACCTCTTTTGTAGAACTTTTTGCTATTATCATATAAACTAATACCATATAAGCCCCCTCCCCAGGCTGTCTACATATTTTACCTAATGCCGCAGTGAGATTAAAACCCACAATACTGAAATATTGACATCAGGGTTAATTACAAATAAAGCAACACATTTTCTTGCCACAGACCATAGAATTTGGATCTGACTCAGTTTCTTACAAGAAGGCCACATACCAGAAAAGTTCAGCTGGTATTATTCAGAGAGTTGGATGCTCAATATCTCAGGGAGAGGGAAATCAATCTACTCCTAAGGGACCAGATGCAAAAAAGGACTTGGCATATACATTGCACGTTCAAAGAACGTAGGTACTTCAATGCACGTAAACAATTCACAAGCCCTCTGCCTCTCTGCCATGGCCTAAGGTTTCTGGCAAAAATTATCAGGGGCAGTGACAACCCATATTGGAAGTATTTTGTTCAGCCCCCACATCAACAGCTATTAAAAAACATGTCAAGGGGTGGTACCTATCATTCGCACCATAGCCTAATAGTTAAAGCACCTCCCCCAGCAGTGGGATACCTGGGTTCTAGGCTCTCTTCAGTTTGAGGAAGGGTTTAAACCTACATCTTCCAGCTCCTATTGGCCCACACCCTAATCAACAGGCTATAGGCAAAGCTGGGTTGAGGGTACTCTCCACCTTGTCTGATGAAGCTGGGTCATGAAGAAGAAAAGAATGCAAAAGTCATGGACCCAGAAGAAGAGCAAGACTGTGGGAACCCAGATCTCTCAGACCAGGGCTAAGTGCATTCCCCTGGGAGTGTGACGTTCTGTGATTTGTTCCCCTGGTTTCTGAGGTACAATTCCTTGGTGAACTGCAGTGAGCACAGGGATGTTTGTCATTAGTTCTTCCTGTCCTTCCCAGTGCACAGGAAAGAGTCTAGAACTCACTTCTTACTGGTGTGAGGCAGATGGTCCTTATGGTGATAAAAAGGAGACTCCGGGCCATGTCCTCATCCATCCATATTGGCTGATTTGCCCTGCTCAGGTGACACACAGTGACAGTCACTAACTAATCCAAGTGGTGCACAAAACCTAGTTTTGGCAGTGTTGGATATTCCAAAGACTGACGATTGGGAAGAGTGAGGGAAGGTAAGATCAAGATAAGGGATGACATCTGCTGTTGCTTACAACCCTCAATATTAGTGATGTCAGTGCTGTAACTGGACGGAAAAATCTTATTTTCTCAGGTCACCTGCACTGTTGGCTGACATTGTATGCTCCGTTAGTATTTACTACATTTAGCACTTCAGTCTCAACCTGGCCTTTCTCATGTTCTCTTTTGGTAGCATATCTACATCTTTCCCCCCTTCCATGGAGTTATACCCTTTCTCAAATGGTCTATCCTGTATAGTTCACATACTAGAATTGCAATATTTCCTTGACAAGTCTCATTTTGCTGTTTTTCAGAAATGTCAACCCAAAGATGGCTCCAAGAACAATAACATAGAAAACAAGCAATAGACTGAAATAGGATCTAGGGTTGCCACTCCTACTCAGATTGCATCTTTCTCTAAGAATAATCCTCTTTTAAAACTATTGGGCTAATCTGAGGCCCTGAGTTATACATTTAAGTGCATTCTGGAGTTCACCTGTCTTTGCAGAAGATAATTTTGAATTGGTGTCAAAAAAAAGACCACCAAAGGGGCCAAGTTGAATAGATTTTGGATAAAAGTGAGGGGTAAGGATTTTTGTGGGGTGATATCTTTTATTGGACTAATTGCATAGTGGGGGGGGGGATTTAGATTTTTGTGTATGAAGTACCTCTTTTGGGTTAAAGTTATTTGCTGTTTCTGCCCTACACTGCTGAAATGGTGCTGCTTCCAGAAGTAAGCCCTTATGTCAACCACTAACACTGAAAAAGTGTTACTGCAAACTTAGGAGAGGAGCCCAGAGCACTAGTTTGAGCTGAAGTTGTTCTGAGAAAAAAAATCATAAAACGTTCAAGAAAGTTTCACGCTGAAAGAGAACTGAGAGCTGCTGGATAAGAGGAGTGAGCAAGGAAGGTTTGAACTGGCAGGTGCAAAAGATCCTTTTAACAACTCTATGAAACAGAGCAGTTCCCACAAAGAACTGAAAACTTCCTGGGACATCCAAGTACGAAATGGGAGGGCCTGGCTCCCTATAGGAAATACAAAGGCTTTGTCTGCTCCCTCAAGAGTACTTCACCATGGTTAGGGATTTCAGGGAAATGTGCAGAGGAGAGTGCCATCATTGGTAGTACTTGCCAGATGATCCCATCTCACACACTCCCAAAGATAGCAAGAAAACTAAACCAAAAACCTGTTTTTCATAGTGGGCACCTACACGAATGTCTGACACTTGCTCCTATGTGTTCTAATTAGCACATGTTGGAACAGACTTGATTGAATTTGCTGGTGCATGCTAATTAGCATGCTCCTGCACCATTGGTGTCATGTGTATTCAGTGTCCCTACTCTTCAGAATGTCAGCAAGGACACTTTAACTAGCACATTCAATGAGCTTTAGTTAAAGCACTCCTGCCTCCATTTTGAAGCGCAGGACACTGAATACACAAGATGAGGCTGAGAGCCACTCTAGTTAAAGTGCCTCCTCTCCCTACTCCAGAGTATGTGGAAAAGACACCCAGTGTCTTAACAAAACTTGGGGGAGTGGAACAGAGGAAAGTTGTATTCCAGCACCAATCTATGCTTCCTTTTATCTTTCCATGACTTTAGCTAACCTAGTTATTTGTTCCACCTTATGGCTGGATAGATGATTCATGCCATAATACAAAAAAATCTGGCAGGTCAGCCAGAAGCACAAAAGATGTTACCTGGACTGGAAAAGCCATCTACTGATTCATTTGGTGAGTTGTGATGTCTGCAGTGAAGGAAAGCATGTTTCTAGTTAATCCTCCCTAATGCAAAGAAGCATTTCTAAAACTCACTTCAGGTCTCTTAAAATTACCTTTTAAAATCAGCTATTGGTTTTAAGGCATGCTTGCTCTGAAATGCTTATGTTCTGAATAAATAGGTCTGTTCTACTGGCTAACTACCCAAGGAACAAAACTGCAGGTACTGAAACCAGGTTAGGTCACCAAAAGGAACAGCAAGGCTCAGCAGTCCAAGAGCCTGGTTTGTAGAGAAAGAGGTTCACAAAACACCACTCAAGAAGGAAGAGGACAGGAGGCCTGAAACGTAAGCCAAATAACTTTAAGGAGATCATGCAAGCAGCAGAGGTGCAATTAAGGTGTGCATGGTGCCGTGCCATGCAGCAACTCAGAGACATACAGGAAGTCCATCTTGTTTACTTGAGTGACCAATTCCAGGAGAATCTGCAGGAAAATTCATGAGGATTTGTACTCCTTTAAAATCTTGTCAACTTTAGCTAACATTATCTCTATTATCTCTATTAAGCTCTAATCACATATTTTTGGACACTGTTTGATAGAGCCATTTTTCTTGCTTCTGTAGGAGTGTGCATTCTTTCTTTTTCTCTTAGTCTAGGTGTCTTAAGGTTGCCTGGTTACTCTGACTCAGAGTCTCTGTGAGATGTCTCTTGAAGGAGCAGTTACAACTTGGCAATTAAAGCAGCTTGATTTCCCATCTAAACGTAGAAATCCTAACAAAAAAATAACCATGTGAAGAGCACTGGTGTTGAGCCCACAGTGAGAAAATTCTTCCAGTATGCTTGTATTTAATCTTGATTTTCTGTTTGTTTTTAATAAGCATAGGTTGCTATGAGTTTCTGAGGTGATAAGCAATAACAAAAGTCTTAGATATGTTCAATTTGTATCTTAATATAATTTTGTTCATACAGCTGAAGAATTGCCAGCGTGATCAGAAAATGTTTTTTGTTGAAGAGTTTCCTTCCAGATTAGCACTGTAAAAAGCTTTCCATTCAACTGGCAATCTATTCATTTTAATAGTAATTTTTACCATAATTTCAGTTTAGGCCTAATATTTAGGTATTAAAGCAAATTCACATAAATGTCCATGTCCCCTCTGGGGTTCTCAAGTAGGTACTGTGTTTATGTGAACCTGGAAAATCTAGGAATGATTTTACTACAAAATGACATGTTTCAAAGTAAAAGTGTCTATTTTAACATTTGGTTCATAGGTGTTTTTATTGTTTGCATTTTGCTTAACAGGAACAGACCCTTTAAGAACTATCAAGAGTACTTGATTACAGAATGCTGGGCATGGGTAAAACTATTTTGCTTGTATGTCTAGGGAGTAGAAGACTACTCCAAAAGGTCAAAATTTAATTTATATACTTACTTCTCAAAAAGCATCCACAGCCTTGAAAGTGTAGCATATCCTGACTTCCTTCAGCTGATAATAGATACCAAGTAAAGATAAATAAGGAATAAGAAAGACTAGTCCTTTAAATATATTTGAATTCTAAATTGAGCACATCCAACAAATTTTGTGGAGTTTGTTTCAGTACCAGGGCCAAGTTTTAGCTCTCCGCTATCATATATAGCAGGAATTAGGTAAAATCATGACATTATGAAATCTCCTTCATACCCTTTGCCATCTTTGTGGCTTATTGGCATGCCATTGGTGTGGCACTGGTAAATTAGATAAATGTCAGTTTTTTAAATGTTAGCTCTCAAAAGGATTAAATGAGTGGAAAGCTGCATAATATATTCCTATATGTTGTATTTATTTTGACCACAAATAAATGGACTTAGATATTAGTCTTTTTTCATAATTAATGATCAAAGCCTTTCAGATCTTTCCTGGGAAATAAATTGGGGGTCAATCCTGTTCCCTCATTTATGCTCACGTAATGGAGTCCAGTGCAAACTGCAGCAGTCCTGGAGCAAAAGGATTGCTGTTCAGTATGCAGCATTTGGGTGAAATCTGAACATAAATACATAGCTTCAAGGGTTTATGAGTTTGGTTTGAACTCCTTTATGTAAGACAATCCATGTAATAGACCCATCTATTCAGTGGTATACAGATTAGGGCTGAGTGAAACAGCATGATTTAGTTTTGACTTCTGTTTTGCCATTTCAAAGGGGCATTGTTTTGTTGTCATTTCATTTTGTTTTGAAGCACTGTGCCATTTCGTTTCGTCGAGACTGTTTCGCTGTTTCAACGCGTTTCAATGTTTTGTCCATAGGCTATCACGGGGAATCATGAAAATGCCTATAACTTTGTCATTTCTTTCCTGATTCAAATGAAAATTGCAGGGATGGTAGCCACTTCTGAGGTCACAAAGTCTGATAAGTTTGAAGGAGATAGGTTTAGGGGTTCCTGGGAAACTGCACCTCAAATTGCTAAAAGCAAAACGTGTCACTTGTCACTTTCCGGCAGTGGCATCCCACACCCAGATCTGGGGGCCCACACACTCCATGCCCAATGCAGGGAATACTGCTGCTGCCACTGGCCCCATGTAGCAGTGGCAGCCTCCTGTCATCCTGCATGCCGACACCCCTGGGAGGAGTCCAGCAGCCCTAGAAGGGCAGGTTGAGCTCTGTGGGGCTGGCGGAGCTGCTCAGAGCACAGCCCTGGCTCTCTCCACCGCCTGACATTGGGCTTCACTCTGAGTGGCTCTGCCAGCTCCACAGAGCTCAGCCCAGTGGCAGGATGTAGTGGGAGATCCAGTGGTGGAGCAGCTCGGATTGCAGCCCTGGCAAGCACAGACCACTAGCAGGAGGCTCTGCAGTCCCATGGACCTGAGCCTGGTGTTGGGAAGTTAGGGGAGAGGCACTGGCCAGGGCGGCACTCCAAGTGTCTCCATCACTGGCTCTCTGCTGCCCCCCGCCACCAGGCTCAGCTCCATGGGACTGTGGAGCCTCTAGCCCCTGGGCTGTGCTTGCCAGGGCTGCGCTCTGAGCAACTTCACCACTGACTCTCCCGCCATTGGGCTGAGCTCCATGGGGCTGGCAGAGCTACTTGTAGCATAGCTGTAGCTCTGAGTGGAACCCTGGAGAGTACATCCCGGTGGCTGGAGGCTCCGCAGCACCATGGAGCTGAGCCTGGTGGCAGGAGGTGATGGAAAGCAAGTGGCAGAGCCACTCAGAGTGCAGCCCTGGCTCTGAGCGCAGCCCTGGCCAGTGGTTCTCCCCCACTCCCACTGCCAGGCTCAGCTCCATGGGGCTGGCAGAGCCATACAGAGTGCAGCCTGGTGGTGGGAGGCAGCTCTCCTACTGGCTCTCCCACTACCTCCTGCCACCACGCTGAGCTCCGTGGGGCTGGCAGAGTTACTTGGAGTGCAGGCCTGGCTTTCCCCCGCCTCTCACCACTGGACTGCTTTGAAACTCGAAATGTTTTGAAACTTTCAGAATGTTTTGAGTGCCTTCATTTCATTTCAAAGCTGTTTTGAACTCTTTGTTTCATTTCAATCTCACTGTTTCAAGCTTAAAATATGTCAAAACAGCTTTGAAATGGAACACCTGTCGAAATTTCGCACAGCCCTAATAGAGATGGGAAGAGGCATTAAGAGGGATACCACAGGGATCCAAATTCAGTGTAGTCATATTTAGTAGCATCGTTAGTGATCTGGAACAGTATGCTAATGAAATTCACAGCAAATGAGAGGAGTTACAAACACCACTGATGGCAGAGAAATCACCTAGGGAGGCAAGAAATTGTCAGAAAATAAGATTCCACTGGGAAAAAAATGCAAATTCCTGCAGAGATTTCTTTCAAAATATAACATATTAATAGTTACCAACCAGTGGTGTTTCATAGTTTCTAGGGTCGGAAGGGACCTGAGTATATCATCTAGTCCG
>NW_017728886.1:29590751-29600416 GCF_001723895.1 Crocodylus porosus
CTGATCATAGAAGGCCACCAGGTTGGTCTGACAGGACCTGCCACTGATGAACCTGTGTTAGTTGCCCCTAAGCATGCAGTCTCCAGCTGGCCCCTCATGGATGTGTGCCAGCATAATTTTCTCAAACAGCTTGCCCAGGATTGAGGTAAGACTGACTAGCCTATAGTTTCCTGGGTCCTCCTTCCTCCCCTTTTTGAAGATTGGAACCACATTGGCCCTCTCCCAGTCCTCTGGGACCACACCAGAGCACCATGAGTGCTCATAGAGCCGTGCCAGGGGTCCTCCAATGACCTCGGCCAATTCCTTAAGGACTCTAGGGTGGAGATCGTCTGGGCCAGCTGACTTGAACACATCCAGCCCCTCCAGAAGCTCCCTTACTAGTTCCATGCTAACCTGTGGCCCAGGTGCACCTCCCCTGGGGCCCAAGGGGGGCCCAGCAGGGAGGTGGCTGTTCTGGTCCCTACTTAGGAAGACAGAGGAAAAGAAATCATTAAACATGTTAGCTTTGTCATCTGGTGTGATGACCAAATTCCCCAACGCGTCCTGCAAGGGCCCACCATTACCCGGGACCTTCTTTTTTCCCCCTATGTATTTAAAAAAGGACTTCTAACTGTCCTTAATCTGGGAAGCTAGTCCTAATTCCATCTTTGCCTTGGCCTTCCTAACTGTCCCCCTACAACTCTGAGTGACTGCAGAATAGTTATCCCTGGTGATGACCCCTTCCTTCCATTGGGTATACGCCTCCTTTTTAGCAGGGAGATATTCTCGGATGCTTTTGGTGAGCCATGGAAGCTTGTGTGCTCTCCTGCTCCCTTTGATCCTCATTGGGATTACCTTCCTTTGTGCTTGGAGGATCAGCCCCTTAAGGAGCGACCACTCTCCTTGGACATCTGGCTCCCCTCCCCTCTGGGACCTCAGCGCATCCCTGACTATCCTCCTTAGCTCAATGAAGTTTGCCCTTCTAAAGTCTAGGGCTGCTGCCTTACTGCATGCCCTTGCCACCTCGCACTGGATGGTAAATTGCAGCAGGTGATGATTGCTGTTGCCCAGGTGGTCGAGCACCCACAGCCCCCTCACCAGGTCATCACCCCTGACCAGCACTAGGTCCAACAAGGTGTCCCCCCTGGTGGGGTTGTGCACCTCCTGAGTTAAATAGAGGTCCTGCACTCTAAGAACCTACGTGAGTGGTCAGACCTGGCTGACTGCTCCTCCCAGCAGATATCCAGGAAGTTCAGGTCCCCCATGACTACCACATCTTCTCCTGCTGTTTCCCATGCTACGAGCATTGGTGTAGAGGCATTTGAGGCCTCCCGTGGATGTGTGTACTGCCCCCCTAGTCCCAGCATTGCCCTAGCCCCCATTGCTTACCTGTTCGCTTGTTTCACTCGTTCGTCTGGGCAGGGCTGTAGTTGTGGGTGTTGTTTGGTCTAGCACCCTGATGTTTCCTCTGCCCTCATCTTCCCCTTCCCCCAGTGAGCCTAGTTTAAAGCCTGCTGGAGTAGGTCCGCCAACCTAGAAGAGAACACATGCTTACCTTTAGGGGAAAGGTGGAGCCCATCTCATCCAAGCATGTCTCTCATCGTGCTGTGCCGGTCATGGCACAGGAAGCCAAAGCCCGCCTCGAAGCACCATTCCTGTAGCCACCAGTTGGTCTCTGCGATGCACATTTCATGCCGTCTGCCTCGTCTACTCACTGGCAGGACAGAAGAGAAAACCACCTGTACGCCCATCTCTCTCAGCACATGCCCCAGAGCGTGGTAGTCCTCTATCAGGCGATCAGGGGTGCTCCTGGCCGCATGATTAGTGCCCACGTAGACTAGGACCATGGGGTAATCATCGGTGGGCCGGATTACGGTCTGGAGTATCCATTTCACGTCCTGAATCTTCGCTCCGGGTAGGCAGTAGACCTCACGTGCTGAGGGGTCCCGGTGACAGATAGGGCCCTCCGTACCTCTCAGGATGGAGTCACCAATGACGATCACACGATGCTTCCTCCTCCTGGGCTACTTGTCTCCTTCAGCTCGCTCGGGATGCGGTGACAGTTGCCTCTGTCCTGGTTCCATCCTCACCTTACTCCTCCTCCAGGGCTACCAGGGCCTTGTACCTGTTCTCCAGCCGGACTGGAGGAACTGGTGCTGCCGTGGTACGAGCAGCCCTGGCACAGGAGGTGACCGTCTGCCACTTAACAGTGGAGGGCACTTCTTGAAGTGCATCCTCCTTGGTGCACCCTCTTCAGGGAAAGAAAATACCTGTCAATTTCCTCCTCTGCCTCTTGGATTCCCCTCAGCCTGTTAACCTTCTCCTGGAGCTCCCTCACCCGCGACCCCAGGGCCCTAAGGCAAGCGCCTGCAGGACGGGTGTGGGGGTCCCCAGTCCCTGCCCCCCCAGGCCCTGCTGGGCAGCTCCCACAGGCCAGGGGGGTGGGGTGCACCAGCCCCCCCCATGGGGTCTGTCTGGGTGGAGGCCTCAGACAAGCCCTGGGAAGGCCGCACCTCTCCGGGCAGGAGCCCTGGTAGCACTCCGTGTCGAGACCATCATAGGAGTTGCTGCCTGCTACTAGCTGGATGCGGTGCCTCTGCCCGCACTTGCAGGGGTCAGCCTCCAGGCCCCTCCTGCTTGCCCTCCGGCATGAACGCCGACGCAAATGCCGGCATGCTCTTACACAGTGCGCCTGTTTGCGTGCTCTGTTCGCGTGGCTCCCTACCAGCTCAGCTAAGAGGGATCCGGGGGGCTTCTTGTCCGGATCTGGCTCAGCTGCGTCGGTCCCTCCACCCCACTTACCTTAGGGGGATCAGCTGCTGCTGCCCCCGCTGCTGCTCCGCTCGCCTCTGCTGCTCTACTGCTCCACTCACCGCGGCTCCGGGTCCAGTAAGGGGGCACACGTGTGTGTAAGACACGTGTGTGCCTGTGTCCTTCCTCTCCTCGCTGCTCCTGTTGAAGATGCTGCTATTTTTACCTGCTTTAAATATAGGCAATTAAATAATGATACTTAGCTCTTCTATAGCCCTTTCAATTGTGCTTGCTGCGATATCTCTGAGGCCACAGTGTAATAAACTATTTTGCAGAGGTAGGATATTCACTGGCCCAGGTCAGAAATTTCTCAGTTGAGTGGGAAAAAGCTGGGATAGCACAGCTGCATGCTAGCTGTAACCTAGATCTGCAGTTTAATCACTGCACATGTCTATCTGACTCCACAGGAAAGAGAAATGTGATGACTGCATAGAACTTTCTTCCCCAAAGGCCAGTGTGAAATTATGAGAGATGGAAGGAAAGGGAGAAAACCTTCCACAGGCATAATGAAAGCAACCAGAATTTCTTTGGAAAACTAGCTGCAATGGGATTTCTAGTTTAGTACAAATAATTATGAAATGAAGAATATGACTTGCCCTGGGCCACTGGGTTTTGCATACTGTTCTGAATCATGGAACATACCTTGTAATGACTTCCACACTACTATAAACAGTGAATGTGCTATGGCATTATTACAACGGGTATATGACAGACCCTTAAATAAATTCCTGATGAAAACAGGCTGTGTGAATGTGTGACTATATGCAGGGCGTAGTTGTTCTTCAGTACTTCTAGTATCTGCCTCAGAGTTATTTTTGTAGAATAAGTCATTCTTTCTGTCAGCCCAAATAATGCTGCCTACACACAGTTTGAGGGCTTTGTCTTGTACAGTTTGAGCCTTTAGGATCATGTTCTCAAAACTGTATCTGCAACCATCAGAGCTAGAAACTGTTCTTTATAATGAAAGCTAAGTTTCTCACACAATAACAAACTTGCTTCTAGAGTCAAGTTAAGAAATTTGAGAAATTGCTGGAAAAATCATAAGAATTGGTAACACTGAGCTTGTAGGATGAGTCTCTGAAGAGGCTTGTAGGGAATAAAGGCTTCCTCCATCTACTGGATAGAGGTGTACACACAGAGGTGTCATGAAGCCACAATGTATTACAGATCATAAATGGTGGTAGAAACTGGGGAATGTGCCTTGCCCATGAGCAAATCCACTGGCTGTACTTCCATCCTATCCAACCTGTCCAGCCACAACTTTAGGTCCCATCTGTACTGCCAGATAGAGAAGCAACAAATAGTAGACCTTTGGCTTGCCAACGCAGGATGATACTTGAATGTCTTCCATAGCCAGGTACTTTTGTTCCATTTATTAGTAGATCCTCATAATAGTAATCTTGACACTCTGTGGCAATTATTAAGGAAAGATAAGACTATTCCATTTGAATCTTCTTGAAAAGAGCATGTCAGGGGAAAAATAGGATGTAAGTGATGCATTTGTTGTACTAGGCCAATAGCTATTTCAGATTTAAGGTGTCTGGACTACAGCTGTTTGCGAATTTATTCAGTTAATTTTATTATGGTTTGAAAATGTCAGTTCATTGAAACCAGTGCTTTCCATGGAAATTTATCAATGCCAATGAGACTTTCATTTGACAGGTTTCTGAGGTATAGGATGAAATTTGGCTAATATGAGCGAGAGAGAGAATATACCAGATGTTAAAGGTCTTCACCCAGCACATGAGAAATCTAAATTCAAGTGTGCATGGTTTGGAAATTTGAACCCAAATCCCTCATAGTGCTCAAGTTATATGGCAAATTGATCTGTTTTTTTGTTTACTTGTGTGTTTTTGTGAAAAATTTCTAAAGGTCTTGGTTTCATTTCAGTGCAGTACAAGCTGTAAGGACAAGAACTTGAGCAGTCTTGATGAGCACAGGCTTAACCAAGTACCTGAGCCTGTGGGGAATCCCAATCAGGAGCCAAGCCTGAGCCAAAGGGTCTTAACCAGAGAGTCAGTCACATTCCTAATCTGAAGCAATATCTGTGTCCATCGTCCAAGTCCAGATGCACAAGCAGGGATGATGTATTGGGGGGCAGGAGCTGCTGCAAACTGTGAGCTGTTGAGCAGCTAGAGTCCAAATGAAGGGCCTGAGCAAATACGAGAGAGTTACTACAGCCAATAAGCTCAGTGTTTTCAGCTGGTCCTGCTGAGAGGGCAAATCACCTTCTAACGTAAAGCCAAATGGTGAAGCCATGACATTTTCTGATGAAATGGAATTCTTGTTTTCTATCCAGCCAGTTCTGACCCACTGACTGAATTTTTCTTTAAAATGTCAGAAATGTACCTGATCCAAAAACATCACCTTGGTGTGACTTTCTTCTTGTCAGAACTCCTGACAGGAAGAAAAAAAGGAATAGGCAAGTTTGGAAGGCTATTGCTAGAAAGGAAGAATCAAGGCTGCATAGATATTTTAACTGTACTTTTCCTTATTGCAAATATTTATATATCTTTTATGTTTCAAATTGAAGCAAAATTTCCTAAGTTGATACTGACTTCTTGACAATCATTTTGCTGCTGGCAGTGCAGTGACTACTATAACAGTAAAAATATGCTCAGCTATACAGCGCACGTGCAAACTGTAAAACTACTATACCTTAGGACCTCCTTTTTTACTAGTGGGAATATTGGAAAATAGTCTGATATAATTGTCTGGTATTAAATGCCACCAAGATGGATAGAAAAGGTGTTGAATTGCATCTCATATTAAGATGGATTAAAAGTTGATGCAGTAGCTCACCTGAAAAGAGCTACATAATACTTTGTTCTCATGCCTTCTTTTCCATCTGAGAGTGCTCCTAGTTGATTTTTCACTTCTTTTTGTCTGACGGTCTACTTGCAAAAAGAAGCAGGTTTTGCTTTAATGAGTCATTCTAGTAGATGTAGCAGAAAAACCTCCCAATGGCACAATATTCTGAGTCATACTTTTCCTGAGTTGCACTTTTTGAATGTACGTGGACTAATTGTCACTTTCCATGGTCAATTAAAAGCTAGACCATGATCCAGCTAATATTCCATAACATGCATGTCCTGGTGAATTTGCACCTTAAAAATAAAGATATAATCTTTTCTTTATACTAGTAAACAAATGTGTGGCATAATTTTTGCTCTTATTTTGCTCTTAATTATCTGAATCTGTCAAGTTTTTTAGTTGTAACAAGGGGCTGTCTTGAGGCTAGTCTGCCATTGGCCCACCCACCTACCTCCTCTTCTGCCACACCTTGATGATACATAATTATGGTGTTAATTAGGCGGGAAGCTGCCTATTCTTGCCCTGATGCCAGGGGGCACTATCTGTGGCTCTGTTCCTCCCCTACACCACAGCCCAAGCCTTGCAGATGGCATCCAGGATAATATTATTCCCGGTCTGAGACTGGAGCAAACTGAGTCCATAGTTGGGCTCTGTGTACACGTACATCCATACCACCTCCCCTCTCACAGGAGGCCTCTTCCACTCCACCCCTCTCTCACTGGGGCCTCTGGCATACCACCCACTTCCAGGCCATGCTCCACCTCCCTGTTCCTCTTTAAGCAACCTCTGCGGGCCATCAGGCTTCGCTACTCACATATCAGCCTTGCTACACAGTCCCTTCAGTTTCTGTGAGTTCCCTTACTCTACATGGTCTGGCCTTGTGCCAAACCCTGGGCTAATCCCACCCCACACCAGGCACAACTCTATATACATTCCCACACACATACTGGGCTCCCAGCCCTCTGGTTTCCCCTGCCTCACTAGGGCCACCCCCCTCACTGGAGCTTCACATCACTGCCCCCTCACTGGGGCTTCCCTCCTGGGGTTCCCTCAGGTGGGCATAGCCATGCCTGGCCCCATCTGAGTCTTCCACCCTCCTTGGGTTCAGGTGGCCATAGCTATACATGGCTCCCCTTGTACCCACAGTGTTGTGGGGGCTAGGGTTTAAGGCACTCCAACCTGCCTTTCTCTGGGGTGGTAACTGGCCTGTTATTTCCTGGGGGCTCCCATACCACTGGGAGCCCCACCAGGTCCCCCACTCCTGGCAGGGTGCAGTTTTAGGTCATGCCCAGGACCAGGAACCTCCTGACCATCCCCTACAGCTCCTCCCTTACCTCCATAATGTTAGATACAACCTTGTAGCCAGGTAATGTTTCTGCCTGGCCCGCCAGCAGTGAACTGCTCTCTTTATATAGGCAGCCAGAGATCTAAAATGGCTGTTGCAATCAAGCACCTGCTGGCTGTTTGGCTCAGCCCTTAAAGTGGCAGGCACTAACAGTGCCCTGCCACATTAATCAATGTAGGGAAGATAGGTCAGAGATAAGCAGCTAAATGGAATAAGTGAGTTTTGAAAGTGAGGTATAGAAACAGTGTGAGTTTCTATGGTGTATATGAACTAGGAAGTTACTTCATATATATTTGTAGCAAAACCCAGTTTTTCTTTTCTTTTTTTAACTTAGAAATACATTCCCTCTCCTTCCCCAACCATCTCTGACTTTCTCTCTGCCATTCTCTATTCCTTATAAGTAATTGTGATAAGTCATAGTTAAGCTAAAACATAGGATAAGATCTTGTATTGCATTACTGTAACAAGCCCCTTTATATTGTCCATGTATTATTGTAAATAGTGCCCTGTTATTTTGGTATTGATTTTTATTGGTTTATATTGTATTCCTATTATGTTTGTATTGATTTTTTACTGTTTTATATTGATATTGTATGATTTAGGCCTGTTTCTGTAAGTTAGTCAAAGTAATGTCAAGTCTTCATCTTGTCAAGTCTCATTTTGTGTCCTCTGCTCAGCCATACCCTATTGTATTTGTGTTTCATAGTTTCTAGGGTCGGAAGGGACCTGAGTAGATCATCTAGTCTGACCTCCCCACCATGGCAGGAAATAATACTGGGGTCAAACGACCCCAGCAAGATGTTCATCCAACCTACTCTTAATAGTTATACAACACAATAGTGTTGTGTAACTGTGACTCATACTTAGCCCTTCTAGGCAAATTGGTTCCTGGATGAATGAGAGTGCTCGAGACATAATGGTAGCAGGCCTAAAAATAGCTCCTACTGAACGACCAGACCCTCAACTTAATGACTGGACCATCACCCTAATGACCCTACCACTGCCTTGCATTGGGTCTCCCTGAAACGACAGACCTACTCCCACAACCAGAGGCAAAACCCAACATTTGAAAGATAAAGACCGTCCAAGAAACCAGCAGAACAGAAAGGACAGAACAGAAACCAGCAACTACATCATTGTACTATACTGGACAATGAAGACACCTGGAACTGCACGTCCTCATCTAAGCAGGTCTGGCCCTTGTCTGGGCATGTTCTCCCCATTGGAGTCACGTGTAGCCCACCCCTATAAAAGGTGTGGTAGAGTGTGACCTCCTTGGGATGCCCTCTCCATGCAAACCAGCACTACACCACACCACCTATGCACCCAGAGGCCCTGCCGGTGACCCCCCTCTAGACAACACCTCGCTGGAGAAGATTCTGAATGGCCATCAACAATTGAATCACATCCTGAATAGGGACGATCCCCCGCTTCTTCCCTCCAAACAAGGGACCTGAACTCTATTTCTATGCCCCTTGACTTCAATCTCTCCACTAAGCCATTTCTCCCTTGCTACCATTGTGTGAGTGTATGAGTGGAAGTATATGTGCAGGAACCAATAATTTGTAATCCAAATATTGTGTTACCCCTTTTTATGTCTAATAAAACTGTTATTTGGAACCCTGAGTTGGGTTTTGTCTTACTGCGGCTCTGGATCTGCTCTTAACTCTACTCCCTGCTCATTTCTTGATCTCAGCTCTGCCCTCTCAGCTCTGCTCTTTGATATTGCCATCGTCTCTCGGCTCTTTGCTTCTCTCAGGTCCAACCCCTGCTCCCAACTGTCATGGAAAAAACTTTGAGTATATGCTGCCAGCACAGAAGAGGTTAAACTGACATGCGCGGTTTGAAGCTGTGTGGAAATTTCCAAGGCTCACCCAGTCCTTGCCCCCGGGTGACCTGCGGAGCTGTCAATCATTGTTGACCTACTTTCCCCACAGACACATGCTCAGACTGTGTCAGCTCCTGACTGAGAGCTTGCTCAGTCAGAACCTGACATGAGGTAATCAGACTAGAAATTTCTCTGCGGAGAGCACGCTGATTGGCTACTAAATTGATATAAAAGTTCTGTGAGCCCCTCCCTTGGGAGGGGGAGATCGCGTGGACTGGAGACAGAGGCTGCTGCCGCAGGGACTGTCTCTGAGTCAGGCTTCAGGGCCTATTGATCTCCTTCTTTGACTTCGTTGATAGTTGCTCTTTGTATACCACGGTCTTGATTATACTCATCTGGCTCCTGACTTACCTTTGAACGAACTAACGGCTTACGATTTTGGATCACCCTTTGGACTTTGTTTAACCCAGCTCCGGACTATCGACCTTGGCTTCCTTCTTCGACTACGACCCGGCTCAACCCTCTAACCTGACATCTTCGCGGCTTCATCTTCTGGCTACTGACCTCGGCTTTTTGTATTCGACCACCCGATCTGTCCATTGCTGTGGACTGGCGTCACGCGACTCATTACCTACGCGTTACAGTTCGTTTTATGTCACATCCATTAATGAGCTGTTGACCAGCCCTGGGACTAGGTCTTCGGACTGAACCTCGTGGGCCAACAGACCCCCTTTGTTGTCTGTGCGTTATCACTGTAACCGAAGAAAGCAACTGTGTGCCTCCGCGTCAAAGCGTGAGTAAAATAAACCATCTTTGTTAAACCAATACGCCTGGGTACTTCTCAGACTCCAAAGCCGCTAATCCCACCTGTCCGTGCCAATAGCCACC
>NW_017728886.1:29600616-29612376 GCF_001723895.1 Crocodylus porosus
TGTGTGTGTGTGTGTGTGTGTGTGTGTGTGTGTGTGTGTGTGAGAGAGAGAGAGAGAGAGAGAGAGAGAGAGAGAGAGAGAGAGAGAGAGAGAGAATTGGTAATTTTTGTATATGCATCATGTGTATGCACATTGTATATAATTTTGTGTCGTGCCCTCCTGCCTAACAGCGTGGTATTCAGATCCTGGGCATTGATCTTGCTTGTCAAGTCAACATATTCAGTGACAAACTCTGTATATCTCTTCCATTTTGCCCTTGTATGAATATAAATAGAGGGCAGCATGAGACAAAGCACAGATCTATTTGTGGGAGAACAGAACAAAGGACTATCATAGTGTCCTCCTACTGGCAAAGTGTCATGTGTGGGGAGCAGTAGCAGTCAAAACAGATACAGAAGCAGAACTGTAAACATCAGTCTGATGAGTGAAAAACATGGAGACACTGGATGGCAATGCAGTGTTGGAACAATGTCATAGTGATGGGGTTAAGAATCAATACTTCATATATTCCTGAGTGCTTCAACATTACATTCACTGAATTGGTGTGTGCCTTGGTGCAAAAACTCAGCAAGCCGTTTTTTAATATATCTGTTTTATTCACTAGAAGAACAATAAATTATACTACAATAACTATAATTATAGCTAACAAAAGAAAAATATACCAAGATCACATCAAAGCCATCTCTGGGTACAGTGGTAGAACATTCATAATGTCATGCCATGGCTCAAAAGTTATTAGTTTGACTCCTGCTCCAGACTAATTTTCAGAGACTTTAATGTTGAGGTACTAAGGAATTGACCGGCAGGTGGGAGCAGCAATTTTTTCTAGTGCTGGGTGCAGGCTGTGCCCAGTGTCAGTCCCAGGTGGTAGCAGCAGCGGCAACCTCCTCTCAACTGGCATGCAGATCCAGAGACCCACACCCCCGGGAGGAGTCTGGCACAGCCCCACAGCCCTCCCTGGGGTGCAGGCCCCTCAATCTGCGTGCCAGATGAGAGGAGGCTGCTGCTGCTGGCAAGTGTCAGGAGTTGTGTTTTTAACAGTGTGAGGCGCAGTTTCCCAGAAAGTTCTGTACGTATCTCCTTGAAACTTGGCACGCTCCATGCCCTCAGAAGGGGCTACCATCCCTGCAATTGTAATCCAAATGTGGCAAGAAATGACAAAGTTTTAGACATTTTCATGATTCCCCATTATAGCCTATAGGCGAAACATCAAAACGCGTCAAAACAGCAAAACAGTTTTGACGAAACAAAATGGGGCAGTACTTTGAAATGAAACAAAACACTGTCCCTTCAAAACAGTGAAGTGGACATCAAAATGAAACAGTGTTTTCCACAGCCTTACTAGATGGCCCACAGGTCTGACCCAGTATGGTACTTCCTATGTTCTTACCTTAGAGTTCCACTCTAACTATAATACATCACAGTAGTCCAATTATTTGCAACTGTTGCAAGTGAACATGTGGCAAAGCCCTAAGGGAGTGAGGAGGAAGGGATGGGAAATAACAGGCCTTTCTGTGATAAAGTCAGGGCAAGAAGTGCCACTGGCTTCTAGCTCCTAAATAGCACCTTCCATCACCAAATGTATAGAATAAGTCTGGGATCAGTACGTGCTGGGATCAGCATAGGCTGACTTCTCAAGTCATCTTTGGTTCTTGAAATTTGCCCTAGAGCAGGGCTGTCCAACTTCTAAGTGGCCAGGGCCATGTGCCACTTGGACTGCACCTGCAAGGGGTGCTGGAGACCCACCAGTGGCTACATGGGAGCCTAGGAGCCACAAATGAATCCCTTGGGGGCCTCATGCAGCCCAGAGTCCTACCATAGAGTCCACCCTAGCAAAGAGTTTCACAGAGGAAGCAGGTTGGAAATCATTGGGAGAAAGCTAATAGGGAGAGAGTAAGGATCTGGCCAGACTGTGATTTCAAGGAAGCAACAGATAGAGCAATAGAAAGGCCAGTGACTCACTGAACAGGCTAAAAAGAAAAACCATTAAGTCATCAGGGATGGGAAACTAAGACACAAAACAGAAAGACATTACCAGATTTATAGATAAATAGCCAGCCATGTAAACTCTTTCACATGCAAACATGCACGCACACAGATATATCCTGATCTTTCAAATTCAGTGGATCAGCACTGAATAGTTCCACATGTTGCAATACTCCTGCAGTATTATATATAATCACAGATAATTCAATAACCTTAATATTTAAATCACTGTGCACATATATTTTATCATCTGATGCTGCTACAACATTACCACCATTCATTTTAGTAATTTAAGGTTTTCTTTTAATATTTAAAAATGATCAGTTTCAGGTGATATTGCAAGCCACATATTACTGAAGTCATTTCAAGCTCCATGCCACTTTATTTGACATCTTTTCAATTATATCCTTGTACAATATATAGAGAAGTTACTCATAAAACAGAATGAGTTATTCAGATGTACAGAGTTTTCAAGGTCACTATATTGTTAGAAAAACTTTTTTAACTGACACAGGCATTAGTCATAAAGCTGAGTAAGTCTAATGAATCAACCACTCAAATTTTATGTACAATCCTGTTTCATGCTTTCTGAAAAGTGGTCAATTATGTTAGAGTATGATTCAAGACCTATTGAAATCAATGGAAAGACTCCCAGTGGGCTTTGGATAAAGCCTTTAATATATAACAAAACCATTACCATAACAAAAGTATACAACAGAATGATAACTCAGGCAATGAAACACACATGTTTATCATATAAGCATTCTTGAGAGCAGGACTTGAACCTCAGCCTCTTGCACCCTAAATGAGTGCCATAGAAACTAGAGTCCAGTTTATACAAACTGGAACTGCTTCAACAAAAAGAGACAATCCTCCCAGAATGATTAGATGACTAGAGACGTCATCTGGTATGTAGGACTAAGGTTTGAGTCCTTAGCAATTTGAGACTTATAGGTGGTCTCACTCATCCAAGTTCTAACCACAGGGCTCTCAGCTATTCTGATTCTCTCTCTCTGTCTCATATTGATCAGGATTTCCATCCTGTGGATGAGAACGCTTTGACTATGAGAAGTGCACCAAAACAGGCACACTTCCTTGAAAAGTTTTGGTTTTGTTGAATTCATATTTTTCAATGAAAAAAATTGTTTCATTAGTAAATTTTCAACCAGATCTGATTCTTAAGGAGGAAGAGAAAACACCAAGGAAGATGCAACCCATGACTATGATACTCAGTTCAAACAACTCATAAACAGGTGCTGAGATTTAAATATTTATCTGAATGCAACTGAAAGAGAAGAGAACTGATTTCTTCTATATCAGCCATATCTTGACTTCTTAGACAGGGACAGTCATTAAGGAAATGCTGAGACCAAGGATGTAAAGTCCAGCAATTTGTAGGAATGACTAAGATCTCTCTTTATATTCTCTACATACCTAGCTGAAAGCTTGTGAACCCTCTAAATATTAATATGTAATGATAAAGCCTGGACTTGGTCAGAGAGTCAAGAATATTTATTTAAATGAGTAAAGAAAATCCAAAAAATACCAGTCTGAAAACACTACAACAGTGCTACTGTCCTGAAGAGCAGCTAGTACCAAATTCACAGGCAGGAAGAAACTTTTCCCTTAGGTCAGATTGATAGGGACTGAGGGGGTTTATGACTTACCCTGTAGCATGGGGTCCTCTTTGCAGGAATG
Source organism: Crocodylus porosus (assembly GCF_001723895.1). Taxonomy (NCBI): domain Eukaryota; kingdom Metazoa; phylum Chordata; order Crocodylia; family Crocodylidae; genus Crocodylus; species Crocodylus porosus. Next base: position 29,604,301 of record NW_017728886.1, read on the forward strand.
TCTGAGCCAATATTTATAATTTAGTTCTCTGTCATTAAAGTGTCAGGGCATTGTCAGTGCCCTCATTTCCCCAGGTTTTACCCATGGCAACTTGTTCTTGAAAATTTCTGGTTTTGTGCCATATAATAGGACTCTGCAAAGCTTCAGTCACTGATTCTATCTGGTGGAGATTCGGCCTGATTTGGTAGCCAAATCTCTGAATCTGAATCCAAACAGGAGACCCTTTAATCTCTCCAAAACAAATCAGAACCCTCTGAATTGATTTGGAAAGATTCAACGATTCAGACATGGACACAGCTTGAAATGTTTTTTCTACATACCTCAAGGTACCAGGTGGCTTGTGAATGCAGTGATGCTAGGGCAGATGGAGTGTCCCACTGAAGTGCAGGGGGGTGGGGGCCCCAGCGCGCTTGTCACCAGACCCAGAAGTGGACCAGAAACACTTCTGGTCCACCTCCAGGTCCTCTGGAGAGCCTTCTGGGGTGCCCCCCCCCACACCCCTCTCTGGCTTGGCGACTGGTGAATCCTGGGTCTAGGGGGGCACCCAGGGTCCCCCTCCGGCTGACCAAGCCAGGGGAACACAGGGGTGCCCCCCCACATGCTCCCTGGCAGACTCAGAAGTGGACCAGAAGTACTTCTGGGTTTGCTGCCAAGCATGTCGGGTCCCCACCCTGCTCCTGTGAGATGCTCCATCTGTCCCACCATTGCAGCATTCACGAGCTGCACCTGGTACCTCGAGGTATGTAAAAAAACATGTAAAGCTGTGTCTATAGCTGAATCACTGATTCTCCAAAGCAGCATTGAATCTTCAGATTCAGATTCAGCCAAATTGAATCAGAACAGTGATCTGAATCAATTAATTGAATCACTGTCCCTGATTCAGGCTGAATCTGAATCAAATAGGGCCCATTTCACACACCTACCATATAATTGTGTTTCAGGTTTGAAGTGGAAATTCTGGGAAACCATTTGGTTATCTGCCAACAGAGGGGACTCGATTCAGTGCCCCCTTCCAGTCCTGTTTTCCTTCCATGCCTGGTAATGCTGAACCAGTCCCAAGAACAATGACTCAGAACTAAGACTGCTCTCATCAGGGGTCATTTGCTACAGTTCAGTAGAGGACCAGTGGATAGAATTTCAAGCTATGCAGGTATCTTGCAACAAGAAGTCATTGATCTGGCCACACTATGTATAGTTTGTCAGAACCAAGTTTGATAAGAATGCTGGCTAACACAGGGTTAAGTCTGAACATGCGCAGACAAGCCTGAGGCTGTGGAAAATTCCAAAGCATGCCCAGCACATGCCCCCTGTGTGACCCTAGAGCTTGTCAGTCAAATCTGGCCTAGTTTGCAACAACGCGCATGCTCAGTTCTACCCACTGCATGACGTAATTAGACTAGAAATTTCTAAGAACAAAGGAGCTTGATTGGCTACTTGGTTGCCTTAAAAGACTTGTGAGCCCCTCACCTGGGGGGGACGGGACGGGAGTGACAGGGGAGAGTGATCCGTCCTGAGAGCAGAGGCTGTATTAACAGGGACTGCTCCTCAGGAGGGCTTTTAGGCCCACTGGTCTCCTCACCGCTGTGGTTTATCAGCTTGTTCCGACTTCGTTTTCGCATTGATTTCTCGGCTACCGAACCTGTTTCTGGCACTGACACTGACCACGATCCTGATTGACCCGACCTGCATTTTGACCACCAGTTATGGTACTGTTACATCCTTCGGCATTGACCTCGGCATCACCACCGACTACCTCTTTTCATCCACGTTGGATTCCGCTCATCTCATCTCATCGTGTTACAGTTCGTTGTTTGTTTCCCATTCATGAGCTGTTGACCAGTCCTGGGACTATGAGTCGGGCAGCTGCACCTAGCCTCCGGGCTAGAAAGCAAGGGCTTGGCTTGGGAACCCCATGGACCAGCAGACCCCTTTGTCGTTCGTACATTTGTTAATATTGTAATTGAATAAGCAAGCCTTCTGCCTACGCTCCAGAAGCGTAAGTAAATAAAATCCATTTGTTTGAAACTGCACGAGTCCCGTACTGCTCAGACTCCTCGCCGCTAATCCCGCCTGTTCCGTACCGAAACCCTCGGCCCACCGTGACCTCGGGGCCGCTGTTCCCCGACACAGTTGAGGAGGTCAGAGGCCCAGCATTAAATAAATACATACTACAGTGGGAAAATGCTGTCAGATACTGGACATGTGACGTACCTACAGACTCAGCGCAGCAGTAGAGACAGAACCAAAGGTAAAAGTGGAAAAATGGGTACACTTGGATAGACAGGACTGAGGTTGACATAAGGAGGAATATCAACTGGCTGAATGTGGGAGAGTCAGAAGAAACAATATCTACAAACTATGTAGAGAGCTAACAGGATGCTACCTAATGGAGTAAAGGATGGAAAATGAGTGGAAACAGATCCCCCGTTAAGAAAAAAATGAACAAGAATTGGGAAGATTAACCCCCCCCCCCGAATATTTGAAGGATTCTGAGGATTAACAGACTGTGAAGGCCATTTCCTGAGGATGGGCTATATGTTACAAACCAGTAGCAACAGCCAGTCATTTTCTCCATGACAAAATTATTTCCTTCAATGACAAGGTGACAGTATCTGTGGATAGGGGAAAGCAGTGGATGTGATGTACCTTGATTTTAGCAAGGCTTTTGTCACTGTCTCCCATGGCATTCTCATTAGTAACCTAAGCAAATCAACTAGATGAGAGTACTGTATAGGGGATACCTAACTTTGTGGCTCATCATGCCTAATGAGTAGTCATCAATAGCTGGATGTCTAGCTGGAGGTATAGAATATGGTTTCCCAGGGGTCTGTTCTGGGGAAAATATTGTTTAATATCTTCATTAATGATTTTGAGAATAGGACTGACTGAAAGCATAGTAAATTTGAAGATGACACCAAGTTGGGTGGAACTGCAAACATTCTGGATTCTGGAGGGCTGGGATACAGAATGACCTTGATAACCTGGAGAAACAGTCTAAACTCAAATGAAATTGAAAAAGGACAAATGAAAACTCCGGCATTTAGGCCAACACAATCATATGTGCAATACAGATTGGGGACTGACTGGCTAGGCTGTAGTACTGCAGATAAGAACCTGGGGGCTACAATGAATATGTTGAATATGAACCACGAGCGTGCTCTTGCTGCAAAAAAAAGCCAATAGCATACCAGGCAGTATTAATAGGAAAGTCTCTTGTAAATCAAGGAAAGTGATTCTCCCTTGCTATTCAGCACTGGTGAGGCCTCACCTGGACTACTGTGTTCAGTTTTGGACCCCTCACTTCATGAAAGATGTGGAAAATTAGAAAAATCCCAACGGAGATTGAGGAAATTTTTGTAGATGTCTGGGAAACATGACTAACAAGGAAAGGCTGAAAGAAGTAGGATTATTTAGTCTGGAGAAAGACTCGGAAGGCAGTTGTGGGGGAGGGGGTGATAAAAAATTCAAATACCTGAGGAGTTTTTATGAAGAGAGAGAGACTATTCTCTGTGGTCACTGGGTACAGGACAAGGAACAATGGTTTTAAATTGCAGCAAGGGAATTTTAATTTGGATATTGAAGAACTTCATGATTACAGTGGTTAAGCGTTGGAACAGGCTATCTTGAGAGCCTGTGGCACCTCCATCTCTGGAAGTTTTTAAAAGCAGGTTAGGCAAACACTTGACTGGGATGGTTTTGTCAGAGTGAAGGCATAGCTTGAAATTCTGGTACCCTGGGTGGGGCAGGGTAGGGCAGGGGGAGAGCAAGTGCTTACCTCCTAGCACAGGGGTCTCTACAGTTGTTGGGGTGGTGCGGGCTGCTGTCTCAAGCTGTGCAAACTCCCTGAACACAGGCTGCTGAAGCAGCAGCATGGGCTCCCTGGGGGCTGCCCTTTTGGTGCCCCTTCTAGGTTGGCGCCCTGCTTGCTCACCCCATATTACTCTACTGAGTCAGGGGTGATCCTGCTTTCAGCAGGGTGTTGGACCAGAGGACTTCCCAAGCTCCATTCCAGACCTACTTCTCTATAAATCTGTGATCAAAAGCTTGTATAGAAGATATAGCAACAATAGCAACAATTTAAAAACTATGAAAAAGAAGGATGTAGCAGTTTTCCTAAAATGTACAAGAAGAAACACAGGTTGTGGGAAGGAAGAGTTTGCAAGAGATGCCAAAAAATACATCTGGGTACACATGGCTAGAACGTAAAATGCAGCAGAATACCTTAGTTTTTCAAACTTTTCATGTTGTTACCTAAGCTCTGACCTTGGATTTAAATGGAGCTTCCTTCATTTACTTAATGGAGCCAGCAACATATTTTGAGCTCCTAAGAAAAAATGATTCCACATTTGTCTGATTATATCCAAACATTTAAAAATATCTTAATAAGAAAGCTTAGATAGGAAGGTGAAAAGAAAATGTTTCTAGGCATGTTTTCATTTTATTATTAGTGTATCTTCCACACACTTTCTCTTGTTTGTTTCTTCCACCTATCATAATCCTAGAGGATAATCTCTAAAATGTGGGCATGGTAGTACGTATTTGTTTGTATAGCATCTGGCACAATGGTGTCCCAAACCTCAAATGGGCCTTTAGATTCTAAATGTAATGCAAATAAACCATTATGCAATTACTCCTTAATCACAATGTTCAAAATCTCTTATCAAACTGGTGTGCCAAACTTTCAGATATACTGGCTTCCCTAGCTACTGTGGGGTTGCAGCAAAGAGTTCAACATCTTCATCAGTGACTTGGACAAGAGGGTGAAAAGCACCTTGTTCAAATTTGTGGATGACACTAAGATGTGGGGAGAAGTGGGCATGTTAGAAGAGAGAGACAGGCTACAACTAGATCTGGACAGGTTACAGAGGTGGACAGATGAGAATAGGATGGGTTTCAATACCGACAAGTGCAAGGTGATGCACCTGGGGAGGAAGAACCAGCAGTATACCTACAGGATGGGGAACTCCCTTCTCGTCAGTGCAGAGGCAGAAAAGGATCTTGAAGTCACTATTGATTCCAAGATGAACATGGGCCGGCAGTGTAAGGACGCAGTCAGGAAGGCCAACCATACCTTGTCATTCATCCACAGATGCATCTCAAGCAGGTCCAAGGAGGTGATCCTCCCCCCTCTATGTGACATTGGTCAGGTTGCAGTTGGAGCACTGCTTCCAGTTCTGGGCACCGCACTTCAGGAGGGATGTGGACAGCATTGAGATGGTCCAGAGGAGGGTCACTCACATGGTCAGGGGACAGCAGGGCCTATGAGGAGAGGCTATGGGACCTGAACCTGTTCAACCTCCACAAGAGAAGGCTGAGAGGGGATCTGGTGGCCATCTATAAACTTGCCAAGGGGGACCAGCAGGCAGTGGGAGAGTCCCTGTTCCCCCAAGTACTACCGGGAGTAAGAAGGAATAATGGCCATAAGTTGACTGAGAGTAGGTTCAGGCTAGACATCAGGAGGTGCTACTTCACAGTCAGGGTGGCCAGGATCTGGAATCAACTTCCAAGGGAGGTGGTGCTTGCTCCTACCTTGGGGGTCTTCAAAAGGAGGCTAGACAATCACCTAGCTGGGGTCATTTGACCCCAGAATTCTTTCCTGCCCACGGCAGGGGGTCAGACTTGATGATCTGCTCAGGTCCCTTCCAACCCTACTAATTATGAAACTAAGACTTGAGACTACTCCGTAATTCCTTGGGTTGCTGTGCTAGAACACTCAGCCAATGGAGCAGTGCCTAGGAAAGAAAAGCTCTCAATGCCCTTGGATTCTCTGCCTGGGTGCAGAACTTTTGGAACTAGAAAGTTAGGCAAGAGAATAGTCATTTACACTCTGGCCTTCACCTCCAATGCCCTCTAACCACCTCTAAGGTTCTTCTTAGCCTCTCCCATTTATGATGTTTCACTCATGATCTGGACTCTAGCTAGAAGTGACAGGATGCATCTACATGAGACACTTTGCTGAGTAGTAGCATAGTTTACTGCACAGCAAGTGAATGCATCTACATGTGCACAAGTTTATTGTGCAGTAAGTGACACTAATCTTGATCAGTTACTATGCAGTAATGCATGTGTAGACACCAATCAGGAGCAAGTTTGCTCCCGGTCAGCCCTGCTACTAGTGGGCTGGCCTGAGGATAGCCCCAGGGCACCAGGCTGGGAGCTTCTCCTGCCCCACAGCTGGGTTGCCCCATGGCAGCCCTTGCCTCAGATGCTTTAAAAGTCTGCAGGCATTTTGAGCCCTGGGGCAAACATGCAGAGAGCCTGAGGGCACTCCAGGCCTCTTTGTCCCCCTGGGCAGGCAGCAGCCTAACTGCGCCAGCCTGCTTGCACCCTGGTGCTGTGTGGCTGTCCAGGCCCATGACATCCTGCTGCAGGGTGCCTAGAGCTCCCCCTGGTGGCAGCAGAGGCTCCAGGAAGCAGGAGCAGCTTGCTGTCATTAGCAGCAAATCTGCTTCCACTTCCCTACATGTGTAGAAACACACAGTGGGTAGCAATAGAAAATGGCAGAAAAATTGATAAGGAGACTGTTAGAGATGTATTTAGAAGCCAGGTTAAACACTGAGTTTGTTTTGGAAGGAGACCATGATGGTGACATTAAGGACATGTAAATTTAATTCCAGTGATAGATTTTTTTATAACCACTTTGTTCCATTACTTGTAGTTTCTCTGAGCACACAGAGCTCACTGTTTACCTAGCGCAGACTTTCAGTAGGAGATTTAAAAGGAGCAGACTTTGATATATTTTGTTTGTACTCAGTCACCTCTGTGGAATCAAACAGTAATGAAAATTGCTAAAATTAAACAGATTTATGAAACTGCACCTGACATAGCCACAGATGCAAATATCCAAGAGAATCCCAATGACATTTGGGTGATATTTGAAGTATATCTAAAGATTTTTCCCTTACTCATTATAGTATAGACAATCAAAAAGCCCAAGATAGAATCAATAAAATCTTTTCAGGTTTCTCTAAGCTGTGAAGAATAGATTGGGAAGAAACAGAATATATGTTCTCCTATCAGTGGAAGGCGGGTGGGGGAAGGACACACGGATGCCTGCACTGGCAGGCTGGGGGCACTCCTGTATGCCTCCTGGTATACTGGACACTGCCAAAGGCACCCAAACCCAGCCAATTGACAGACCACACCTGAGTGACTGCTGGGTATGTGCCCTCACTTGCTGCTATCAGCCTTAAGATGGGGAAGAGCCAGCAAAGAATCTCTCCCGGTCCCATTCCCCAATCACTGGGGAGTGCACTGTGAGGGGCTTACTCCCCTTCTCTGATCTGGCCTGGCTGGGGCTGAGAAACACAACTGGGGGAAGGGAGAAAGCCCCTGTGGTGCACCTCTCCCCCAGCAGTTCTGGCTGGGTGGGGTGCACAGCTGAGGTGGAGGCCTCTGCTCCCTCCAACCTCTCCCTCTGCACTGCCTGGCTGATAGATGGAGGCAGGACACAGGGCTGGGAAGCAGAGGCTTTGCTGCCTTGGCTCTGTGACAGCTGGGGGGCTAAAGAGCAGAGGCTAGTTTGCTTGCCCTGCAAGGCGGGGTTAGCGGGGAAGTTGTAATGTATCCTGGGATGCCAGGGGACTGCGACCTAACTTTCATAGATCTCATAGACATCAGGGCTGGAAGGGACCTTGGAAGATTGAGTCCAGCCCCCCACCCAAAGAGCTGGAAGCCAGCTGGGGGTCATAGGATCCCAGCAAGATAAGCATCCAATTTACTCTTGAAGTTGTTCAATGTAGGTGCTTGAGCCACCTCCGATGGCAGGCTGTTCCAGACCTTGGGGGCTCGGACGGTAAAGAAATTCTTCCTTATGTCCAGCCTGAAATGGTCTTGCAGTAGTTTATAACCATTCGAACTCGTCATCCCTTGGGGAGCTCTGGTGAATAAACGTTCCCCCAGATCCTGGTAGTCACCCCTGATCAACTTATAGGTGGCCATCAGATCACCCCTGAGCCTGCGCTTTTTCAGGCTAAAGAGCCCCATGGCTCTCAGCCTGTCGTCATAAGGTCTGTTTTCCTGACCTCTGATCATGTGCGTGGCTCTTCTCTGGACTCTCTCAAATTTCTCCACATC
>NW_017728886.1:29613466-29671315 GCF_001723895.1 Crocodylus porosus
ACCCCACACCCCCAAACCACCCCCACAAACCCCTCACCCATATACCTGGCCTGTGGGTGAGGAGCGAGGGACTAGGATGAGGGGCAGGCTGTGGGTTGAGAGTGATGGGCAAGGGCATGGGCAGGGCACTGGCATATCAGTGCTGCTCAGTGCTGCACATCCTGGTGAGCAAAGGGGGTAGGAGCAGCTCTGATTGTGCCACTTGGGGCAAAATAACCCTGCCTGCTTCCTCCTGGATCTGGAGCTAAAGCCTGGGGCCAGCACCTGGCAGCATTAATCTGTTGTAAGTAGCAGTCAGAATATGTGAGCACCTCTTTAATGGATTTATTCTTACAACTCCCTTACAAAGCAATATTGCCATCTCCATCCTACAAATGGGGAACTGAAGTTCAGTTTATGGGGCAGATTTTAATAGGCAATTAGGTCCCTAATGCTCCAATCAAAGGGAATTACGTGCCTACCTCCTAGAAGTTTCTTTTAAATGTATTTAGATACTATATGCATTTTTAGTCAGTTAAAAACTGAAAAAATCAGGCCCTACCTGAGTGACCTGCTGGAAGTTATATTGGATGCATATAGCCAAGTAAGGAATTGAACCTATGGACGCGAACAGAATAGTTAAACTATTTACAAAATTATAGCACTACATAGCTGATCTCTCTTAACTGTTTCATCTGTTCACTATGCTCTGCTCTAAGTAGAAGGTAAAGGGTTGTCATGTTAAACCTGTTTTATTCAGGTTTAAAAGTTATTTGGTAGTTTACCTCCAGTGGACTGGATCTGTGAAACTTGTGACAAGCTCTCGAATTGGGCTTGCCATCCACAAGTGGATTCAGGCACCTGACTAGACCTCTTATGTGTATGCCATGGTCCACAGGATTGATGGTTGCCTATCTACTGGTATAGGAGTGGACAGATGAAACCATTACATTATTTAATGGTATGTTTGTCCACACTTTCTGTTTCCTAAAACTAGGCTATTGTTTATGCTCTGGACCATCTTTCATCATTAAGGCATCAATTTCTATGGCATGGGAACACCTGATCAGGCCGCAGAGACATCCCTTACAGTGTATCAAACCCAAAAAGAGTATCTGAGTAAATGCAAGTAAGAGCTTTACAACAAAGGTCAGCAACTTTCAGGAGCAGCAGGCCAAAATAATGCTGCTCAGTCCATGGTGGTCAATACTTCTGACCCTGCTGCTGCTGCCACCGCTCTTCCCTGTTGCCCTGCTGCCTCCTCTGCAAATTCTCTGTTGCTGTAGAAGCTCCCTGCTGCCAAATTGCCACCAATATCTGGGCTTCATGGAGACTGTAGGTTGCTAACTCCTGCTCTACAATTTGGCCCTTTGAAATCACTAGAATTCCTCGTGCAAAAAGGCACCAATTCAAATGAGCAAGGGATCCAAATTTGGCTCTATATGTTTAATTTATTTTTCAGCATAGGAGGTGGTTTCTTACTGAGAAGTGCTGTATTGTGATGGTAAGTGAATTTTTAAAAGGTAAAGCAGAGCAATGGGAGGAGATAAGGAATGCAGTGCCACTGTGTGCCCTCTGCTTGGTTTCAGAAAAGTAACTCCGGGGGAGCACAGAAAGAGAGCAGCAAGGAGGAAGATTTCCTGAGAGCTTTAGATTTCTGCATAATGCTGCCAGCCTCAGACTAAAGAAAAAGTGGAACCAAGCTTGAACAAGAGAGAAAAGAGCCACTGTGACATTTTTATTGAAATGCCGAGCCTTTTGTAGTGCTTGAATGTTAGCTAAGAGCAGTTGGTACCTGATGGGAATTGGCTGTAAGGCGGAGACAAAGGGTTGAATGATATATCCTTGGATTCTGAAATGCATATATTTCTTAAGAAGTTTTGATTAAATGTATTACTGATAGTGAAGCTTTAGGTCCTGGTATGAATGTGAATTCATAGAGTCATTCTTAGAGTGGCCAAAAGTCATAAATACAAGAACAGCTGTTCAGAAAGTGAATCTGTGATCTCTGTCAAAATCCTGGAGAAATGGTACCAACACTACAGAAAACAGTGCTCACCTTTTGGACAATACCAGTGCTCTTCTTGTTGATCTTCGTGGTGATTATTTCAAATCCAATGGATTATCAAATGTTGATTTACCAAGGCATAGACTCCCTCTCCTTTTTTCCTTGAATTTTTTTTGAATACAGAAAAACAATGCAGTTGTGTTCATTTAAAAGCACGAAGATTCTGTTCTTTGTAATGTATTTAAATTGTACAAGTCCAAGTATTTTGTAGGACAGTAAACAATTAACATAAAAGACCAGTGATCTAGTCTCTTTCTTGAAATTCAACAGATTGGGCAACAAATTTTGAAAATTCTAAATGCCTATTCTTTCTTATTTTCACAGTATTAATAATATGTCCCTTACCTTAAGATGTGATTGCTTGGTTCCTTGTATCAATGAGAGAAGAGAGACAAATTAGAGCTGGAAGACAAATGAAGGGAACGTGTGAATTCTAAGGCAAACAGTCTTTTAAAAAAGGTCGTTTCTGGTTGACAGTTGCTGTGGTTGTTAACCATAATTCTGCATTTCCTTTTACCTACTGATGTGAGATCTTAAACATGAATACACACACCCACAGACTTCTCATATATGTGTATTTACACATGCAGTGACCTCATTGTCTACTGAAATGCTGTCCTTCTAGGGTGGAATGCAGTTATTTAACAGTATAAATTAACAATGGAGATTAGGGTAAGAACTAAAGAATATATGATATCTAATAGAAATGTCAAGGGATTTAAGTAGGCAGAATTGACAGTAATTGCCCAAAAAGCAATTTAAAGGACTAGAAATAGAACAAAATTCTACTGAAAGCAAGTGTGCTTTGGAATGGCAAAAGAAATAAATGAAGTATCCATTGGTTATCCAGGTATGTCAGCATTTTTTATATTGTCACATCGTGTTTATGGCTAGGAAAGATCAATAGTATCTGTTTCCATGATGTATGCTGAATTACACTGGAATCTCCCTGAAAATTGTTCCTGAGAATTCAACACTGAAAATTATAACAGATAAAGCATCTCTCTGACTAAATCACCAAGGCAAATAACAACTGAGCTTGTAGGTAAAATGTTTCACAGGAACATCATCACCCACATAAATAAAATGTTGGATATAGATTTTAAAAGTCTCCTTTGCCATATATTTTGTCATAATCTATTTTTTAGATGTCTGTTTTAATGTACATAATGGGTGATGAAATAGAAAGGTCACACATTGCACATCGACAATCTATAATTAATCATACACACTGAAAGCAAATGTAAGCTTAGATATTAGAAAGTCATGAACATAGCATTTCACTAGCAGTTCATATTTATTTTATTTTGAAGGTCATTACAGCTGAATACGCAAGGGCTAATTAAAGAGAGCAGAATACAAATTCAGCTGAGCTCATACGCAAATTTTCAAAATTGTATTTTTATATAATACAATTTTTAACTCATTTTGAGCACTAACCCATAAACTATCCAAGTCTTGCCTTTTCACTTGCTGCTCATTTATACACATTTTGAATTCCATAAATGCCTACAATAAAGATACTGAGTTACATACCAAAATATGATAGATAGGTACTTTATCACTACCTTAAAAATATTACGGTAATAGCATTACTATTAGCAAAAAACATACCAGTAAAGAGAAAAGCAACCCAAGTTCATTGTGTTTTTTTACATATTATTTGTATTTTCTATATTCTTTGTATGGAGGTGCCATACAATTTGGCATAGATATCTTTTCAGTGCTCATGAGAGTTTGTCCATGGATAATCTAGCCATCTCTTAATGACCATTTGGGTGTCAGACCTCTAATTCTCTTCTGTGTATAAGCATGAATACCATTACATAATATTGTTTTCCCCAAGGAAATGTGTCAAAACCACAGGTTTTTGATTCACTGAATCTACCCAGTCCTTACCCTAGCCCACCACTCCATCACCTCCATACCATTAAATGAAGCAGCACCCACATCCAATGCCATTCAGGCAGCACATTGAAGTATCATGTTGCTCTTCCACTCAGCATATGTATAAGGCTATCATTCACACCAAACCAACCACAGTTTCTTTCTGTAATCACCAATGATTCTGGACTGTTACTACAAAGCTTTGTAGGTTTGGGATCATAGCAAGAAACCATGGGCAGCTAAGCAGTTCAGGGTGTAGAAATTTTGGGAACTACTAATTTAGCAGAATCATCTAACAGGAATGGATCAGAAAGAATCACAGAATCATAAAATTAGGGTTGGAAGGGACCTCAGGAGATCATCTAGGCTGACCTTCTGCTCAAAGCAGGACCATCCCCAACTGTATCAAACCAGCTAAACCTTTGTCTAGCCCGGTCTTAAAAACCTCCAAGGATGGAGATTCAGCAACCTCTTTGTGTAGCCTGTTACAGGGCTTTAGTAGCCTCCTAGTAAGAAAGTTTTTCCTAGTATTTAACATAAACTTCCCTTGCTGCAACTTGAAACCATTGCTCCTTGTTCTGTCATGTGCCACCACTGAGAACAGTCTTGCTCCATCCTCTTTCAAACTTCCCTTCAGGTAATTGAAGGCTGCAATTAAATCCCCCCACTCGGTCTTCTCTTCTTTGGACTAAGCAAGCCCAGTTTCCTCAGCCTCTCCTCCTAGATAGATCTACCCAACATGCAGTTTCACATTTTTTGTGGAAACTGTGAAATAAGCCATTTCTGAGAACACTACAAAAATGGCAATCCCTCCAATATTGTCATAAAACCACCAAGAAAAAGAAAACTTGGAGCCAGGAATCCTCAGGCAGCCTGACAGCCCACCAGAGAAAAGGAGGGAAGCTGCTGGCCTGAAGGGGAGCAGCAAAGGTGGAGGTTAAAGTGGTGTAAAAGTCATAAATTCTTTATATATGAAGCCCACAAGCACCTAGAAGAGATGGGGGATGCTGGGCAGCAATGGAGTGGGCCAACTGGTGGGAAGGATCAGATCTACTCCTACAGCATTTTATACCAAAACCAAATAAGTTCCCCATTGGGCATGACCTTGACAGGGAAGCATGGGTCAAGCCAAACAGACTGAGATCCAGATATGGAGATGAACTGGTTTGACTTTCAGTAGAAGACATCAGCTGATTTAGATTTATAATGACGGGCTTCATCACATACTAACTTAGCTGGCTTTGCTTTAACTTTTAATTTGTTTCTAAAGATTGTTATCTATAGTTTACTGAATCTAGTCATTCACAGCAGAAAAGCCTTGATCATAACATATGCTTTATGCTGGGGCTGGCAAACTTACCTGGTTCTGCAGGCCAGATGCTGCCCACAAGGCTTTTTGCAGGTGAGACAACTCACCTCTAGATGCTAGAGCAGTGGCTTGTCAGCAGGGTTTCTGAAGTTGCTGTGTTAGTGCAGTTCTGGAACACAGGGGGTGAACACTGCCACTGCTCATTCCTCCATTTCCTTCGACACCAGTTTGAGTTGCCAGCAGCAACTGTACACCCCAAAGTCAGTGGTGGGCAAAGGGATGCAGGGCAAAGCAGCCACAACATTTACCCACTGGGTTCCAGAGTCACACCAGTGCAGAGGCTCTGGCAGTCATACAGACTACAGTTTAACCCCAGGCATTGGTATGGGATTGGCTTTTCCTAAATAATAATAATACAAAATTCAACTAGAGTCTTAAACTTGTAAACCCACCTCAGCAACTGAACATGCTAACCACCTGAGCTATTTTCTTTTACCCAGATAAAGGTGAGTTGTGACCAGTGCAGAAAATGGAAATAAAATTCTGAGGATGACACTGGCTTGATATGGAAATACAAGTGGAGGAGTACAATTGTTTCTTTACAGTGATAACAGCTTCTATGGACACAGAGGTGGTTAGCTGTGTTAGTCGGAAGTCGGGCAAAAGTTTAGGCAGGGTAATGAGTTGTGACCCCCCCCAAAAAAACAAAACAAAACAAAACAATGCTTTAATGGAAGAGGAAGCATGTTACTTTGACCTGGCTCCACAGCATCTGTTGATTCTATGGAGCCAGGCAGTTCAGTGGGGCTTTTTGGCACATTTATCTAATAGCTGATTCAATTTGATAAAAGCACCCCCACCCCTCCAAAGTGCACATTCTATACAGATGTTGGATAAGCAGGGTCAAACTAATGCAATGCCTCTTCTGGGCATGTGGTGCACTGAGCATAGGGGTGCACTGAGCTGAAAGTAAAGTCATGTTTTGGGTTTTTTTTCACATCTGTAAGCAGCCTTAGTGATTAACTGGTTCAAAGAGGCATGCTTTCAGTCCAAAGTAGGCAACAATCTACTTTGTCAGATGCTAGGAATGGACTACAGGTGCAGTCTGGAAGTCAGATGCAATCTTTTCCTAGCATCTGACAAACTGGGTTGCTGCCTATGAAATCTCATCCCTCTCTGAACCAGTTAGTTTGTAAGGTACCATCCTGTTCTTCCTCTGGCAGCTGCTATGGAATGAATTTCTCATCAGAGTTTATACTTCAACTCATTTTACAAGTATATTCTTTCTATAATCTGATAAAATTACTACTCTCTATACATATGTATGCATGTGCATGCACGCGCGCACACACACACACACAGTAGAAGAAACATAATAATATGATATCATTTTTTTTAAATGCACCTATATTTGGAGCACTCTAATATTTTTACATTGTTGGGGTACAACCTATACATCCAGGAATCTAGATTTCAATTATTTGGCAGTTAATGTTGAACACACACATTTGTCGATTTTTTTCAATAACTCTTTCAAACAAACTTCTAACTAGAAGAATGAAATTAAAAGGTCCCTTAAAAGTACAAAGCAGAGTATTAAAGATGTGGTCTGTGGACTGGATCTAGCCCATAGAGGCCTATCCTCTGGCCCCTGTGGCTCTTGGATTGGACCTGTGCACCATGGTGGTGCACATTGGATTGGCCCCACTGCACAGGGATTGTGAGGCCAGCCTGGTGCATGTCATGGGTGGTGTGTGAGGCTGGTTCAGAGTACATGCTGCCAGCTGCATTTGGGGCTGGTCTGGAGTGCATGCTGCCACTGTGCTATGCATGGGTGACTGGTGCCACCTTAGTCAGTGTCCCCCAACAACCGATCTCGCTGACCAGGGGGAGGGATCCCCCACAGCTGATTGTGAGACGGCCAATCATTGCGGCTGATCACTGCAGCCACTTCTGGGAGCGCAATGGTGCTCCACTTCCCAGCTGGCACTTGCAGTGGGGACACTGGCACTCCTGGCTGCCCCCCTGCCCATCACCTAGAGGGGCAAGAGTGGCTGGTCAGGGGGTGCACCAGCACTCTCCGGGGATACACATGCACCCCTGTGCACCATCTACACTTCCCTGCTGGTGCTATGGATCTGTCTGGAGTGTACACTACCAGATGTGCTGGGGGCCAGCTCAGAGCCACTCATCTATCCCATAGGGCCTGATGAACTCTACAACCCTTGTATAATAAAGAAGTTACAATGTTCAATTTGATGTGTAGCAAAGAAACATAAAACTGAGCATTATAGCATGCGATTGTCAGATAAACTAAGATAAGAAATAAACTATATGTAACCCAAGTGTACCAGAGTGTGTACTCCCCTTTCCAATAGAAGGGGATGGTCAGCAGGGTGTATGTGCTGGAGATGGAAACTACAATTTTCTTACAGTTTCCCCTTCTCTGGTGTCTCTATAGAGGAAGACCAGGACACAGTGGCTTAACTATATAAATGGATTATTCAGGTGCAGAATAAAATGGAAAGGGATAAAGTAACTGGATAGGTGATAAAGATCAATATTTACATATAATATATTCGAGTCAGCAAATAACAGAACTGGTAAATATGGCAGTCCCCAAGACCCATGACAGAAACCTAGCCCACAGATCCCCAGAGGGTAAGTATGTCCCAGCTTTCAATGTGTAAGCACCCCGAAATATAAAGCACAACAAACAGTCAATAAACACTCAAAAAGGAGATGCAGCAAGCAATTAATAAACACTCTAAAATATATGGCAATCCCAAATACCCCTCTCCTCTAGAGGAGTCTCTTTCTCTAGCATAAACCCCCTGTGATGGGGCTATCCACTGTGTCCCTCCCTGGTGGGAAACCCCTAGCCTGAGAACTCATGCTTCCCAGCGACTAGGGGTCTAGCAAGGGTTCTGGGTGTTTCATCCCCAGCTAGGCAAATGGGTCCTGCAGTGGGTGCTCTGTCTCAGTCCCATTGTGGGGTGTGTGGCTCATTCACATGACCAGATGGCTCAGCCTTCTCAGCAAGTTTGTGGGCCTGGGCTGCCTCGTGTGTGCCCAGGGTTGGGGCTCCAGTACAGGCCTACCACACTGCAGAGCCTGCACTGCCCACAGGCCCTTGTGCCTGGCAGTTGGGAATGGGGCCCAAACCTGCCCCTGTCCCCTCCGAGGGCCCTCGGCACATCAGAGACTCACCATGCAGCGGTGTCTGCACCAGTGCCAGCCTCTTGCCAGGGCCAGAGACTCAAGCTGCCTTGAGTGGCTCCCAAGGTCCCAGTCCCTCTTAGACCCTCTGTGCAGCGACACCTGCACCGGCTCACCATGCTATCTCGCAGCAAGGGGTTGGGGATGTGGCCATCTGCTGTTGCTGTACCAATGGCAGAGTCTTTGGGATCTTCAGGGCAACTGCAAATGCCCCCTGGGTAGCTCTTCCCCAGCTCTTCCTCAACCCCAGTTTCTTCTTTCTTTTCTGTCCCTTGTCATCTCCGCATGCTATGCATGCAGCTCCTTATATACTCTTTTGGGGCTCTGCCCAAAGATTGAAGACCGGCCAATTGTGGGAAGATGGAGCACAGTCTTCAATTAGTTCCATTGCTTGCCTTACCCTGACATAGGGGTGGGGAGGACTCCTCCCAAAGCTCCTCCCCTGCTGGTCTCTGATTGGTGGGTTTGCCCCATCAATCGCTTGGCAATTCTCTAAGCCCAAGGAACCGGGTGAAGATAGGCAAACCCACCACATATAAATACTTCCTATTGTAGCCTTAGCACTGCACTACTTTTATATTAAACTATCTCCTCTAGAAATTGGAGAAGCTAGCTAGCTCCAGATAACTTCAGCTATATTTTCACAGTAAAAAGAAAAACGTTTGACAAATATTGTCATTTTTATAGGGCAGGGAATTCTACTTCATTGTAATACTGAACCAAATCAAATGCCAGTTTGAAATATACAGAGCTGGTCAAATGTTTTAATATTTTAAGTTTTCAATAATTCTCATATTAGGATTTCAATTTTGGATTAAAATTACCACATATTTATTACATCAGTTTTCATTTGGTGTCAGATTCTACCAGGTATAAAACACATTGAAATTTTTGATCATCCAAAAAATTGTCTAGATTTCAAAAACCTAAACTAAAATTGAAAAATTGTCATGATTTTTTCACTTTTTTCCAAGCAGTTCTAAAAGTGATCCTATCTTTCTTTATGTTGTCAGCATGCCAAATTCTGCTGTAGTAATCTGAAAAGATATACTTACCAGTATCTACAGTAATTTCAGTTCTTCAAAAGGAAATGGTCATATGTATTTTTCCCATTAGGTCTAGATGTTCCCCATATTTTCAGATTAGATTTGCCAGTAATGTTCGTTGACGGTATACACACATACATGTATACCATGACTGCCATCATATTCCCATACTAAAGACATAAAAAATGGTGCAGGCGCAAGCACTATTCACCTCTTTCTCTACAGAATCTGACTGTGAAGGACTCCAAATCAGAGAGGAAGGATGACAGGTCACATCTCAGTGAACTTCTGTTAATATAGAAATAAATAATACACTTTTAAAATCTTTGAATGATAGATCACATGTATGTGTGTAGGTATGTATGTGCACATATATATGTACATATAGATCTCTACCTGCCATTCTGAATGAGTCCCAAAAATGACCTGACTAAAAGACATTAAAGACTTTCAGTTTCATTTAAGGACAGATTATGTAATACCTGTGGTCTTTAAAAAAACCCTGTTGGCTCTATAAGCTGTCATTAGGGCATAGTGTTCAATAAAGTTATGTCCATACTGCATATAGCTGCCACAGAGAAGTCTACAATGTGAATACTCTAGAGAAATGGGCATTAATATCAATTAGAGAGGAGGTGACAAGGGGAGCAGACCTACTAAAATTGTTGCTGCAAAAATTGTTGCGGTGGCAGCTGACCACACTGTCACCATCAGCACAATGGCAGCCAACACTACCCTTGTGTTGTGACCAGGGATCCTGGTTTTCTTTTCCCACAGAAAAAGAGAAAACCACAGGTTTCCCCTTTTTATCAGAGAAAACACAGATTTCTTCTTTTAGCAGAGAAACCCATGGATTCCCTACTTTTGCAAACAGCTCTGCAGGCTGGTTGAGCTCCAGCCTGAAAGAGCTGTTGGCAAGCAGAGTGGGAAACCCCAGCCCTGCCCAGAGGGGGTGGGGGAGGGGGAAGGGCAGGGCCTGAGGCTCTCAGTCAGCCACAGCTCCACTCAGCTCAGCTTCACTCTTCACTCCTGGAGCCTGAGGTAAGTGGGGCTTGCAGGGGGCCCCTCTGGCAGGGCTGGGGGGGGGTTGTGGGTCATGGCTGGGGGCATTGGCAGGGCTGGGGGGGGGGTTGTGGGTCATGGCTGGGGGCATTGGCAGGGCTGGTGGGGCCAGAAGCCAACACTGCCCCCACCTGAGCAGGCAGAGCAATAGGGGAACTGGCTCCATGCTGCTTCTGCTGCAGCTGTCTGCTGTTGCGGGCAGGGAGCTGAAGACTTGGGTCCCTGGCCCTATAGCCCTGGCAGCTGGGGGCCCTGTCCAGCAGAGCCAGAGGTTAGGGGTGGGAGCAAGAGGCATGAGTAGGGTGGGGGGCTGCTGTGAGGGCAGTGAGGGGCACCAGCAGGCTTGGGATGGCTTTGGGGGCAAGTGAGAGGCACCAGCAGGGCAAGGGGGGCGGGCTGCAGGGAGCTTTTAATTTTAATAACAGATTTTGAGTGGTTTATCAGAGAATGAGATTTTTGTCAGAGAATTTGTGATTTTTTTTATCAGAGAAAACCAGGATCCCTGGTCATGCCTGCCCTGCTGTGCCTCTTAGAAATGGGATGGCCTTTCACTGTCTTAGTCAAAGACAAAAATAGTCTCAGATAGACTCAGAAAGGTTTTATTGACTGAAGAAAAAAAACTTAGGCCCCGTACATATTGTAGGTGTATAGCCAACATTTACTATGATTATAATGAGGTTTGGGGGGAAATGTAGGTATATGGGTAGTCTGATTAAATTGGAAATCTGGCCTTTTACTTATTAGAAACTTAAGAGTATGGCCTAAGAGACCTGATCAGAATGGAAAATATTATATCTTAATGACTAAACTATTCACACCTTCTGAAAAAAACCCCAAAAGCCCACCCATTTCTAACCATGAGTTCATTCACTATAAAGAGTACATGATCTAAAACCACAGGAATGTTTCTTTCACTAGTCTAAGTGATGAGCAAAAAATCTTCTCAGATTAGCAGTATAATTTTGTTGAGTGGAATCTTTGTTTAAATATTCAATACATCACACGAATATAACCTTCCTATATTTGATATCTATCCAGAAACCTTGCTTTAAGAGTATAAACTCTGCTGTAAAGATCAGGATGGAAGATGAATTACACCCCTCCTCCTTCTTCCCCCCTGCAATAGTATTTCTAAAACTAGAGGAATTAGTTTAGAAGCTTGTCATTAAACTCTTTGAAAGTACTGTACTTTAAAAATCCTATCAGGCAAACATGCTCAATTGCAGGTTGCCAATGAATATTACCCATGTGACCTTGATCCTTTTTCAGGTGAAACCATTTTAGATTGCAAATGCAAAAAAATGTCAGCAGCCCTCATTGACATTTCTTGTACAGAATGTAAGAAAGATATTCTGTTCCCAATAAGAATAATCATAGAATCATAGAAAATGAGGGTTGGAAGGGGCCTCAGAAGGTCATCTAGTCCAAACACCTCCTCAAAGCAGGACCATCCCCAAGTAGATCATCCCAAACATGAATTTGTCTAGCCAGCTCTTAAGAACTTCTAAGTAGGAGATTCTATAACCTCTCTAAGTAGCCTGTTCCTTTACTAGTCTCCTAGGGAGAAAGGTTGGCCTAAACTAATCTAACCTAAACTTTCCTTGCTGCAACATGAGGCCATTGCTTGTTCTGGCATCTGCCACCAGTGAGAACAGTGTAGCTCCATCCTCTTTGGAACCACCCTTCAGGTACTTGTAGGATGCTATTAAATCCCCTCTCAGTCTTCTTTTCTCCAGACTAAATCAGCCCAGTTCCCTTATCCTCTCCTCATAAGTCATGTGCCCTAGCCCTCCAACCATTTTTGTTGCCCTCTGCTAGATTTTCTCCAGTTTGTCCACATCCCTTCTGTAGTGGGTGGCCCAAAACTGGACACAGGACTCCAGGTGTGGCCTCACCAGTGCCAAATAGAGGGCAGTACACTAGGGTCTCTCTTTATGTAAGGGTTGTATTCCAAAAAAACCCCCCTCACATAAAGTGAATTCACATAAAGTGAATCCATTATTACATGGAATTAATAGGGATATGTATGAGCCTCACTCTACTGCCCCTCCCCCCCCATGACAAATTCAAACAGGAATCACAATTTTGGCACAGAAGCATAAAGACGCACAACAATTTGAAGTGATTTATCTACCCACCTCATCAAATTCTGTAAGCTTTTATGGTCATCCAGAAGAGAGATTATGGAAAAGATTACCTGGAAACAGAAGATGTGAATACTGCTGCTTAAATATCATTATCTTCAGCTTGCTTCTCCTTCTCAGAAAATGTTAGGGTCTGCCTTAAGCAACATAGGGTCTGCCTTAGGTTGTAACATTCTCTATAGCTAAATAGCTTTCTCTCCAAGTTAATGAAATTGAAGTTTACCCACTGGGCAGATCTACACATGCAGTTAGTCACAGAAAGCTTACTGAGCAGTAAATTTCTGTGAAGTTAGCTTTCTATGAGAACATGTCTGCATGTGCACCTGTCGGGAGCAAATTTGCTCCCAATGGGAGCAGTTCAAAGCAGAGAAAGGCCTATCCATCTCTCCTGCCATATAGCAGCCAGGGAGGCTATAAGCTTCCCCAGGTGCCAGGAAACACTGGGGTCAGGCCTGGACTCCAGGGGGGCAAGGAGACAGCTGTTTCCCATCCTTGAGCTCCAGGGCTGGGTTGGGAAAGTGTCTATTTTCCTCTGCAGCTCTTTCCCAGCCTCCTACCCCACCAGCTAATTGGGGCAGGGGCCTGGGGATGTGTTCCCTCCTCTGCAGCTCTTTCCTAGCCCCCTGCCTCACGTGGCTGATTGAGGCAGGGGGCTGGGAAAGAGCTGCAAAGGCTGGGACTCTTTCCCAGCCCCCTGCCCCAGTTGACTGGTAGGGAAGCTGGCAGTGAGCACCCAGCTAGCCATAGGTGGCGGGTGTTATCCCACCTAGCTGGGGGCTTGCTGCCAGCTGCCCCCCCCAGAGGACAATTTCTGCCCAACCCCTGGCTGAGTGAGGGAAGAAGAGCTCCCCAGTCCTGGCACTGCTCAGCTCCCTGCTCCTGTGGGGAGCCAGGATCCCTGCAGTGCCAGGACATAGTGGGACAGAGATGGACCTGGTCCCTACACTGATGGGCTCTTGGGGGAGCCAGAAGCTGAGAAGCACCAGAATTGGACCCCCTGCTGGTGTGGCTGACCAAGAGCAAATTTGTTTCTGGTCTGCATCTACATGAGCCTTACTGTGCGGTATCTACTGCATAGTAGACTAATTTACTGTGCAGTAGTTTAAGCACATGGTTACACAATGATGCTTTACTGTGCAATAGTCTTCTGTGCAGTAAGTATCTCATAGACATAGCCACTGAGGTAGTAGAGATGGTGCCTTGAAGTAGCTTTACTTCAAAGACATGAGGTCTGGGAGGGCTGCAGAAACTTTTGTTCAGGTACACAAAGCTCACTGAATAAATTGCATCTAGACTTGCATTCAGTTGAGAGTGATTACTGAGCACAATATGACACCAGGAGTTAATAAAGAGAAAGAAAAAAAGACCTAATGAGGAGGAACAGCAAATGGCTTCACTATAACTGAAACTGTTCACTAGATAGGTGGAAAGTCATTGGAAGAGTTCAAACAGCACATCACTCTATATTTGCAAGTCATGAGCACCAGCAAAAAGGTAAGCAACCATAAGGTGATTTGGTTACTGACAATAGCCAGTTGTGATGAACTTGATGTGTTTAACAATTTTTTTAGTAAACTCAGGAAAACAAGACTAACTCTAAGACTGTACTACAGGAATTTGAGATGTATTTCACTCTGTGAGAAATGGAACATAAAGTAAATGTAGTTTTAAGTAGATGGAGCAAAAACAAGCCTAAACTATAGAAGAATGTCTACCTGGCTTATGCTTAAAAAAATCTTTCAGTTTTGGCTGGAGAAACCAAATCCCAAAGAGGGACCAGATTGGAAAACTCAGAAAGAATGGATGAAGACCCAGAATCAACCCTGGACAAAACCATTAGAAATTCCTAAGGCACAGAATTCACCCAGTGAAGAATGAAGCTGGTGGAAGGTGGATTTGTTTCATCTTTTTAGACATGATACAAAAATCCAGAATATTACAAGAAAAGAGATCTGAGGCAGAAAGGCAGAGCACAAAGTCAGTGTCAAGCAGGAAAAGCACATGAAGCTGCTCCACATGCTGTGCCAATCAGCCAAACCAAGCCAATGCCCAGCATAAGGAGAAAAAAACCTGCAAGGAATGCAATGGATTAAATCACTTTGCACAAGTGTGCAAACACTGGCAGGGTATGCAGAGCACTGAACAGATGACAACAGCAGCTCCATTAGCTCAGAAGAATTCCTTCATGTGAGCAATGGATAAGGTTGTAGCAGAGGACTGAGCTATAGGCCTCACAGCAACCGGGTCATTTATGAATTTTAATTAAGCCAATGTAGTACCAGAAAGAGAGTTTTCAGCACTCAAGAAAAGCTACAGATAGAGGAAGTTAACAGTCAAACATAGACAGCGTATCCCACTAAAGCAGAAGTGGCCAACACCTGGCATGGGTATTACAAGTGACATGAGCTGCCACTCTGTCTGGCATGTGACAAATTGGGGATAAGGCAGGGAGCAGAGTGACAGGGATGGGATGTGGAGCAGAGCAGAGTGGGAACAGACTGGAAGATTTGACAGCGATAAGGTTAGGGAGCAGATCATCACTTAGGGATGGAGTAAGGCTTAACTTTTGGTGCTTCTGGACATAGCTTGTGGCAGGCCTGACAAAAAGGCTGGTTACCATGGAACTAAATGAACATGAAATAAGGGGTAAATAACAACATAGAAAATGTATAATTTTCACCAAACAGGTCCACCTAGGTTGAGAAAGCCCTCAGCTTCACACCATTAGGTGTGCCAACTTTTACAGCCAGCAGCATACCAGGCTCACATTCATACCTAGTCAGTTCAGACTTCAGCCTAGATGACCAGCTACCCACTGTTTTGCATGTGGGTTGACTGGATGTGGCCTTCATCACAAGTCATGGTGAAAGTACATATTCCAATTAGCAGGTGCTAAACCTAACAAATGTCAGACTGTTAATGCTAGCATGTGCTGGGCCCATCTACATGCGATATCAGTGCACCTGAATAAACACTAGTACAGTTTGCACTGGAGTCAGCTGCTGCCAGCGGCAGCATCTTCACATGTGCCTGGGATGGTCCTGGGTGCACGTGAAGAAGCTGTGCCTGGGAACAGTTGATCTAGAGCAAGAAGCCTTGTGGGTGGGGGGTCAGCCCCAGGCTCCAGGTCATGGTGTCGAGTAGCAGAGGAGCTGGCTGGGGCATGAGGGTGCTCCAGTGCAGGCTAGCCTGCAAGCAGCCCCTATACTGTAGCACCCACATGCCCCAGCCAGCTCTGGTCACAATCTACACATACATTTGAGTGCACCTAAGTACTCCGCTGTAGGCTAGTACTTGTCTAGGGCAGTACTATCCTACAGTGGAGTTAATTAGTTTATTGCACCCTAATAGAGGCACACGTGTAGACTATAACACTTTACTGTGGAACTAATTGGTCTACAGTAAAGCACACATGTAGATGCTCCTGCTGCAGGCTGTCACACATAAAGGTTTAATACTCTCTCTAACATGCATAGCTCAGACCTGCTGCTTAAGGGCTGATGTGGAGGGGCATAGCTAGGAGCTGCCAAGTCTGCTCCATGTCTGCCTCACTCTCTGGCTCCCTAGCCACATTGTAGGCTGGAGGGAGGAGAGAAGAGGCTCCCTCCACACCGCTTAGATCTCTCCCCATTCCCTGATCATCCCATCTGTCCCCTTAATCATGTGCCCCTGGCCCCGATCGGCTCCCTCCGCCCTTGGATCATCCCCCTGCCACCCTGATTATCCTTCAAATTCCCCCTCCCACCCCCCACCAATTCTCCCTCCACACTCCATTAGTCTCTCTCTCCACCCCCAGATCACGCCCTGCCACCCTAGTCTCCCACACTTCTCAGATCACTGCCCTGCCACCCCTATCATCCCACAGCCCCACCAAATCACCCCCTCCTATTGGACCCTCTACTCCCAAATCACTGCTTTGCTACGCCAGTTGGCCCAAGAGTGGCAGTGGCAGCGGTAGTGGCAGCAGCAGGGGAGGTTCCCCCCCTCTGCCTTCTCTCAGTTTCCCTACAGCCTGTGCCACATCTATATGCCTAGATCCAGCCCCAGCCAGTGCTCATCACTGCTGAGAAGCATCCTGTGGGGGGAAGGAGGACAGAGGGGGAGGAGATGAGGACTCCTGGGCAGCTCAGGACTCAGAGAGGGTGACAAGGACTCGATCTGGGTGTACAGGGAGCTGCTAGGAACACCTGTTGCCCACCCCAGCTCCCCACCTCCTCCACAGGGAGCTGCTGGGCAGCTGCAGGACCTGATGGGGACAGTGTGGGTTTGATCTGGGGTGTGTGGAACTGACAAGGCCCACCCACCCCCATCACATGATAGGCCTGCAGCTCCCTGCACACTCCCTCCCCTCTCCCCCTTCCTTTTTCTCCCTTTCACTCCTGGTCCCCTGCCCCCCTTCACCCACCTTCTCCCCATTGAAATGCTGCCCAGCTGTTAGTCGAGGTCTCTAGAGTCCTGGATTATAGTTAGTCCACCTAGTAGTGGTGTATCCTAGGATACTGGAGAACTGCAAACTGCTGATTTTATCTTAGGTGAACTGTTACAAATTAACCTGAGCTGGGCAGCACAACTCAAACATAACCCTTGCCAGAAGTGGGGTAACTATAAGACATTTAGGCCACATCCACACAAGCGTGGACGTTTGCTTCCCCAGAGACAAAAACCGCTGCTACTTGTCCCCAGGGAATGACTGTGCCACATGTCCTCTGGTGCATGACTGGTTACCCCAGGTGGGCAGGGGAGGCTGGAACCAACACTGTGCTGGCCCCAGAAGCCTTATCTGAGGTTCTGAGGCTGCAGCACCAGGGATCCTGCTGCCTGGAGTGTGGCTCTGGCCAGCCAAGCTCTGGTAAAACCATTGCATGCACTGCTCTTTTTTTTTTTCGCATGGGTTTTTTGACCCCCACACCACTACCTTGCAGGGTGAAGAACAGCTGAATGTGCAGTGTGTGGCACTACAGACATGTCTGTGGTGCCACATAATGCATGGCTACACTTGTCTGGCACTGGCCCTAAAGGGCAGTTATCACTTATTAATGAGCCTTCATGTGGGATTGTTCACATTTTAAGTGCTCTTAATGTAGTCTAATAGTAACATGAAATCTTACCCTCAGACATCACTCCTGAACTTGTAGGTCTAGAACTATAATAAAATGCCCTAAGCACTCTGCCACTGGTCCTTGCGGGGACAAGGAAATATCCATGAGTGAGTTAAAAGCACAACAAAAGCCCTTGGTTGCATCAAGAGATTGCATGCAAAATAAATGAGGCAGCAAACTATTTGAGAATATCTTCTAGGGGATAAGGAAGCTCTTAAAGTACATGAAAGCATAAAAACACCCAACTGCCTCACAGTTCATGCCCCAAAGAAAGCTTCCCTCCCTCTAAAGCAAAGACTGAAAGTCAAGCTGAAGAGAACTGTAGAGCAAGAAGAGCCAGTAGAGTGGGTCATTGGTCACTGTAGAGAAAAAAAAATGGAACCCTTCATATAAAACCAAAATAATTAAATAGATATGTAAAGGGGAACCATTTCCATTACTTACAAATGGTAAGATATTGTGTGATATTTCAACTTATGCCAAATCCTTTTCTGAGATGAACGCATTGCCAGACTTCTGTCAGTTGGCCTTATAAAAGCAGCACAAATTTGTGCACATTCAATACATGCTCTGGAAGATGCTGTTTCCACAAACTACTATTTGGGTTGTGCTTGGCACCTGGTGTTTCACTGGAAAATGCAATATGTTTCTGATGGTATAAAGGGATTTAGTTTGCAAAGATGATCTTTGGATCTGTGGCAGAACAGCGCAAGGTGCTCCAGGCAGCTCTGGAAAGAGAAAGACCAGCTGGGAGAAGAGTAAGCAAACAAAAATATATATCCCATGCTTCAGTTCTTTACTTATGGGGAACCAGTGACAACTCAAACTGACTGTGACAACTTACTTCATTGCCCACAAAGGTCTGGCAAATGGCTCCTGGAGAGCAGAGATTATTTCCATTATAGATATATAATACACAAAGCTATCATGACATATGCCCAAGACATACAATGGTTGCAGAGCATTTGATCCTTGCATGGTGAACCAAACTTCAGACCTAGACACCGAACAGGGCAAGTAAGTAGGATTGTCATGGGATGGGGTTCGCAGGGATGGCCATGACACCCCTAGGTCTCTGTGACCATGCCAGTCTTGCCCAACGGGCACCCTTTTCCTCTCCTGCCACATCTTGCTGGTAATTATAATATAGGGAGGCTACCCTTGAGGTTTTTTTGTCTGGACACGGTCCTGCTGGACCCTGCTGAACCCCATGGGTTCTTGGACCCCTTTTTGGGTTCCATTCAAAATGGATGCCTCAGGGGACACCCACAGCCCTATGGGCTAAATGCATGGCTCCAAAACCACCCCTTTACCTTGCAGATGGTATTTAAACATTGTTTCTCCTGAAGCCTTGTTACAGTTCGGCCTCTTGTCCTCACCAGGCTCTCCACAGCCTTGTTTCTGTGCCCGCGCTGGTGCTGGGCTCTCTGCAGCCCCATGTCACTGCACCCTTCTCTGGCACTGGGGTCCCCCCACCATAGTGGGCCCCCAGTGAGGCCTCCTCCTTCCCCAATAGCCTCAGCCCAATCCACCGGTATAACCGGCAACTAATATATGAGCCCCTGGGCTATAACATAATACAAGAGGTTCAGGGTGCACCCTGTCCCTTTAAAACAATCAAACTTCCCCCCAGCATTAAGTGCCTTGTAGGCCAGGATATCTGATGAGCTCCTGGAGCCTCTTAATCCCACCAGGAGTGGAACAGGCAGTCAAGCCTCTCAGGGAGCTCCTTCCCCCTTGGCTGCTGATAGATAACTAAACCCTAGTCCCAGCCTTGGGGTTTATTTATGCCTCAGGGCCATGCCTCTTCTGGTCAGCTGACTGGGTGCAGGTGCAGACTAATTTACTGGTTATCCTGTTGCCATAGTAACCTGCACCTGGCTCTTAGGGCCCTCTCCCTAGGCAGCTTCTGCTCTTGAAGGAACAGGCACCTTAGTGCCCTGCAACAAGGATACAAAATGCCCTATTTAGCCTAAGAAGACATAATTTTCAAAGAGGTAATTAAGGTTATTAACTCAGGGTGAGCATATTACTAATTCCCATTGTCATTTTAAAGGGAGAATAACTGAATCCTAGATGTGTTTTTTTTTTTTTCAAGAGAAGATGGTGATCCTTAAAGTGCTACAGAAAACCATTACAAGAAAGAAATCTGAGGACCCCCCCTACATGGTACATTTGTACCATGATTCATATGTTAATCACAGTGTAAATAGGAAGGGCACTCCATGTGCGCCCTTTTAAAGCATCACAAAATGGGAAACAAGCCATACAAATACGCCATATGAAAGTGCACCAGGGGGTTGAAAGTAATTTAGGGATTGAAATATCTGTGAGATGTGCTGTAGACATTCTTATAACATTAAATAAACAGCAGCATTGAGAAATATATCAAGAGTTGTTGCAAATGTAAAAGAGGAAAATGTATAGAGGAAAATGTCAAGCCTGTTAGTGGCCCAGGAAAAAAGTGCTCCAGCAGTAGTGTCAAATCAGGTTATGCTCCAGGGTTGTGAAGTCCTCATCCTAGATAGACACATACTGAGGCAAAATTGTTGATTCTTTCTCCCACTTCCAGAAGGGATAGTGAGACAGGGGCACTGAATTTGGCCTTTTGCCTGAGAAGGGCTTGGGCACCAGTCATGATGGATTAAGATAACTGAGCTCCAGGATACAGCCTGAGCTTTGTGACTTCTGTCAACAGTTGTACTTTAACTGGGGGATCAGCAAGCAATGTCAATCAGACATTGTTAGTAAGTGAAGTTGGCAGTTTGGTTAGATTTTTTGCAGCTGTGTGTTATATAAATGTTGTTTCTTAAGTGTTTTTATTAAGTTCTGCCAGGAAGGAAGGAAGGAAGGAAGGTGTGGTAGTGGGAATTGTACCCTGATCACATTCTTGGTAACAGTCATGGCGAGTGTGTCCTCAATGAGGAGTACTGACTGTTTGGTGCCATGCTCCTTTGGACTGGGCTGTGTAGTATATACATACAGATCAGCATTGGAAAGAGAATTTTGAGCTCTTATGAAGAGCTCAATCTCAAATGCTTTCCCCCCTAGAACTAGTTGGCTCACTTGTTGGAATCTTGGACCTAACTGTACTTGAGGTCACAGCAGCAGTGCTGGACATTGGAGGGATTAGACAGACCCATGTCTGAAGTAGGCTGCGTGGAGAGATTGATAGACACATTTTAAGCTATTTTAAGCTTTACTTTTTTAAATTCTTCTTTTTTTTTTTTAAACAAAGGACTTGCATGCAGAGTGTTCAACGAGAGTAAAGAAACAAAAAAGACACCATGGAAGCATCTACATGAGATGCTTACTGTGGAATTGCCTAATTAACTTGGTAGTAAAGCATCACCATCTACACATGCGGAACTGTTAGTCTGGAGTAGACTGTTGCAGGTTGGTACTGCTAGATACAAGATTTATCATATGGCACCGTGCACGTGTAGATAGTGATAGGGCTGGCTGGGGTATGAGTGCACTACAGTGCAGAGGCTGCCTGCTAGCTATATCCACTCTGTAGCACCTTTGTGCATCAGACCATCTGCATCATATTGAGCAGTGTGGGGGGGAGCTCTAGGTTTGCAGGCTGACCCCCTGGGCTCCCAGCCAGCCAGGGCTGTGCAGCCCCAGCTCAGTGTATTGCAGTCCTGAGTACATGTGTAAATACTGTACCTGGGAGCAATAAATTCCATCATGAGTGACTGGTGCCTCCTGAATCTGGGGGGGCACTCACAGAAGCTGCTGAAAGTGGTGGCCCTGTCAGGGGGGCACCAGCCCCATCAGGGGTGGCACATGCACCCCCCGCCAGTCACCTATGAATTTTGTCATGAACTATGCCAGAGTTTATTGCATCATGCTAATTGCACATGCAGATGGGCTGCTTGTATCCAACATTAATCAGAGACTGTTGCCTCATGAGACAGAAGTATTTTAAGCCAGGGGACTTTGGATGTGACCTCCTAAAGAACTGTTATTGGGGGAAAAAAACCCAGTTGAGAGTATATACAAAAGGAAGAAAGTATGAAAAAACTCCCAAAACTAGCTGACAGTTATTAGAAAGGGAGTGCCACTGGCCAATGAACTAACTAAGCCTAATTAATTATACTAATGTGAACTCAAAGGACATGTCTATGATACCCAGGAAATGTTTCACCCCCTCCCATGGAAATTGTGTAGAAGCCAAGAATTTACAGAGTAGCCAATTTACAGATACACCGAGGCTGTCTGTCTTGGGCATGCTTTTTGGCATGTTCTAAGCCCTGTGCCTAATTTTTCTGGATTTTACACAACTGAGTGTTGTAAGGTATGTAATACATGCACTGGACAAAATGTTAGAGGCTTTTAATTAAAAATGAACACTCATAACCTGGCATTATACAAATATATGCATAGCTGGCTTTGCTTAGATGGCTTTACTCTAGCCCCCGTGTGTCTGTCCTTATCTATGGTCTTCTCCTTCCTTTGTACAACACACTCTGGATAATTTTGGTCTCTATTCCAAAGTTCCCATCATTATTACAAACACTAACCAATTACCCATCAAGAATGATGTAGGGGGAGTGGGCAAAGATAGAGCCCTGTGCCCCCCACATCTGGGCCCACTCCCCCCTTCCCTCCTGCTGTGCTTGGGGTCTGGGACCACTCCCCTGCTCCCCACTGCAGCAGTCGGGGAAGGGGAGAACCGGGTCCGGGCCCAATGTGGGGGAGGACTGGGTGAAGGGTGGGGAGAAGTTGGCCCACTGCAGCAGGGGTGGGTGGGAGCAGCAGGCGGGGGGAGGAGGAGCAGCAGGCCCAGGCCAACCCAGCAGGGGAATTGGAGGAGCGGACTTAGGGATGATGTGGGGGCAGGCTGGGTGGAGGAGGAGTGGGCCTGGGCCCGAGGGGAAGAGGAGACCTGCTCCTTGCCTCCTCTCACAGTTGCTGCATTGGGCCCACTGGTCCCCCCACCACCACTGCAGTGGCTCTCTTCTCCCCCTTGGGTTTGCTCCTCATCCCCTGTCCCATGCATTGGCCCCAAGCCCGCTTCTCCACTCAATCCACCACCATCACCACCACTGCCTCTGTAGCATGCCCACCCGTCCGCCCCACTGCTGCTGCATTCGCCTGCATTGGCTGGCCCTGCAGGAGGCGATGATGAAGGGGGGAGGGGCAGGCTGAGGCCAGCACCAGTGGCCTCACTCCCCGTAGCGTCCCGACCCCACTTCCCCCCACGCTGCCACCACCACCACCTCAAAGGAGCAAGGGGTGGGGGCATGAAGCCAACTCTGGTGGCCTCACCCCCCCATCATTGCCACCTGCAGGGAGCAGGGCAGGGGGAGCAGTGCTGCACCCCCTGTTCTGTCTGCTCTGTTGCTGCTGCCTCCAGGGAGTAGGGCAGGGTGGGCAAGGCCAGCTCTGTCCTCTGCATCCCCGCCATCATGGTGATGCTCCACCTCCTGTCTGAATGCCACACTCTGATTGGCTGTTTCAGTCAGCCAATCAGAGTGTGAATAAAGTGTTACGGACAGATAGGCAGACAGACAGATAGATTAAGGTTTTTATAATATTAGAATGAGGAAGGAGGTTGGAAGTACTTAATGATAACATTTCCAGGTCCACCATGCCAGCAGTAAAGATAATCGATATCTACATTTAGGGAGAACAAAATATAGCAACTAGACATATCAAGGCCACAGGTAGTAGGAAGAAAGTGGTGGCCTTTGGTCCCACATCAGCCTTTGCACCATGGTCATCAGGGCAAAGCCAAAGATACTGCTGGCTAAAATGCTGTTATTTAAATCCATGGGGGGGGGGGGGTGTACCGACAGTAGAATATAGATATGAATAAATGCTCAAGACAAATTAATACTCTATACAAAATCTGAGAATATTTGTGAACCCTTAGGCAGTTAGAAGTCTCATTTATCATGTCATTTTACAAACTGGATAAGAAAACAATTTAGCTTGAATCACTAGCTGCTTCACAATACTACAGCATAAAAGGACCACAAACAGATTTCATATAAATGTGCTTTATTGCAGAGAAGGTACATTATTTACATGCTGTGACACATTACAACATAAATCTAGCAAGTATTTCATGGTGGATGCTGTAGGTTGCCAGATAATATTCTTATAAGAACCACATAATAAAGTGAATAGACTTACAGCTTTATTTACTCTACAACTCTGAGTAGCTAAAATGTTAAAAGGCAGTGTTTTCTCAGGCCTGCCTGTCATCATATACATGCAAAAGCCTCAGGAGAGCAAATATAAAAGTATTGTTTGTTTTCAGACCTATAATGCCACCAAAGCTGATGATGGGTGATTAATTATTTATATTTTAAAGCATATATTTCTTGCATAAAATATACAAGTCTATTAGTATTGGTATAAATCTAATTATTTATAAACCATGGCTTAGAAACAAAGGAGAAATGCAACTTGCACATGCATTTGAAAAGGACAACCTAGCAAATGTTTGTGACCTTGGTGATTATCGTTCTTAACAGATCTGCTAGAAAACACCTTAATTCTAGAGTTGCATTTCTTGTGGCTGAATAATGACAATGGAACTCCAGAAAAAGACTACTAAGCAATCTAGCTAATATATGCTGGTGGAGAAAAATCTATAGAACATCATTTAGGCATAACTTAGTATGTCTTCCTTAAGCAATGTTTCTAGCAGTGTCATAGTGAAATATAACAGTTGAGTGAAGTTTGGCCCTCTGTTTGCTAAAGTACCAATTAAACCCAAAACCCAATTTCAGTGGCTGAATGAACAAGAAAAATCATCCCTTAAGATGTACACTGGTTTTAAAATAGGTCTAAATTTCACCAGCCTTTTGGTATGTGACAAGAACAATGTAGAAAACCATAGAACAACCCTGAAAATAGTGGACAATTTTTAAGTAGCAAGAGCAGCCTTCAGGGTGAAAGAAAACAAACCAAAACTATAAATTATGCAGCAGATCCTGGGTTGGTATAAATCACTCCATAATTATGGTACAGTTATGTTGAGTACACTAGTTAAGGATCTGGCCTTATTTCTTTGTTTCTAATGAGCTTCCTTCTCAAGTTATCTTCAAAGCAAAATAAAAGAAAAGCAATCAGCAGATGGGGCAGTAGTGGCACAAATACAGTCATGCCAAGGGACTTCATCCTGCCCCTAACACAAAAGAAAGCACAGCTATATGCATGGGGTATGGCTTGGTATGGAGGCCTACATGAACATGGCTACCATGTAACAGAGGCAATCCACTCACTCCATTGTACAGGAATGCACAGAGGACAGCATGATGTCAGGATGGGTAAAGTCATGGCAGGGCACCACGCCTCCCCTGGGCACTTCATCTAAAAGGCACAGTGGGTGTGTACAGAGTATGTCCTCCACCAGTTCCTGACACATCCCAGCTGCAAGCATGAGTACTGTCCATGGCAATGGAGCCACAGAGCCCTCTGGAAAAGGAACATGTCTAAGACTGGCCAGCCCATGATGTCCCCTTAGTAAACTAGAGAAGGAACCTTAGATGGAGTCCTCTCTTTACTATGCTGCAGAGTACAGCTATATCAGTGGATTAAATTGAAAAGACTGTGCACTACTCCAACGGGGGCTTAGTATGTTCCTTCAGGGCTCCACATGCTTGGTGACATACAGAGGTCTATCCATTCTCAGAATGAAGCCTACATACCCGCAAGGGAATCAGGGCTTGCACATGAGACTTCATACAAATCCCATTGAAGTCAATGGGAAAAGCCTTGCTGACTTCAGTGAGGTTTGCGTCAGGCCCTGGATAAAGTCTGGTCAGGGAAGAAGAACTACATGCATACTCAGATTATTTTTTTCCTTCAAAAACAGGCACAGTCCTGGAGGCAGGGTCATATATTTTCCTCTCCCCTTCCATAGTTTGACCCAAGTGGACTCTCTGCCTGTCTCTCAGTTCGGGAAAGGCAAGAAAGTACTCTCTACATCCCAATTTACCCAAGCCCTTCTTGTCATTAGAGTTTCTCTTAAAACCCCCCATCTTCTATGAGGCCCACAGGTCAGTTTATCAATATATATGTATGTGCATGTGTGCATTAAATAGGATATATTAAATAGGATATTTTATATCTATCTATATATATAAATATATAGATCAATATAGATAGATATCTATATATTTGTTGTTTTATACATATCTATAGATACATAGATATAGATATATACAGATGTATATAAAACGACAAACCATTAAATTAATCTTATGACGGGTTTTCCCAGTGAATTTCATCATCTCTTTTAAAAAAAACTTTATGACTGGGTGTTCCTTTATTTTTGCATATTGTACAGCACCAATAAGAGTCAGCAATAAATGAAGTACCAAAGGTACCTTAGTAATACGACACTTAAATGGACCTGGCCTACTGTTATTATTATTAGTCTTTGTCACCCTCTTCTGTCCTGATCCTGCCAAGGCCTCTTTTTCACATGTTTTACTTGGAATTAGCTGAAAGTCTCTTTGTCTTGAACAGGGAACAGACTAGTGTATAAAATTAAGCTTATGTGCAGGATAAAAACCTTAGTTATTACTGGGTATTAATTTTGTATAAAATATTAAATTTTATCTAACATTTACATATATACATCAGACAAACATTTCTAAGTACTTTTGGGGTGGGATTAGATGCCCTTTTCCTTTTCTATCTTTTGACTGCATTTCGTGGGGGGGAAATATTCTTTTGGGGCTCCTTTTTTCTCTTTCTGATTCTACACATCTGGTTCATGGAAGTTTACCAACAGGATAAACAACATACTGCAGCTCTAAACCAGCTAACCTGCAATATCTCCCGAAATTGTACATTTGTGGTTCATACTCTTAAGTGTAGTCTTTATCATTCTTGTTTTTATCCTTTAGAAGAAAATTCTCAGTGTAAATTGCTGAGAAAGATGATGATGATGATGGATGATAAAAGCAGGAGCTCTGCAGCGATAATATGAAATTAGCCAGGTTTGTAACAAACAACAGATAAGTTGTCCTTGGACTTACCAGAATATGCAGCTAAGACAATTTGATCTCCA
The DNA here is from genome assembly GCF_001723895.1 of Crocodylus porosus. Taxonomy (NCBI): domain Eukaryota; kingdom Metazoa; phylum Chordata; order Crocodylia; family Crocodylidae; genus Crocodylus; species Crocodylus porosus. The sequence continues at coordinate 29,640,320 of NW_017728886.1, forward strand.
CTAATAACAAAGTTTATGAGCATTAACAAAAAAGGGCAAGATGAGTAACTTACCTGGTATAAAACCCCTGAATAATACAGTATCAAACGATAATTTTAAATAATAAAGAATAAAATAAAAACTCACACTATAAAAATCACAGGAAAAGAAAACAAAGGTATTTTCCCATACAAGGTATGGCTTTCATAGCCAGTGAAAGCTTACTGTAATTCTATAAATAAAATCTACAGCAGGTATTTTAAGTTGCAATAACAATAGAGTATCTGCAGATTGCATAAATATGTTGTTGTGTCACATAATATCAAAGTTATTTGCAAAAATTATACAATCTGGAATGCTTTAATATGAGACACAACAATGTACTTAAACATACATTAATAAGAAAATGAGAGCAATCATTATATAAAATGTATTTTTGGGATGCATTAAGTTAGCAGTGCTATCAAGGTTAAATAAGTAAAGTGAAAAGTCGTCTTTTCGGTAAGCTGCTCATTGATCCCAAATTTTGCCATCAAGACTTTCTCTGTGCCATACTCCTGTTGGATCTTTAGAGTCCCAAGGGCAAGTTGCAAGCAGTTGGGAGCCTTTAGGGATAATTCTGTTAACATCTGTGGTGTTTGCTTGTCATAGCCATTATTTTTTTTTCCTGTTTGTGAAAGAGAGATGATTTGGTAAAGGCAGATTTCATTCATTTAGACTGTAAACTTCTTAGAGCAGGGACCATGTTCTGGACACCACTCATCACATTGTTGGCACTCAGTAAATAAACAACAACAATATGAATAATTCACTTTGCCAATTTCCCACTTATTTGTTGTGCTGATCCCCTTGGTTCAGTAATCTCCTTAGGAATTTTCAGATTCTTTTGGCCTACTTGCCCTCTTTCTTTCCTCCTTTCTGTAATCTTTCTTTCTGGAGTTGCTACTCTTGTCAGTCCAAAACCTCTTATTTTTGAGGTGTTGCTGTTTTATTTGCACTTAAAGCAGATGTGTTCGAGAAAGCTACACTTCTTTCTGCATTTGGTAAATCTGGTGTGTCATACTCCCATGGACAGACTTCGGCTCGAGATGTTAAAGTCTGCTGTAAGTTACTGCTTGGTTTATAAGAGTCAGATGAAAGCATATTTCCCGCAGAGGAAGATGCATTTTTTTTCTGTTCTCCCAATTGATTGAGCTTTTCCTTTTCTACTGCTTGCATGGCTGCTTTAGGGGGAAGTTCCTCAGATTCCCCTGCACAAGTATTTGCTGTGTATTTATTAACACTCTCACATTTAAGCCCAGGGACAACCTGAGACTTGGAATTCAAATGTTTTTTCTCATCTTCCAAAAACTGCTGCTCTTGTGTCTCCCGAGCACATGCTTCAGATTTCTCTGTGCTCTTCTGATTTGACTGCTGATATCCTTCAGCTGTCTTAAGCTTGTGATGAGATTTCCCCTTTGGCTGGGAAGGGTGACTTTTCTCTGGTTCAGAGGAAGCAATAGACACGTGTTTTTGAACTTTAGATTCAGAAGGCACAGGACCAGGCATTTGGTCATAGAGCTCCCAAGGACAAACCTCTGCAATGTCAAAATTGTCCTTATGCAGTGACTTAGCCAGGCCTGTGTCAGAATTTGCAGACATCTGACTAACCTTTTGCTGTTTCATGATTCCAGATTTATGGGGTTTTTTTGCCTCCTCAGAGTGGGTAGAATTCTTCCGATGGGAATCTTTTTGCTCCCCTTTATCTGAGACTGAGTGCTTTTTGCTGGCCTCCTTACCTTTCTGTTGAGATTTATGGGATTTGCTGTTTTCTTCCAGGCTTTGCATTTTACCAGTTAATCCCAGAGTCTTTTCCTTGGCACTAGCAATAACACTAAGAGATTTCTGTAACACAGACGTTCTTGGATGCAGAGGCTTCTTATCTGCACTTAAGTTATGTGCGCTTACAGATTTGCACACCAAAGGGACAGATTCAGTGGACACAGCTTCAACTTTTTCCGTTGCTTTTTTTGTTAATTTGTTTCCACTCAAAGAATCCAGCAGTGAGTTCTCTGTACTTATAACTTCTGCACTTTCTGTAGTTAAGCTATTAGGCTGTTCCGTTTGATCTCTAACATGATCATAAGTGCTGTGGGACTTTTTTAATGAAAAGACTCTGTTTTTCAAAGACTCCTCTTTTGGCTTTACATAACTGGTGGCATCCTGGGGGGCTTTTCTCACTAAAGCAGCATTTTTTGCAGAACTGTGCTCCATAAGGTCTTTATCCTCCCTAGAGCACTGCCTGGTGACTGTCTCAGGGATTTCAGTAATTCGTCTCATTATTGAGCGGCCCAAGCCCTTTTTTGAGCACCGCTTTTTCTGAAGATGTGGGTTATTAGCAATCATCTTTTTCCTTTTGTAGATTTCAAGTTGTGCATACAGTTTCTTCAACTCATCCTGCAAAACAAAAGCAAAACTAATATGTGCAACACAAATCAAGGCCACTAACCAGGCTAGGTGACCTGCATTTAGATTAGAATGAACTGAACATTATATTGAATTATTTACTATGACTTTTCTAGTGTTCGCCATTTTTCCATGTACTTAATTACAATATTTTTATTATAAAGGTAAATTCAGACCTACACCCACTGCATAGAATAGTTACCATTGAATATGGTCTCATGGCATATAACATGCCAGGTTTAATATGCAGTCATGACGTATTTTCACTATTCACCTGGCATGCAGTGGACAATTAGGCTGTATTTTGGATAGCATACACTGAAACCAATTCAATCAGAAGTAGTCCTTTTATCCAATCAAGCAGGGATCTCATTTGAGCAGATTATTAGGTTTCATATATTTATATATTATATGATGACAACAAATGACATATCACTGTGTCAGTGGTCATATTTCAAAACTGGCTAGAAGAGCCTCTGTTCCCAAAATGGGTCACGCCAGGGATATTTCAAACCATTCAATCTTGAGTGAATCTCTTAATAGCATACAACAAAGCCCTGTCTGCATTTGTGTATTTTCCTAAATGTATGTCACATGACTTGATACTACAGTTCTTGCTAGACACAAAATGGCTCATTTTGCTGTGCGTCTGCAGTAAAAACAAATCAAACCGGTGTAGCTCAGAGTTTAGAAAAACACTTCTTAAGAACAAATTACTCTTAAAAGCATAGTAGTTACCCTGATGTCTTCAGGATCCAAACTATGTTCACTCCATGCTGAATTGATACTGCTGTTTAGGTAGGACCCAGATCGACCCATGTCAAGTTCATCTTCATATGCCTCAGTAGCTATATCATCTCGAGGATTATTGCTTGAGTGGGAAAACTGAAATACATATTTGTAAGAGGATGCTGCAGTTAACATATTGTTAAGTTTAATGTTAATGTTCTAAAGTATACAACTATGCTTCACACTCCATTTTACCCATCTGGCCTCAAATGGTTGCAATCACCACATAAATGTTATTAGAACAGGGAATATAGTACAGAATATTATTTTTATAGATTGGGTACTATTTTTAGTGGTTGGTTAGCCTGAAAAGGTTTAGAGGTTCATTTAAAAAAATCATTCCTAGCTTTCTATGCTTATCCAAATCTCTAGGATTAAACTAGGTGCAGGATTTCTAGTTCTTTCAAGGAGGCTGCGAATACCACAAAAATAACCTTTGCCCAGAGTGTAATAATCTTGCATATTGTAGCTCTCCCATTTTATGTCTTGACCAAAAAAAGGAGGAGACAAGGGTGCAAACATGACTTATGAGGAAAGACTGAGGGAACTGGGCTTATTTAGTCTAGAGAAGAGGAGACTGAGAGAGAATTTAATAGCAGACTTGTACTACCTGAACGGGAATTTGAAAGAGGATCAAGCTAGACTGTTCTCACTGGTGGCAGATGACAGAACAAGGAGCAATGGTCTCAAGTTGGAGCAAGGAATTTTAGGTTAGATATTAGGAAAAACTTTCTCACTAGGAGGGTAGTAAAGCACTGGAACAGGTTACCCAGAGAGGTGGTGGAATCTCCATCCTTGGAAGTTTTTAATACCTGACTAGACAAAGCCTTGGCTGGGATGATCTATTTGGGTATGGTCCTGCTTTGAGCAGGGGGTTGGACTTGATGAACTCCTGAGGTCCCTTCCAACCCTAATTTTCAATGATTCTAAGCATTTGCGTGACCTGGCTCTAGTCTAGTGTAAGCCACCTAACCATGAGTTGGGATCTCATGTGTGCAAGTGTTCACCATTTGCTGGGAGGAGGTTCTGGCAGCCAAAGACAAGTAACTTGTGGGGAGCTAGGCTGGTCAGCATCAGGGGAGTTAAAACAGCTCAGGTCCAGAACTGTGGTGAGTGGCTGGGCTTTCCCAACCCCAGGGCTGTGTTATGAACACAAGATGTGCTTACTATGAAAAATAAGGAGAAAAATAGTTAGCCAATCCTACCTTAATCTTAACAAAGGTTCACTCCAAAGGGGGAAAAAAGGTTTGAATCTGTTCCTTTTTTATTCATACTGGTTCACTTGCCCCTATTAATATGAGCCAGAGAGTAGCTGTTATAAACTGGTACAGCCTCATTGACTCCATGTCTTTACATCATAGCATATGGGATTTCGTCTGTATAATTATGGTCACATTTAGTCTCTTGTTTTCTAGAATTTGTCAAGATGTAAGGTGAAACCTCTGTGAAGAGGCACTCAGAAAATATATAGGAAAGGGAATTTTAATCTGTGTCTCTGAGATATAGCTTGAGAAAGATTAATTTTAAAAAAACTTGGTGGAAAATGATGTTTTTAACATGCTTTAAAAAGCAAGTGGATATGAAAAAGAAAATATATACCATTACTAAAAACATTAGATCAGTAAAAATGACTGCAGGATATTCAAAGTTTGCATCACAATCTTGCATTGGTATGACTCGCTATTTTAGGTATATTTGATAGATAAGAGCATGCACTGCTTTGAGACATCAGCAATAGTTATAAATAGCAGCAGGGTGAGCTGAGAATTATGTCAAACTTAAGTGTGAAGGTTTTTGTTTTATTTTTACCCTTAATATCCTCTTTGGTCCTTGTGCTTTGGACTATTATGTAAGTAAAATTTTATGGGTCTTTACAACACCATCATTATGAAGTCAATGTTTTGATGGGATTTTCTGCACAAAGAATGCTATATTCTAATCATATCATCCAGAATTTCATTGTCACAAGAACACATCACACTGAAATGGTATTTATTCGATCCTTTGAAAATCCAGTGCTAATGGAACAAAATGCCGTATAAATAAATTTGCTTTAAAGTCCATGTGCTCGTAAAAATTCCTCTCCAATATTAAGTCACTTTTCTCTACTGCTAAATACAGCAGGGAGAAAGACAGGATTGGCAGAACCCTAAACAATGAGAAAAAATAATATACAGCAGAGGGCCCTGTATTACACCAATATGTATTTAAATTGTATTTAACAAAATACGAGAATATGTGGTAGATGGAACTGCACACTACCCCTAATAGCAACTGACAGGATGGGCAGAGCCTGGTCCCTACACAGGCCAGATCTGGCCAGTGGACCCAAACTGGCAACCAGGGCAGATGCAGTGGCGTCCTATCTGCCTTTGCAGAGGAGGGCCAAGAGGAAACCCAGCCCCAATCCAGCTGTGTGGGGTAAGGGGGCATAGTCTAGCCCCAAATTGGTCCCATGGGCTGATCTAGCCCTAAGGAGGTAGAAGGCATGACCCGACCCTGCAGGAGGAAGTGGACATGGCCTGGCCCCAGCCGGGCTGGGTGGGAGGAAAGGGGGCATAGCCCAGCCCTGTGGGTAAGGGAAGGAGGCATGGTCCAGCTCCAAACCAGCTGCACATGAGGGGGGTCCAGCCCTGCAGGAGGAAAGTTGTGGTGCCCAGTCTCAACTTGGCCAGGGGGAAGGGAAGGAGGTGTAATCTGGCCCCAACTGGGGTGGGTGGAGGGAAGTGGGTATGGTCCAGACCCATGATGGTGAATGGAGAAAGGGACATGAGCTGGTTCCGAACTAGCTGCACAGAGCAATGGGTGCATGGCCTGGCCCTAATCTGGCTGTGCTAGTGGAGGATTGTCTCCTGGCTGTAACCCACTCTGTAGGGCTTGGGAATTTGGCACTAGGGAGGGGTGGGCAGGGGGTAGCTCCTACTGCTTCCCCACTGCCAAATTTCCCGACCTGTGGGGACCGCTGTGAACTGGATGTCAAGGCTTTGCAGGGTGGAGGTTGAGCACCCTGGACTAAAGGGAAATAAAACACATGTTTTACCAGTGGGTTTCACAAGAATGGCAGGACTGAGAAATCTTGGGTACATTTCCAGGATCTGAAGGGGAGCATGCTTCTACTCTGTTGCTGCCATCTTGTCTTTTTCCAAGTCCTGTCTCTTTCCTCCTGCACCCATTTTTTAATACTGTTGACCCCCACTGACTCCTTGTCTCAGTCCAAATCACCTTATCTAGCCTGTCCTAGTTGCTATTTTTTGAGTGTTTGATATCAAACCTAGTCTCATTTCCTAGGTAGTCTTCCCATCACCCCATTTGCCCGTTCGAGCCTTCCTACACTCCTCATATCTCTTAACCAGTTAGTCCCAGCTATCCTTAGGTCCCCATTAACTCCTCACTTGGTCTCACTCTTCTTCCATCTTCCACATCTCCCATTTCTTGTCCTAACTTCTTCTTTCCTCAATCCTGGGTCTTGATTTTGTCCTTTCTCCGTTCAAGTCAAGAAGACCTGAACACTAGTAATGAGAATGCAAGGAAGTCTTCCTGATCTCATTTCCTCTGTCTGATCACAGCAGTCCTGAGACACTGGCCAGAAAAAGCCTTCCACATTCCTGCAGCCCTATGACAGAGCACGTTCTGCCCAGAGAGAGTCTTTGATACATTTTGCTGCCAAACTCTAACTTGCCTTCCACTGACAGGGCATGAACTCAGATTTTTCAAGTTCACACATGGGAAATTTATAAGAAACTAAATATAGGGTCTGATAATGCTGAACAGCATTAAACTGTAGGTGTTTCTAAGAGATTAGTTTAAGCAACTCCATTCCTCACCACTATCTCACTTCTCACTATCTGAAGAAGACTGAAGAGGGATTTGAAAATAAGCTTCAAATACCTGAAGGGCAATTATAGAGAGGATGGAAATGGGTTTTTTTTCATAACCATTGAGGACAGGACTTCAAGCTTCAGAAAGTGAAATTTATGTTGGAGATTAGGGAGAATTTTCTGACTACAGGGGTGGTCAAGCATTAGAACAGGTTACTTAGAGAAACTGTAGAATCTCCCTTCTGGAAAGTTTTAAAGAACAGGTTGGATAGACACTTTGCTGGGATACTTTAGTCAGGGATGATCCTACCTTCAGCTGGGAGCATGACCTCGTGAGGTCCTTCCAACCCTACTTTCCTATGATCTCCCATTCTCCATTCTACAAATCTAAGGCACTTTCTCCCCCCCTACCAACATAGTTACATTAACCAGAGTCAGCTAAACAAATAATTTCTTTTGGATTGAGACAATACCAGCCTGATTTCCATATGACATCAAGGAACCACAATATCTTTTTTTTCAGTGTCACACATTCTGACTGTAGATACTACACCTTCTTCCCAAACACCATCTTACTATAAGCTGTAGAGACTGCCATACCTAATACAGGCTGGATATCACAATTTTCTCCCTCCCAACATAGACCAAAATGAACAGATTTTATGTAGGGCTCCCATATTATATTCACCATGTTAAGTCTACGTAAACGAAATACTGTTTTGTGAACTGTCTTACTGTTATTCATCAAGCAAGTCCACTCTAAGATTAAACATTTCTAGAAGTGAAATAGATGAACAAACTAAGACCAAAAGACAATAATAAAGTCAAACCCTGAAGAATAATTCACTGGATAGTTTCTAAGCCTCTTCTTAATTTAGACACATCTCATAGCAATACTTTTAAAACAGCTTATTTCCTAAATCCTGAAAGGCAGCAAGAGTCTTCTGATTTACTAATATGAACACTAGCTTATGATTTTACACTTAACAGAAAAATATTGATTATCAAAGGCCAGAAATAGTTTAATGGTAGAATTCCAGAAATTCAATTCAATTCAATTTATTAAGGATTTTGGTTAAAAGCTTTGCTCCTGAAAACAACAAGACAAACATACAGCCATAATATAAATAAATGTAAGCAAAAATAACAGAAATACAAATATAATAATAAAATTAAGCCAACCATTATAAAAACACTATTCCTACTCCTAGAATTAACATAATTAAGTATAAATACAGTATAAATGGTTAAAGTATAAATATAATGATAAATCAGATCATAAATCTATAAAAATATGGTACATAGGTCCATAATTGACAAAGTAAAATTAAATATGGTGATACAATTTATCAATGATATCAACAATAAAGGATGTTTAACTCGATTGCTTCAATAGAAATGTATTAGTTTCCCCAAATATTTTAACAAAAGAGGACTGAAAACAAATCTTTGTTACTGGACCAAAAACGTAATCCTCCTCTTCCAATAACCTGGTAATTTAAGAAAGAACATGTGTGCACAATTATATATTTCTGTTGATTAGTAAGAAAAAATAACAACAACGGCATACCTTTGGAATCAGAAGCAGCCCAATGGTAACTGTTACAGTCAAGTGTGTATGTGCAAAAAACAGCATCAACATCCAATCAGACTGAAGTTTCGAGGCAAGAATAAATCTGAAAGTAGAATTTGGAGAGCTGGCATTTCATCTTTCTTTTTCAATGCATAAATCTAAGAATCTTAATATTCCTGGAGATCATTTTTATATAAAGATCAAATATGAATAAGTTTGGCTTGCATAACTCTGGTACAGACTAAAGGTTACACATGTATGATAACTCCAAAGGACCTGAGAAAAAAAAATGCAAACCTTAAATGATGTGGTCCACCATTTAATCTGACCCTGCTAAGCCACATCTCCAGCTGGTATAAACTGTCACAGCTTTTTTGACTTTAGTTAATCTGTAACAGTTTATATAAAATGAGAATTGGACCTTCAGTTTTAAGTTATTTAATTATCATATTGATTTATATCACTTGCAGTGCATTTCATAAATATTAGATGATCCTAAGTTGCTGTTACAGGAAAGGTCTGACAAGTTATAACGTAGGCTATAGTTAAAACAGAGAACTAAACTGAAATACATTTTAATGTGGAACAGAAATGGCCTTGATTGCAGGAGCTCCCAGCTGAATACTACAGGGCTTAACACTGGTACAAACTTCAGTAATTCAATAATAATTTAATATTTTTCTTTGTTTCTTTAAGAGTGGTTTAATAAGCTCTGCAGTTAAAGCTGGCTGAAGCATGGTTTATCTGCATTTGTGAGTTACCAAAGATTTCAATGGTAAGCAATGAAATGGATGAATAGACATGCCATTGGCTTGTAATTTGAAGGTTTAAAAAAACAGAAATAGTATTGGCAAGCTCTTTAAAGTTAACTAGTATACACTGCCCAGGAACCATGTCCTTTTGTTAATGGTATTAGTCTGGCATGAAACCCTGTCTTATTTGTCATAATGAGTTCAAGGTAATTTGTTGTTTATTACACTGTAAGCATGCTGGTACAAGCACATGATAAATCATTATTAATTCTTCTTACCTAAACAGATGTTTCCACACTTAAATTTTAGAAGGGTTTTTTTTCCTAACACTTCAGTTGTCTTTTGGGCTGTCAAGAGGCATTAAGAATCACTACCTGTAGTCATCCTTTAGTTACAAGCTAGTGCTGGTCCAAAAATCAGGCAAGTAAAAAACAACTGATTATAGAATAAATATGTAGATCATGATATATGGGGAACTATTTTTACACTGGCAGGAGTTGAGGCTAGATAAATTCTAGGCTTCTTTCAACTCATTTCTCTGATTTACACCACTCCCTTTCTCTCTCTGTGCTATATATATACTCTATCAGAGCTAGCTCATCTAGTTAATAAAAGACAGGAGATCTCAATGGAATTGAATGTTCATTTAATGCCAGCTGCTCTGACCATTGTAAGGACTATTAAAAAGAAAAATATTAAAAAGAAAAAAAAGCTTGGAAATCTACCAGACTTGAAAAGCAGAGCTGATCAGAAAGGAAATTAAATCAAATCTATTGAACAGAGAAGAATTCTATCCGCCTCTCCCCCACATTGTATTAGTTTTTCAAGAGAAGATCTTGGGAATGGAGCAGAGGATATTCTATACACAGTCCCCTGTCCCATGCAATTCTCCAACCTGCAATTCCATGACGTTCTGCAATCCTGGGCTATATCTATACTACAAGGGCAGTACTAATGTGGCTGAGCCCCTCATGTGGGTGCAATTCTGCTGGTTTCCATGCTAGAGCTTTCCCAAAAGACACAAATTCTGATGCCTTCTGCCATCAGAGTTAAGTCCACCTGGGAGTTTTCCTGGTATGGCTGTGTTGGTTGTGGGGTGGGAACTTTTTATACTCTAACCCCACACAGCTATGCTATAAAAATATTGTAATGCAGAGGGGCCTTTCAAATACCCACCCACACAATAACTAGCACCCTGATAGGTGGTCATGTCCTCCCTATGACACCAGACATGTTTCCAATTGTTAAAAAATAGACCATAAGAAAAATAACCATGGTGGCTAAGATTCACTGTGATTCTGGTAGGAAGAGAGAGTACCATTCCATAGCCACAGGAATGTTAGAAATATATATCACAAATAAAACTTTGATATCTATTTTGGCAGCCAGGAGCTAAAAGAAGATTTCACATACACGTGTTTGCAAAATATGGTCTTTTTTTTCTTTTTGCATATATTTGTATTTTGGCAGGTGTGCCACAAATTAGGCTCACACTCTCCCCAGGTGCCATTCCCATCCCTTCTCCCTGCCTAGTCTGCTGCTCTGCTTCTTGCTCCCTGCTCTGTGCTCTTTCTGCTTCCATGCTGCTTTGCTGCCTGTCTCCTCCTTCATTTGCCATGTGCCACACATAGGCTGCCCATGACACTTGTGGTACACATTATATGTAAACCACCCCTGTATTAGGGAGACAAAAAAAGAAGATTTAGTATGTGGACAGATTATGAGAGTAAAGAAGAAAGAGATGTTGAAGAAAACAGTGAGGCTAGGTACAGACATTCAAAAAGCCTAAGACAGAATCAATCTAAGTTATGCAGTTTTCTGTAAGCAGTGTAGTTTACATCGGTAGTAAACAGAACGCACATTTCACCTTTTGGTCCGGGGGGGTGGGGGACAAACCTTAGTCTGGGTTCTGCTATTTTTAAACCAGTCTGTGTGCACCAAACTTCTGTTCTATTATGGGCACACCGCTTTCCAATCATTTATACTGGTAAAAGTGTAATGTCCGTACCTGGGCTCAGGCTGCAAGTTAGAATGGCAGAGCAGAATTCTCAGCAGAGACGGAGAAAATAAAAAGAGAGTTTAGAAGAGTGATTTTCAACCTTGACAGACTTGAGGCACTGTTTAATAGGTTTGAGGCAGCCCTCAGAAAACACCACCACTTAGTTTTCACTCTTTTCTGACTATAGAAAAATAATAGATCAATTCTTCTGTTGCAAAAAACTCAAAGATCACAGCTGGTCAGAATGTTTTTGACACTATGGATTCCTGGTTGAAATCTCTGATTTATTTTGCCAGTCACGTTTGCACATCTAACACTGTATGGCACCCCATGGCACCTGTGAAAAGATTTCAAGGCACCCCAGACTTTTATGGCACTCTGGTTGAGAATCACTTTTTTAGAAGAAGGAAACATGGCAAGATTTATTTTCACTGTATTTTGTTGGAGGAACTGGTGAATCATAAAGGAAGGTATCAGAAAGACAGAGAGACAGAGATGAGCTTCAGGCAAAAAGGAGGAGCCAGGGCACTGAGTGTAGATGGGAACATTGTCAGCAGAGATCTGATGAGGAAAATTTGAGAGGAGTGGAGGTTGCCCAAAAGATACTGAATCTCGTGCATAATGTTAGGTTTTCCTGGAGATTTTTTTGTTTTTTGCAGTGGAAGTTTTGGAAAAAAAATCAAATGGATCATTTTCATGTAACTCTAGCAGAGACCCTTTGTTTGTTATTCTTATAATAAATTTACCACTATGAAATTCAAGGCTCATTATACTTCATAATGAATGTATTTTCATAAATATTGCTACAGTATCATATAAGTATCCACTATATTAGTAATAGCAGTAGTAGTGTTGATTTTTATATGCAGCATATAAATCATTATGCTTCATGCACAAACTAATACAATTTTTTTAAATCCAGGATTTTAACTTGCCAATCTTTTACACACCATAGTGAATTCACATAAATCAATATGCTTATCTGCATTTCTTAGTGATACAAACCAGTGTGCAATGTGTAAATGAATCGAGACAGGCAGTAGTTCTAAGAAATCTACTGCATCACAGAGACTGTTTTTTTAAATCTAACTGGCCAGTAACAAATCAATTACTATTCTGAAAAAAAATAATTATATGACAAATAAGTTGACTGTACATATTTTCCAATGCTATGGGAACATTTTGGTGTTTAATAACTGCTTAATTTGCAGATTCAAATATTTATGTGACCTTCTATTATGCATCCTATCCAATTTACCATTTTTAAATTGCACCATAAGAAACCTGAAAGATAAACAGTTAATTACTAGATCTACAGATCACTTGCCTAATTGTATGGAATATAGCAGAGATAATGAGCTCATTGTGAACTGCAACAGCCATATAACGTGGCTCATGAAATGCTGATGGGACTGTCCGCACTGCATAGCAGAGATAAACACCCCACAAGAGGAATAAAAATTCAGCTGTGAGAAGAACAAAAAGAAATAATTTGCCATTAGTTTATAAATGAAAAAGAAAGGAAATTTGAAGTTATATAACATGTTCTGTATATGTGTGTATATACAAATATATACACTTATAGACAGTATATATTCATAAATATATACATACACACATCTTAATATACTTTTAGATGTGGAAACTGTACACACTTCAGACATTCTATTTAAATTTTTACACAATGTACAACTAGATCTAGAATCTTTGTCTTCAAGGGTGTCTATTTTTTTCAATATACAAATTCAAAGACAAGCCTCTAATAAATCCATATCCATTTCTCAAATGCTAGCTTAGCAACTTGGAGATATTTGTAATATATTTTTATAGCTCTGGAAGCCGATATAATTGCTACTACCATTTTATGCATTTAATTTCAAAGGTTTATAACTGCGATATCAGTTCATTTTGGATTAAAACACATCCTCCACTCAGTTTAGCTAATTCTGTTTTGCCTCTGAATTAGAATATTATGAGTCTCTGTTGAGAAGCCTAATGATCTGGTAATTAGAACAAGTGACACATTTCTTCCTAATATGAAAGAATTAGGTAATGAAGGAAACAAATTAAGGATGAGTAAAGGCTCACGGCCAGCTCATATCATTCCTGCTACAGCTGACTGAACTGAATCTTACCTTTAGAGCTTGGATTCCAGTGGACATTTGTATTAGATTCATTTTGTTCTTAACACAATTACTTCACCTTAGCCAAATATACCTCATATTTCAGGAACCCACCTGCCTTTTTCAGCCTCTTATCTACTATTCTTGGAGGCTTTTGAGAGAACAGACCTGGAAGTGGCCAACCCTATCTGGGCCATGCTCTTCAGTCATGTCCCAGGGCTTTCTCTGAGTTCTCAGCCAGTGTCAAGATATGACAATGCCTACATTGGATTGGGTTTGCTGAATGTTGTGATGAGTACCATTATACCCCTATATTTACCATTGCCCATTTCCTGTATATATGAAATTGCTTTGCAAACCTTAGGTTAGATATATTAGAAACATACCTTTATCACATTTTACCCTATCAAAAGCACCAGTTACAGGTTCTTTTATTTTCTCAGAAAACAGTGAGCACAGTGACCCCAATAATTTTATTTTCAGTGTTAAATAACATTTCATTTCATCTGATATTTTATCAGAGAATAAAAGTGCCAAGAGGTCCATAAAAAAGTCTTGCTTCACCTTATAAACCTTGTTTTTCTCAAGACTCTCTCAGCAGCAATACAACAGTATTACAAACAGCTCTGGCTGAGCAGCTCCATGGGGAGAAGGATAAAGGCAAATGGTTAATTTCTAGTTTTGTTAGGAATCTAAATGTTTGATCCAAAATAACTGGGTCTTACTGGTCAAACTGGTACAGCTGAGGTACTTGGATGAGACCTATGGGGGCAGTGTAATACAGTCCCATCTCCATTCGTGGAGCTCCAGTGCTTCTGAAGAGAAGGAAGGTCTTGGGACTGAAGTGCATGAAGCTGGAGAGGATGAAAAAAAAACACACCCTAGCTGGGATCTCCTTTCCAGTGGAAGTCCCTGTATCCTCTTGCACTGAGGATATTTATATGGGGAAGGGGTAGCAGGGAGTGAGCCAGGAGAACTCCAGTCAAAAGAAGGAAAAAGACTGTAGTAGTGGAAAATTACATTATTAGGAATACAGACAGTTTAGTATGTGATGGGCAAGAGGACTGGCATGACAGCAAATCTCATGAGACATACTGACCCATTTGTTAGGAGTGCTGGGAAGGATCCAGAGGTGGTGATCCATGTTGGCACCAATGACAAAGCGCAGGAGAATATCTTGGAAGCTAAACGTAGGCTGATAGGGAAGAGACTTAAGCCCTGGAGCCCCACTGGAAACATGTTCAGAAATGTTTCTAGTACTACACTCTAGTCCAGGGAGGCAGGCAGATCTGCAGAGTTTCAATGTGTGGATGAGGAGATGGTGTACAGAGGAGGGGATTAGGTTTATTGGGAACTGGGAATCCTTTTGAGACAGGAAGAGCCTGTTAAGGTGGAGCTTGCCCCTCCTATACAAAAATGATACCAAACTGCTGACATGTAACATTAAAAAAGGTGCAGATCAGCCTTTAAACTAAAAATGGAGGAAAAGCTGACAGGTACAAAACAGCACATGGTCCAGATGGATGCTTCCATTAGGGCTGAAACAATAAACAGTCCAGATCCTCCCAAAGAGGATGAGGAATAGGATGGAATGGCTCAAATTAAACAGGGAGGAGCAGCAAAAAAAGAGAGGTACCCAGTTTAACAGGATGCCTCAAAGTAGACACCTAGGCACAAATAAAAAGTGCATTTAGGCAAATGCCAGAACTCTAAGAACCAAGATTGGGAAGCTAAAATACTCGGCATTAAATTAAAATCTTGAGACAACAGGTCTCTCAGAGACATGGTGGTTAAGAAAAAATAATATCACTGTCTACCGTAATACCCAGGTACAAACTATAAGAAATGGACCATTTTCAATTCAGATTCAGATTTGGCCCGAATTGGGGAAAGTTATTCGATTTGGTGGTTTGGATCACTGTCCCTGATTGGATTTGGTGGAATCTGAATCTGAAGATTCAATGCTGATTCGGAGAATCAGGGATTCAGCTTTAAATGTTTTTCCTACATACCTCGAGGTACCAGGCAGCTTGTGAATGCTGCAATGCTGGGGTGGATGGAGCATCCCATAGGAGCACGGGGCGGGGAACTCTGCGTGCTTGGCAGCAAACCCGGAAGTGGACCTGACATGCTTCTGGTCCACTTCTGAGCCTGCTGCCACACAAGCTGGGGAGCCCCCCATGCTCCACTAGATTTGAATGATCTTCCACTGGCAGCATTGATGGTACTTTTTTAGTGACTTGGGGTGTCTCCTATATGTTGTCCATATCTCAGCTCCATACAGTGAGGTGGGGATCACAGCTGCTTGACAAACCATGAGCTTAGTTTCAGATATGGTATCATAATTTTTTAATACCCATCTCCTCAGGCATCCAAAAGCTACACTTTGCACATTTAAGGTGATACTGGATTTCTCCACTGATGTTGTATGTCTTCTGAGAGACATGGCTTCCCAGGTATGGGAAATACTCAGTGTTCTTCAGAGTCTCACTGTGAATCTGAATTACCAGAGCTGAGGGACTGGTCATTAAGCGCTTGTTGATAGAGGACCATAGTGTGTTATTTAATATCTTCATCAGCAATTTGGATGAGGGTGCAGAGAGCACCCTCTTCAAGTTCGCAGATGATATCAAGTTACAGGGCAAAGTTAATACACTGGGGGGCCTGGAGCAGATACGGGCCAATCTGGACAGGTTGGATCAATGGGCAGAACGAAATAGGATGAAATTCAACAAAGATAAATGTAAGGTACTCCACCTAGGGAGGAGGAATCCCCAGCACACCTATAGGTTGGGGGATCTTGGAGTCATAGTTGACTCCAAGAAGAACATGAGCCGGCACTGTAACGAGGCTATCAACAAAGCCATCAGGGAGGGCTCCAGAGATGGTGTCTTCAGGAGGGATTCGAATTCTACAACCACAAATAGCACTTCCAGGGAGAAGGCTTCCTAGGATGGGATGATCTCCGTCTCTTTCCTAGAGGTAAGCACCTGTTAACCTGCAAGTTGGCTGATCTCCTTGGAAGAGTTTTAAATTAGGTGCGATGGGGAACAGGGAACCGATGGTCGAGGAGAACCCAGGGTTGGAAAGCCACAATCAAGGCACCGGACCAAACCAGGTAAACACTAATGGGAACACATGCCATCAAGGCAAATGGACACCAAGAGCAGCCACTGGGGGGCTAAAATGTCTTTACACAAATGCCAGGAGTATAGCGCATGACTCGGCAGTAGGCATTGAGGGGTACAGGTTGTATAGATGAGACAGAGTGGGGAGAAAAGGCAGGGGTGTAGCTGTCTATGTTAAGGAGCAGTACACATTCTGTCATCAAGGCAGGAGTGGAGGAGGGGAATACTGAGGCATTGTGTGTCAGAATCCGAGGAAAAAGGCTTGGTAGTGGGGGTCTACTACAGGCCTCCTCCCCAGGATGATGAGCTAGATGAGGTATTCTCTAAGCAGCTTTCAGATGCCACACAGGCAAGCAAGGCAGTGGTCATGGGGGACCTAAATTTCCCTGATATCTGCTGGGAGGAACAGGTGGCCAAAACAAGCTGCTTATGGAGGTTCTTACACTGTGTGCAGGACCTCCACCTAACCCAGATGGTGTCCAGTCCCACCAGGGGTAGCGCCTTGTTAGACCTGGTCTTAGCAATAGGGGATGATCTCATGGGGGACATGTGAGTACACAGTAACCTGGGTGATAGCAACCATCACTTGGTAGATTTCACTGTCCAGCAAAGGGTGAGAAAAATATCCAGTGATGCTAAAGTTTTCATAGTTTCATAGTTTGTAGGGTCGGAAGGGACCTGAGCAGATCATCTAGTCCGACCCCCTGCCATGGCAGGAAAGAGTACTAGGGCCAAATGACCCCGGCAAGGTGTTCATCTAACCTCCTCTTAAACACCCCCAGGGTAGGAGCCTGCACCACATCTCTTGGAAGCTGGTTCCAGACCCTAGCTGCCCTGAGTGTGAAGTAGCGCCTTCTGATATCTAACCTAAACCTACCCTCTGCCAGCTTGTGACCGTTATTCCTGGTCACTCCTGGCAGTGCTCGGGGAAACAGTGACTTCCCCAATGAAGTTTTAGACTTCAGAAGGGCCAACTTTAGTAAACTGAGAAACCTAGTCAGTAAGGAGGTGAAACTCAAGAGCATCAAGCTAATGGGGGTCCAAAAGGGTTGGAAGTTTCTCAAGGGAGTGATCCTTGGGGAACAAAAGGAGTCTATCCCGTTATGCAGGAAAGGGGCTAAGGGGATAAAGAAGCCCCGCTGGCTGAACAGGGAGCTTCAGGAAAGACTGGAGGCAAAGAAAGAGATCTACAGACAGTGGAAGCAGGGGGCAGCCACCAAGAAGGCATACACCACCCTAGTGTCCTATTGCAGGGAATCAGTTAGGCAGGCCAAGGCAGGACTGGAGCTTAGACTGGCTACAACAATCAAGGACAATAAAAAGTCCTTCTACAGATACACAGCGAGCAAAAGGAAAGTGTAGAGTAGCACAGGGCCTCTGCAGGACAAATCAGGTCAATTGATGGTTGATGCAGAAAAAAAGGCAGAGCTCTTCAATGAGTTATTTTCTTCAGTATTTCTTAATAATGACCAAGACAATTCCCCTACCTTGAGCATAGATAGATGTCCAAAAGGCACCAGACCGCCTAAGGTTAGTGCTGACTTAGTTAAAGAGCACTTGGAAGGGCTGGATGGGTACAAGTCAACTGGCCGGGATGACCTGCATCCACGGGTGCTGAAGAAATTAGCCAGGCTGAACTGCTGGCTTGGCTGTCTGAGCTCTCATGGTGCCTGAGGACTGGAAAAAACACAATGTGGTGCCCTTTTTTTAAGAAGGGAAGAAGGGATGATCCAGGTAACTTTAGGCCAGTCAGTCTTACCTCTATCCCTAGGAAAATACTGGGAAAAAATCATCAAAGAGTGTATTTGTGAAGGCCCAGCAGGGGAAACGATGCTAAAAGGAAACCAGCATGGGTCACAGGTAGATCCTGCCTGATAAAGCTTATAGCCTTTTATGACCAGGTCACACACTGCCTTGACAAAGGAGCTGAGGCCAATGTTATCTACCTAGATTTTAGGAAGGCCTTCGACACTTTGCATCCTATTCTCATAGGGAAGCTAATGGGCTGTGTTGTGGGTGCCTACATAGTCAGGTGGGTGGCTAACTGGCTTAGGGACTGTATCCAGAGAGTGGTGGTGGATGCGTCGTTCTTGGCCTGGAAGGAGGTGAGCAGTGGGGTCTCGCAGAGTTCAGTCCTTGGACCAGTGTTATCTAATATCTTCATCAACGATTTGGACGAGGGTGTGAAGAGCACCCTCTCCAAGTTCACAGATGATACCAAGTTATGGGGCAAAGTTAATACACTGGAGGGCAGGGAGCAGATACAGGCCGACCTGGACAGGTTGGATCAATGGGCGGAACGAAATAGGATGACTTCAACAAAGATAAATGCAAGGTACTCCACCTAGGAAGGACACCTACAGGTTGGGGGATGTCCTCCTCAGCAGCTCAGAGGCTGAGAGAGATCTTGGAGTCATAACTGACTCCAAGATGAACATAAGCCAGCAGTGTAAGGAGGCTATCAACAAAGCCAACTGCACCTTGTTGTGTATTAGCAGATGCATGATGCTCCCCCTCTATGCAGCAGTGGTCAGGCCACGGTTGGAGTACTATTCAGTTTTGGGTGCTGCACTTCAAGAAGAACACGGCGAATCTGGAGAGGGTTCAGAGGAGGGCCACTCGCATGATTAGTGGTCTCCACGAAAGACCCTACGTGGAGAGGTTGAGAGATCTGGATCTCTTCAGCCTTTACAAAAGACGGCTGAGGGGTGACCTTGTAGCCCCCTATAAATTTATCAGGGGAGGACAGCAGGGAATTGGGCATGTGCTGTTAACCACAGTGCTCCAAGGAGTAACTAGGAATAATGGGTACAAACTAGTGGAGAGTAGATTTAGGTTAGACATTAGGAAGAGTTTTTTTTACAGTAAGGGTGGCCACAGTCTGGAATGGGCTTCCAAGAGAGGTGGTACTATTACCTAACTTGGAGGTCTTCAAGAGGAGGCTTGATAGACACCTGGCTGGGGTTGTCTGACCTTGGCCCTCTTTCCTGCCTGGGGCAGGGGGTCGGACATGATGATCCACTGGGTCCCTTCTGACTCTATAATCTATGAATCTACCTCTCTACTTTTACCTGCATTACTACAGGTAATTACTGCCTTCCGCCCCCACCCCAGCCTGTCCCTCACCCCCTCACCTCCATTTCCATTTTCACTGACTGGATTTCTTGCCTGCATTGGATGCCAGCCTCTGGCTTCTTTACTATTCCTTCCACCCAGGAACAACACACACACAAACTGCAGGTGCTTCCTCAGCCTGACAAATGGTTTTTAAACCCAAAATCTGGCATCCCAGGCAGCTAAGCTAAACTCACCTGGAGCCTCACAACTCCACTGCAGCTAGCAAGCCTCAGGCCTGTCAAAGACGTGATGGGTCTGGGCTTTCCCCAACCAGGGCTGTGTGCATGCATGTGGTGGCTGGAGGTCATGGTGCCTCCTACTCACCTTTCACCAGGGAGATCCTTGGTCCTGGTACTTCCTGGGGCTGCCGTACCACCAGCAGTCCCACCAGGCCTCCCTGATCCTGGCAGAGTGCAGTTTTAGTGGTCATGCCTGAGACCTGGGGCTCCCTCCTTCCCCATAGACCATACCTCCAAGTTCATCCTGGCATGGAAGCTCAGCAGGGACATGTTCTTCCCTTGCTGGCTGGTGATGCAGTGACTGCCCCCTCCAGCTCTGAGAGCAGGGCATTAAGTGGTTTAAAAAAATAAAATGGAAATAGGTGCAGACAGAAAGAGGAGGGTAGCACTCACTGCATCTGCAGGTGGAGCTTGGGGATTCCCAGCAGCGGGAGGTTCACCTTGAGGAACACCAGCTACTCCACCAAACCAGGATCCAAGCAGGTGCAGTGGGGTGTCACTACATCCCCAGCAATGCTGAACCCCCTCTCACTTGGAACACTCATTGGTGGTTAGGACAGGTGCACCTGGGCAACCATGGCCAGATCTGGCCACATCTGGCTGTAGCTTGCCCAGTTGGCCAAGGGGCCACACAGCAGCAGCTCTACATCCTTGGTGAAGTAGGCAGCCACCAAGGCCTGAGTGCTACCTGCCTGATGGTGAGGTCTGGTACCTCTGGGTCCTACCGCAGTAGCCATGCCCTTGGCCCACTTTGGCAGTGCCTGTGGTGGAAGAGGAGATTGGTTGGTGGATGGCATGCTAGCATGGGATAGTGGATCCCCCTCTTCCATGTCCCCCCGCCTCCAATGTCCCTGACTCTCTTCACCATCACTTCTGTCCACTGATTCAGGCTTTGGCTGCTGCATATGATGCCCTTCATCCTCGGGTCACACATGGCAGCCAGCATGTGGACAGTAATGGACCAAGCCATTTCCTGATGCCCTCCTTTAGCTGTCTCACCAGTGCCTGGAGGTCTGGTGACAGTGGGTTGCCCGATCCAGGAACATTGATCCCCTGGAAGCTCTCTATTTAGCTCTGAAGTTCCCTTACTACAGGGATCACCTGGCTAAGGAGGGCATCACCAGTGCTGAGGGCCTTGGTGGCCTCAAGGAAGGGCTTGAGGATCACCAAGATCTGGGAGATTGTATCCCACTCAGCCCCGTTAAGGGGGCCACTGATCCCAATCTCCCTGAGCAAGGCCATCTCATGGATGGCTTTCTGTTGCTCCAGCATCCTCTTGAGCTTCAGGTGTGGAGTTTCACTGAGTCTCCACATCCTGCATGATTTTGTGCTGCAGGATGTTCAGCTGTGCTTGTTTGTCCCACAGCATCTTTGCCCCCCTTGATGCTCCGGTGGAAGTAACCTGCCACCTTCCTTCATTTGGAAATAAGCTTGTTGGTGGTGCTACAGCTGTCACCAGCAGCACTGTCCCCCTCCCAAGATGTCCCTGACTACAAGGTGGAACTTGTGTGCCACACAACAGATGCCACAGACCACCTTTACCATATTGGCCTTACTGTCAGTGACCACGAACCTGCAGGTGAGCTCGCCCTGCCCAATGAGCCGCCCCTGCACCAAGCAGTTCATGGCCCTTATGATCTCTGTTACCATTCTGGATCCCATGATCTCTGGGGGCCAAGCAGTTCATGGCCCCCACGATCTCTGTTGTGGGACTCATCCATCACTTTGGTTTGAAGGAGAGCCCACTGACAGCCTGGCTGGTCGCACCAGTGCCTTGTGAGGGAGAGCTAGGTCTGATCTCCACTCCGGCTGCTCCAGATGTCCAAGGTAAAGTGTAAGGCCACCTGTGGACCTGCCTTTCACAGCTCCTCCCTCAAGTACTCCCTGCATGCCTCACAGGGAGGGCATCACTGTCCTGCTGAAGGTGGTGCATGTGTGCACTTAGTATAATGGAGCCATGAGTGCCACGAGCCACCTGAACCCTGGCCACTCTACTAAGGAGAAGGGCTGTCCATCCACAACAAGCACCTTCTCAATGCTCTGGGTGATCTTGCTCACCCTGGCAATGCGCCCCTCCTTTCTGTCTGCCTTTCCCCCACTGTTCCAGGGTCACTTGCCTCTGTGTGGGGGGACAGGGGCTTTGGAACAAGACAGGGACTTTCCTTTGGGCATGCTCCCACTGGTTTCAGGCTGAGGAGGAGCTATGGCAAGGGGGCAGTGCCTACGAAGATGCATCAGCGTCCCCATGGTGCTCATGTGTTTTGTTCTCTTGCTTCAGCTGGTTTGGGCTCAGCAGTACAGGAAGATAGTGTATGTGGGATCTTCCTCCAGCTCAAAATGATCCCAGCCCACACTACCAGCTCACTTCTGGAGTGCAGGTGCATGTGTGGATGCTGCAATTTTCCCCTCCTCAGCAGGCAGAGCCATAGCGACAGGTGGAGAGGGCTCAGCTGAGCCACTTGCCTCCGCAACCTCTACCTTCGCCTCCTCTGAAGTGCCTTCTGGGGAAGGAGACCTGGGTCTAAGGGAAACTTGAGGGGTGTGAAGAACAAACTCAGATGATTCCCCCTCATTCCCCAGAATTTCTCTTACTATTGCACTCAGCTCTAGCTCCAGCTCTTCCTCTGGCACTGGAAGAATCAGCATAGGAAGTGAAATGGGGTGGAGGAGACTGTCATGTTGGTGCTGCTGCTGCTGCTTGTTGTCAACGTGTGTGTGTGTGCGGGGGGAGGGCTATGGCTGGTGTTCTTCGAGGGAATGCAGATTCAGGCACAGGCAGTGGCACTGGCACTGCTCCTCTCTTCTTGCTGCCTGTACTAGTGGAAGCCTCATGCCTGCTTGTTGTAGCAAAGAGGCTGCATCTCAGTTTGGGGGGGGGGGAACTTACACCTCTCCCTCTACCCCCTCTTCCACCCCTCCCTGAAGCCTTGCCAGCTGCCTTTCCAGCATGCTTCCTGGTGTTTTTCATAGTATCTTGTCTTCATAAAAAATATAAATGTATATATGTGTTTTCCAATATAAAATTCTATAATATACTTGCAATATAATAAATAACATCAAAATATATAAATTTATACGTGTGTCTTCCTATATAAATTCTATAGTATAATATGCAATATAATTATGCAATTGAAAAGAATAAATCAATTGATATATATAAAATAAAAGGGTCTAGAAAGAAAGCAAAAGGTATTGCAGAATCCCACTTGCTAGGGTAGCAAGTAGGAAATCAAAGCAATGGTAGTAGTAGCCTTTGTTGTCTAATGCTCAGTAACTGACTCCAAGGCATAAAGCAGGCCAGCTCAAACAATGGTGCCTTTTATGCTGTTTTTCCATCTCTGCCCCAAAGCACTAGGATTGGAAGGGACCACAGGGAAGGATCAGTCACTGGCCAGCTGCACAGTCAATGTCAGGGCAGTCCTTTCCTCTCTTCTCCCTCCCTCTCCTTACCTTCTGTTTCCCTACAGGCAATTTGAAACTTGAACTGTTTTGAAACTTTCAAAATGTTTTTACTGCCCTTGTTTCATTCTGAGGCTGTTTTGAAGCCTTTTGTTTCATTTCATTTTCACTGTTTTCAGTTTGAAATGAGTCGAAATGGTGTTGAAACAAAACAGTCAGCGAAATTACACAGCTCTAGTAGAGAATGGCCAGGGTGGCTAGAAGGGATGAAACAGAGCTAGTGTTTCAAAGCCAGCTCTGATATAGTGGGCCCAGGCTATATGGCCTGGCTAGATTAAAGGGGCAGAGGCCATGGAGGCCGAAGCCCCAACAGAGGTAACAATGTTACAGTAACACCTGCAAGGCTTAGGGCATTGTGTAGGGAAGGATTGGGGAGGATATGCAATTAATACCTAAGGCCTGAATTGACCCTGAAGTGGCACAGTTATAGAGTGAGGCCCAGTGAGGGGCCTGAAGCCCAGTGAGGCCCAGTAGGGTGCTGGGGAACCCTGGGGAGGGGGTTGAATGGGGGCCACATAGGTCTGTGGGCAGCCTCTCAATTATTATTATATCAAAGCATGAGAGCAAGAAGGGAAGGCACCATAGGGGAAGAGTGGGACACAGTCACAGAGCCACCAGGGGGCATAATGGCCACCCTTGGGACCCTGACGTACTACAGTGGGCCACCACTAATCCAGCAGAGAACCAGAAGTTGGAAAACGTGACCAGTGAAATGGCTTGCTGCAAAACTTGGGATCCCTGGACAATGATGGACATAGCCATAAGCAGTAGGAGCGTGAGCAAGGGCTGTGCAAACCCAGCCCTCACTTGTCCTACTGCTGCCCAATCCAAGACCCATGCCAGATCACATCCTTGATCTGTGCTACTGCCTGATCCCTCACCACTGCTGCTGCCTGCCCCTGAATCTGCACTGCTGCCCATCTTCCCCTACCTGTGCTGCCCCCTGTTCTGCTAATTATGCTGCTGCCTGATCCTCAACATGCACTGCTACTGGCCCCTGGATCTGTGCTGCCACCCAATCTCCCACTTGCATTACCACTCACCCTCAGATCCACACCACTGGTCTTGGACTCACTGCAGCTACTTCTGGCTCCATGGATCTGGCCCAAAAGGAGCTTTAATGGTTAGGATCTAGCCAGGGCCTGGGGTGAGTTTGATATAATTCACCCCATAATTATGCACTGCATTATTAGCTACCCTGCCAGTGAAGCTTGTTCCCTCACTACCACCTAACTGCTGTTTTTTTTCTGCCTTCTAGCATAATGTCATCTTTGATAATAAAGAACATTCACAGTAGTGTAGGACAGGGTGGAGTCAATGCAAGCAAAATCAGAACAATACATACATTCTGAACACCACCTCTGAGCATCTTTTTTCTTTTTTCTTCCAGAACCAGACTAAGTGAGAGAACTCCAATCCCTTCTTGACAGAAGTGATAAGTTACACAAACTACGTGAGCTTAACACAAAAATGTCAGTGTAGCAGGGCACTAAGGTGCCTGCTACTGATAAACAGTAATATGGGCTCAGCTGCTAGTCACCAGGGCAGCACAGGTGTGGGTTGCTGAGACAACCAGTCTGGTCAGCTGACCAGAAGGGGGCAGGGCCTGGCTTATATAAACAGCCAGGCTGAGACCAAAGCCAGTTCCCCTCTGGCAGCCAAGGAAGGTGGAGCTCTGCTGGAGCAAACAGGGCAGGCAGAGCAGAGAAGCCAGATGGCCTGAGCAGTTTGGCATGAGGATACTGGGTGGAGGAAACCCTAGTAGGGATATGGATGAAGGTTAGCCAGTCTGGCTTGGAATTTTATGTTGTAACGAGGAGTGTGAGTTTTCTGTATTGTTGTGGTATAAAACCGGAGGACCAGGTGAGGCTGTAGGGGTGGAGGAGGCCTCATAGGAGCTCCCCAGTAGTGGGGGGGTTCCTGGCACCAGAGAGGGTGCTGCGTTTTGGGGTGTTCTGAACCCAGCCCCTGGGTGGGCAGTATCGGGAGGAGCCCAGTGTGGACGCAGGCGAGAAACCCCAGTGGGGTGCAAGACCTGGAAAGGGGGTCTGGAGGCCAGGCACGGTTGCGGCCACCTGACCCTCGATTGTGAGGAGGCCAATGGACGTGAGACCCGGGAAAGGGGTCTGGGGGCCAGGCATGACTATGGCCACCTGAGCCTCAATTGCGGGGATCATGAGGCAAGGCCCCGGTGCGGGCTACGAGAGCCGCGGGGAGACAGGCCCCGGTGTGGGCTACGAGAGCACAGATGGGCAACAGAGACGAGTCCGGGGACCCGTGAGGGCACGGGTGACTCTGGGACTCACGTGCAGCCCAGAGGTGGGAGTGCACCGGGCAACTAGACAGAGCCAAGATACTCAAGGCACTGTGCCAAGGAGGGTTAGAAAGGCAGCCTCCCTTTAACATATTACCATCAAAGACGTGGCGGGCAAGATAGCAAGGGTGCATTAAACCCAATTTGGCACAGTAGGTAGGGGGCGCTAGGGGAGTTCACGGCACCCCTAGGTCACGCCCTGTCACAGTCAGTAAGTGGCTAAGTACAAAGAAAAGAAGAATTTTTTAAAAAAACAGTCTTTGAAGATGCATCTAGTAAAAAAATATAACCAAGTTTTTCTCATTTTCATGAGTATAAACCCAGAGTAACTCCAAAGTTGGCATCATAGAGAATTTATATTTCCATGTATGTAAATGAGAAGAATTTGACCTCTCACAATATCTCAATGCAAAAGCATGCTATGGGTCAATTTGAATAAGGTTGCCAGGGAATAAATAAAGGCAGAACTGGATCCTAAACCTAAAGGAAGTCCAAGATTTTCATCTTTCCTATTTGCAGGAAGCTTCACTCTGATTACAGTGTAACTATGGCTTTCTATGCCAATAACAGTGGAATTGAGAGCAATCATATACTGCAGCACAGCTAACTTTTACACTATTTAATATAAAATATTTCTATAAATGCTTTACATTTAGAACAGAGACACAGCATTTCTGACTATAAAAATAATTAGTATGACAACTTGTATACTGCACACATAGGAATAAACTTTTTGAATGCGAAGTAAAATAATACGGTGAATATACTCTTTGAACCCAACATTGCAATATTTTAATTAGCAATAACAAACAAAACATTCTGCTTGAGAAATAATTTATTACCAAAAGTACTAATTACATGGCTTAATACACCATGTAGCAGTTGTGCTTAAGGGGGAAAATCAGGTTTATATAATTAACTTCAGACTAACACTGCAATTTGTAATGAAAATCTGAAGATGTTAGAAAATGTTACTGTTTCTATGTTTTTGATACACTGGGCTACACATTATAGTTCTGAATATAAAACAAGAAGGGGCCATTTTAATTAGGGCTGTGCGAAGCTTCAGTTTGTGATTCGATTTGGAGAAGATTCAGGCATTTGGAGATTTAGAGGGCAGACTTTAGGGGGAAACAAACTCAGAAGAGGAAGGGGGAGCATGGGGAGGGGGGAACAGGAAGGGGGAAGGACTGACATCTCTAGCTCGCCAGTGAGTGTGGTTTGTCTCTGACTGCCCTTCCAATCACAGTGTCTGGGGGAGGGACATAAAAACATCATAAAAGCCTCTGTCTTATCAATAATCAATCAGACCAGAGTCAACAAATCACACAGCGCTCACAAACAAAAGAACTTGTCATTGACAGCCTGCCACGCATTCAGATTCAGAACAAGACCAGATCAAAGAACACAACAGTAACACAAACGCACCACATATATATCAATAGGTATTGTGAGAGCCTGGTCAGCACTCACCAAAGGCGTGTCTCTGGCCAGGGACAGGAATCACTTCACGCTGCGACATCCAGGCTACAACGGGAGCTCCCTATCTGCACCAGCCAGCCCAGCTTTACCTCTGCACCAGGTGAAGCGGGTTGGAGCCAATCCACAGTGTGGGCTATATCTGAAGGCCGGAGGTGGGCCGGAGGGTGGAGGGACGCTGGAGCAGAGCCAGAAAGTCGAGGAGCCAGAACTGTGGGTGAGTCCTTGATCCAACTGGGAGGAGGCAGTGACACCCTCACCACAGGACTGAAGAGAGGGTAGCAGAGGCCAGCTGGCAGAAGTGGATCTGGGAAATATCCCTGGGAACTGCGTAGGTGAGGAATTGGCCTGAAACGCTTGCTGTGGCATTTTTTTTCTCTATACTTTTTTTTTCCCCTTTTGCTTTGATCTCTCCCATGGATGTCTTTCTACTGGTCGAAGAGTTCTGACCAAGACCAGGCGTCTGCTTAGAAAGTGAAGAGAAGCGGGACCCTGAAGAGGCTCTGTGGCTGAGACGAGGGTAGGCAGAAACCCCGAACAGCGAGGACCGTGCTCCGTCTCAAGCTGATCATTCCGGAGGGAATCCCCAGCTGTGGAAGCAGCACATGCCAGTAATTAAGCTTACTGCGGTTTAGCTTTAAAGTCCTGGGGAAGAGACCAGGGCGGGAAGGTGACCGCTGAAGATCCTGGGGGAATGGCCCCAGGCAACAGGGCACCAGACCTTGCAGATGCTCAGAAGAAGAAGAGGGCAAAGTTCAAAGGACTTTAAAAAAAAAAAAAAAAAGGGAAAAATAATATAATATGTAAAATAAAAAAAAAAAAGAAGGTGGAATTGGAAAATTGGCTCCGGATTGGTCCTTTCATCATTTTGGGGTCCAGGCTTTGGGCAGCCCCTGTGATTGATCTAGGCGTGAGACGGGCAGTCACCACCTCCCTTTTGCGGATCTCCTATATCGTCAAAGTCATGGCAGGCAGGAAAAGAAAGGGCGCCAGATCTCACCCAGCTTGATCGTAGGGGCACAGCCACCCCGAGGGGCCAGTGAATGTCAGCAGGACATCGGGGTATATGTTCTTTACATGTTGACTGCCCAACAGTGTCAATAATCAATAATCAATTAGACCACTCAACAAATCACACAGCACTCAGGAACTGAAGAACGTGCCACTGACAGCCTGCCACACATTCGGATTCAGAACAAGACCAGATTGAAGAAGAACACAACGCACACACAACTTTTCCAGTACAGGAAATATTAATATGAAGCATGCTGGAAAGGCAAGTGCCAGGTCTTCTTGCAGGGGAGGGAGTGGGGCTAGAAGGAGTAGGGGGAGACCTAGAGCTGCAAGTTCCCCCCACACCCCAACATAGATGCATCCTCTTCCCAAGCAGCCATGAGGCTTCTGCTGCCAGTGGGAGCAAGGAGGTGGGTATAGTACCCGAGGTCCCTGCACCACCTCCCCTAACTCCAGAAATAGGAACCAGCAGCAGAATAACAGTCTCCTGCACCCCAATGTCATCTCCCAACATGAACCTCCCATTGCCAGGGGAAGAGCTAGAGCTGGAGCTGGAACCAGGGGACCTGAGCGCCCGGGCTCAAGCAATTCTGGGGACCGAGGGGGAATCAGAGTTTGTGCTCCACACCCCTCAAAGTTCCCCTAGACCCAGGTCTCCTTCTCCAGAAAGCAGCACCTCGGAGGAGGTTGAGGTTGTGGAGGCTGAGGCAAGTGGCTCAGCTGAGGGAGCTCCTCCTGCTGTTGTGCCTCAGCCTGCTGAGGAGGGTGATAATCCCCACCCTCGACTCAGACACAGGTGAGTAGTGTAGTGTGGGAGCATTCTGAGCTGGCAGATGATCCCAGGTTTGCTATCTGCCAGCACTGCTGAAGGCACATCAGCCAGGGCAAGGAGGTGAAACACTTTACCTCCACAGTGATGTTGCTGAATCTCAGGAGGCAGCACCCCCTTGCCCTTCTTCCTGCTCAGCCTGGCACCACTGTGAGCATGCTCAAAGGGTAGTCCCCCATTCACTCCAAAGCCCCCATTCCCCCAAAGCAGAGGCAGGCCACCCTGGAACAGTGGGGGAAAGGTGGACAGAAAGTGGGGGCAAGTTACAAAGGCGAGCAAGATCACCCAGAGCATTGGGGAAATGCTTGCTCTGGATAGCCAGCCCTTCTCCCTAGTTAAGCATCCAGGTTTCAGGCAGCTTATAGTGCTTGTGGCCCCATCTTATCAAGTGAAGTGCCTGCATGCACCACCTTCAGCAGGACAGTGGTGCCATCCCTGTATGAGACATGCAGGGAGTACTTGAGGGAGAAGCTGCACAAGCCAGGGCCACAGGTAGCCTTGCACTTCACCTTGGACATCTGGAACAGCTGGGGTGGCGATCACCCACACAGGGCACCAGTACGATCAGTTGGGGTGTCAATGGGTTCTACTCCAAGCCGAGGTGCTGGATGAGTTCCACACAGCAAGGGAGATCATGGTGGCCAAGAACCACATGGTGCAGGGGTGGCTCATTGGGCAGGCTCAGCTCATAGTCACTGACAATGGGGCCAATATGGTCAAGGCTGTCTATGATGCCAACTTTGTTGGCATCCGCTGTGTGGCACACAAGCTGCACTTCATAGTCAGGGATGCCTTGGAAGGGGAAATCACTACTGCTACAAGCCAGGTGATTTCAAAGTGCAGGAAGGTGGTGGACTACTTCCACCGCAGCATCAAGGAGGGCAAGATGCTGCAGGAGAACCACGCAGAGCTAAGCATCACACAGCACAAAATCATGCAGGATGTGGAGACTCACTGGAGTCAGAATTCCACTGTCTAATCTATACTGAATCCATGAGTCTCTGTACCTAGGAGGCTGATAAAGTGAAGTTCATAGGCCTGGCTCTGAAAAGTGGTTTGTAATCTGTTCCCTCTTAGGATCAGGCCTGAGAGACTGGAGGCAGAGTGTTTTTTTGGTGAGGAATGTTCCCCCACAGTTACATGGGTATTGTTGTCTTTGATAGATTCTGGTGCTTGTTTATGGGGCTACTCAAGATAGTTGGCAGGTTTCGTGTTTTGAGCTGTAGGAAGTTGGCTTAAGTTCTGGTTATGAGGTTAGGTGCCACTTTTCAGAGCTAGGCCTATGAACTGCACTTCATCAGCCTCCTAGGTAGTAGGTACAGAAACTCATGGACTCAATATACACAGTGGAATTCTGGCACACTGCAATCTGCCAGACATCTGAATCCCCAGGTACCTCTGCACTTTTACCTGTGCTGCTCTATCCCCCTTTCCCCCTCACCCCAGCCTGTCCCTCACCCCCAATGCCTCCATTTCCAGTTTTACTGACTGGCTTTCTTGCCTGCATTGCGTGCCAGGCCAGCCTCTGGCTTCTTTACTATTTCTTCCATCCAGGACCAGTAGACACACCAACTGTAGGTACTTCCTCAGCCTGACAAAGGGTTTTTCAACCCTAAAGCTTCCTAATACACATAAACGTATAACCATAAAAACACAAGATAAGCCATCACATACCACGAGTAACATATATCCAACACAACATGTTTACTTCTTGCTGTCGATTACTTTATAAAAAGAAAGGCTCTGTGAGAGTTCAGTTAGGCTACCTTACATGCTGCTGGTGCTGAGCCACCTATGTTATTTTTACCTGCTGCCATTTACAGTGGGGGACTGGACCAAGGCTGTAGGGGAGGAGGAGGCCTCACTAGGGTACACTGCCATGTGGTGCAGAGGCCCTAGCACCAGGAAGGGTGAACCTGAACACACACACACACACACA
>NW_017728886.1:29671326-29672543 GCF_001723895.1 Crocodylus porosus
GTTATTGCTTTGAAGTCTGTCTTGTCTTCTCTTCACAGGTATGCAGCCTCCTTTCAGTGTCTGCCTTTAGACATTCAGGTACATGAATTCCGCCCGGGAGACTGGGTCTTGGTGCAGCGGTGGAAAAAGGAACCTTTGACTGAGCGGTGGAGCGGCCCTTTCCAAGTACTTTTAACAACCCACACCACTGTAAAGATTGCCAGCCATGACCGTTGGATACACCATACCCGTGTGGAACGACATCCACGAGCGTCAGAGGACACCAGCTCCCAGGACGAGCTCACTTCGGAGGCTGAGCCGTCCTCGGAACAAGAAGCCAGCAGGTGGAGCTGTGAACCTACTGGTGATCTCCAAGTGTGCCTGAGGCAGCTTAGTCAGAGTCCAGAAAATCAAATAAGAAAGTAACAAAAAAAGAGTTTAGGCTGTATTCAATCTCAAGAGAGGGAGGATATGGCGGGAGTCTTAATATGCCTTGTTGTTATCAATGTAGTAAAGGAGGCAGGATCGAGCAGCCCTAGCCGTCACTCTATATCCCCATCCCCCTCAATTACTCCCCCAGAAGCAAATTTGTATGTTGACATGATGGAAAGAATTGCAGGTACCTTCAATCTCACTAACTGCTGGGCCTGTGGGGGACTCCAGGAGGTCGGAGGACGGTGGCCTTGGAGGGCTTTTCCTCTGGC
This sequence comes from Crocodylus porosus, assembly GCF_001723895.1. Classification (NCBI taxonomy): domain Eukaryota; kingdom Metazoa; phylum Chordata; order Crocodylia; family Crocodylidae; genus Crocodylus; species Crocodylus porosus. The sequence goes on from NW_017728886.1 coordinate 29,672,010, forward strand.
CCCAAAGTGGCTAGTGAATAGTAAGGCGGATGTTAGAAATACTAGTCAGGAATAGGATGAAAACCATAGCTGGGACCTTTCCCAGGTAGCACTGGAGGAATATTGCATCAGTAATAATGGTACAGGAAGGAGTTTAGAACATAGCCATTGTGCATGGACCTTGAAGGTGCAGTGGATGAACCTTACAAAATCAGAACAGAATTCTTATCCTAACAGCTCAGGGTATGATCGGTTAGTGTGGCAGCACCCTAATGGAACAACTGCGTGGTTTAATAAGTTTTGGAGTGCCACAAATCAAAGTAGTAATTGGACAGATTGTACAAACAATACCCAGGATGGGCTATGGGAATGTTCCATGAGAGGAAACCTCACAGCTGCTGGTCCTTTGAGTCCGGGAGGGGGCTTGGGGTTTCCTGAGATGCCCTATGGTTGGGCCCCTCCAAATGCCACTGATAGAGAAAATAGGGCTTTAAAAGGACACTATTGGATTTGCGGACGACGGGCCTATACAATACTACCACAAGGGTGGGTAGG
>NW_017728886.1:29673273-29680454 GCF_001723895.1 Crocodylus porosus
AACCAAACTGCCACTGCTCTCGAGTTACTGGCCAGACAGAGTTCTCAGATGAGAGAAGCCATATACCAAAATCGAATGGCCTTAGACTATTTACTCGCAGAGGATGGCGGAGTCTGCGGAAAGTTCAACCTTTCTAATTGTTGTCTCCAAATAGATGATAACGGGAAAGCAGTCTTAGAAATTGCCAAAGAGATTAGGAAAATAGCCCATGTACCAATACAAACGTGGAAAAATGCGTGGAATGGGGACTGGTGGTCCAATCTGCTTTGGGGAGCCTGGTGGAGGAAAGTAGGGTTTGTATTTTTGTGTGCTCTGGCTGGGTTGATTTTTATTCCTTGCCTTATTCCCTGTTTCATAAGATTGATAATGACCACGGTTGAAGGAATGCAAGTTGCGACAGTCCCCCTCAAAGCGCAGACTGCAGCAAAGGTTATGGTTCTTAGAAAGATTCCTCGCAATTATCTTAATCTGCCTAAATGAAAATGGGGAGCAGAAAGCATCTTGAGGGGGGAATATTGTTAGAATTGCACAGCTTGACTTGCTCTTGATAAGGGAAGCACGTTTCCCCCTCCTCCTTCGACTTTTCGCATATCAACTACTAAACTAGCTCAAGCTGGAATTTAACTGCATAGCCTAAAGGAATGAACTCTTGATGAACTCTTGTAGTACTGAGCATGCTTAATTAGCTGTTACATATTTACCTCTCTGCCCCCCCACTCAAATAACTAATTATACTATACATGCAATGTATGTAATGATGTAATTACATGTATGTTTATATGATACGGGAGTAAGTTGCAGGAACTTCTGTATCTACGCACGCGTCAAGGAAGCTTGAGAGAGATAAAAGCCGCTTGCAGACACAATTAGGGGTCGGTGCCTGATTTGAGCACATAGCTCCGGTCCGACCTTGCTTGCAAGCAAATAAATCCTTTGTGCCGACTAATGTCTGTGTGTCTGCGATCTCTACGTGCCTCCAGGGAATGAACCGCAGCTTGTGCAACAGAGACACAGCTGCACAAGCACCCATGTCATGAGTTTTGCCTGTTAGCAGCCAGAGGTGCAGGGCCCCAGAACCCCCCCTGCACCTATCTCCTTGACATCTGGCAGGCTTTGTGGATACAGCAGGGCCTAGCAGCCAGGCCTGCAGTAGTTTTCACGCCCCAAGCCCCAAGACAGACACAGTTGCACAAGCACCCATGTCACAAGTCTTGCCTGTTGGCAGCCAGAGGTGCAGAGCCCCAGAACCCAGACTCCCCCTGTACCTATCTCTTGGACAGCTGGAAGGCTTTGTGGCTGCAGCAGGGCCTAGCAGGCCTGCAGTTTTCACCCCCCTGTGCCTTACACACAGTGTCACCTATGTCACGAGTTTTGCGTGTCAGCAACTCAAGGTGCAGTTTCCCAGAAACCCCTACACCTATCTCCTTGAAACATGGCAGGTTTCATACCCTCAGCAGAGGCTACCATCCCTGCAAGTTTCACCTGAATCAGCCAAAGGACGACAAAATAATAGATATTTCATTGATTCCCCATTATACACTGTGGACAAATCTCTGAATTGCTCCAAATTGGCTCTGAATCAAATTGGAAAAGCAATTCGAATCTCCGAATTGAATCAGTGGCATCCAAGTTGGCCGTATCCGAATCAAATAGTTCCCCATTCACACAGGCCTAATTTTTACATCTCTGTTATTTTAATTGAATGTACAGATATAATAAATAATTGAGCATATTTTACATTTAGGATATGAAGCATAGTTTTAGGGTGCTTAAATTAATTCAACAGGGGACTGTTCAACAGTTCCATTCCTGCCTTAATTACCATAAGTGATCACAAAAACCACAGTTACATCACAAGCTGAGTTTAACAGTATAGACCAACTACTATGTCAACTAGTTTACAATTTACAAAATCTGAAATAAGGATTTATACCATATTTACTCGAAAATAAGATTAGCTTTTCTTGCCCTAATCAATGTGGGGCAGAAAGCCCCTCATCTTACATTTGCATGCAAGGAAACTGCATTAGAAAGGAAACCACATTAAATACATTGCTCATCTTTGAACTGCTGCTAAAAGCAGCACAGGCTCAGCAATGAAAACCAAGTATAAAGTTGATTAAAATCAGACAACACTGGGCATGACTATAAAGTACATTGCTTATATGGGGCAGACACGTTGATAGGAACTGTTTTGTGTGTGGTCCTTAAAGAAACAAAACCTCCCCAAACCCCTTCCTCCCCCTTACCAAAATGGGTGGGTGTTTCCTCCACAAGGAACTGGAACTGGGCCTGGAAGTACTGGAATACCAGACCAGCACCAGGAGGGCCAAAGCCAGCCCTGACACCCTCCCCTTGGTGCCAGAAATGCTGCTACATTTGATCTAAGCCAAAAAGGTTGAGATGCTAATAGGAACCTAGCACAAGAACAGGTTTGTGTAATCCATCTGAATACTATATATAGCACTGCCCACTAAGCACAGTCCCCCTCAGTTTGAACTCTGTTTTAAATCACAGTGAGCCACTACAGTGCAAACATTTGACTTCCTCTTCTCTCCCACAGCCTAGCTGTGCCTTTCCTTCCCATTTCCAATTATTCCTTTTCTTTCACCAGACTTAAATGTCTGGCAAACTAATTAAAGGACTAGTCAGACACCTATCTCCAGACACTTATCTCAGACACGTTGCTGAAACTAAGACATTATTTGTAGAGTAATATCACCGACATACTACAGGAGACTTTTGGCAGCTGTAGCAATAATACTGTAAGTACATTACTGTAACTTAAAAATAATAAAAAGGTGAAACTCTAATGGAAGCAGTGAGATATATTTTTACTTTTTAAATACTACAGAAACTGGAGGACAAAAGTAAAATTACCCAAGTGGAAAAAAAGACAAATGATACCAGTTTCATTTTATTAGCCATAATATTAAAAAGCTGGCTATAATCTTAATTGAATCATTCCCTGGCTTTGAAATTATTAAATAACAAAAATAAAGAATAAAAATAAAAAGCATGTTCTATGAAGGGAAAATTATTTCCTGCAGAACAAGAAAGAAAAGTTTACTACCCCTTTGCCCCTGTGCATATTATGACATTTTAAAAATAGCTGTGGGGGCAAGAAAAGTTTTACTCCAGTCACTCACTTTTCTAGAAAGAGTTATGGGAGGGAAGCTACTATTGTTGCTGCATAAGAAGTAGCCTGTTACGTTTTTTAAGGACACACACCCCTCATTCACATAAGTCCTAGCTGCTGTTAATGACTGCTTATCCCTAAATGGAGTGCTTTTTCTGGATAAGTCTTTCCTCTGCTTTAATGGATCATACATGTTGAGACTGGCATTCATCACAAATGGAGAGGTCTGCCGCAATTAGTGGGAAGGCAAGATGACTGCTATACCTGTAGTACAAGAGTACTGCAACTTAGCAGCTTTCTTCTCATCTTTGTTTTAAGATTTCTGTGAAATATAACCCATGGAGAGACTAATGAACAATCAGCTTCCTGATCATCCAAAGTAAAATCTACAGAAAATGAGACTGTACTTTCCAATATGAAAGACGTGTTCCTGGACAATGTAAGCTACTGTTTTGTGGCCTGATCGTGGAAACCTCTCCTTATATTGAGCGTTATTTATTCACTGGAGGCTACTGGCATGAGTACAATTAAAGGATGCAGAAAGAGGCCCTTAAAGAACAAATAAAAAAAGTAGGTTTTGCAGAAGAAATGGGCTGTCAGCCACATGTCAATCACACAGAAAAGAAAACGTTAACTTTTTAAGTACAAGACAAGGATCCTCATAAAGTTTACAGAAGCACAGTATAACTGTCGAACGAGTAGGCAGTCAGGCTAGATGCGAGAAGAACTGTATTGAGACTAATGAGAGAGAGAATTAAGTGCTACTCTGAAGGGATATGTGGGTGTATGTATAAATGGGAGGTAAGAAAGGAAAATATAGTGTAACTTAAATATCCAATAAAAAGTAATGGATTTTTTTTTAATGTTCTCTCCCACTGTTCATTATTCATATCTGTACAACATTTTATCCAGTCTTGGTGTTACCCAATTAACCTGTTTATTTTTATCTTCCAATCCTTGGGAACAGTAGCTGTTTCTAATGGTATTTTATATCACACTGTCTCAAAGTCATCTACATCATGATTTTGGTCTTTAGGAACACTTGGATTGAGCTAGTTCATGCCAGATGTAACTACTCTGTAACTTCAACTACACTATATGCAAATCTGGCCAGTTTTTCTATTAACAAGGAATCTGTAAATGTCCTTTATGGTGCTTTGCATGTGTTGCTGAGAAAGGACCATATAAAGTTTAAAACATTTGGACAATGAAAAATAAGCTGAATATGAGCCAGCAGTGTGCCCCCATTGCCAAGAAGCCTAACAGCATACTGGGCTGCATTACTAGGAGTGCTGCCAGTAGATCAGGGGAAGCAATTATTCCACTCTATACTACACTGGTAAGGCCACATCTGGAGTACTGTGTTCAGTTTTGGGCCCCTCACTACATAAAGGATGTGGATAAGTTGGAGAGCATCCAGCAAAGAACAATGAAAATGGTTTGGGGGCTTGGGCGCATGACTTCTGAGGAGAGGCTGAGGGTACTGGGTTTATTCAGTCTGCAGAAGAGAAGACTGAGGGGGGTTCCAAGGAGGATAGAGCTGGACTGTTCTCAGTGGTGACAGATGGCAGAACAAGGAGCAATGGTCTCAAGTTGCAGCAAGGAAGTTTTAAATTGGATATTAGGAAAAACTTTTTTACTAGAACTGTAGTGAAACACTGGAACAGGTTACCTAGAGCAGAGGTTCCCAACTACTGGACCGCAGCCTGATACTGGGCTGCGAAGGGTTGGCTGCCAGGTTGTGGCATGAACGCCCCGTACAGACCCCTGTCTGTCTGCCCAGGCAAGTGGCTTCCGCCACTGGCAGTCACATGTGGGGTTAGAGCTGGGCAGCCTTGGGAGGGAGGTAACTAGCTCCATGCACCCCATCCTGCTCACTATGTCTAGGTCCACAGAAGAAAAAAGGCTGGGAACCACTGACTTAGAGCAGTGGTGTAATCTCTATCCCTGGTGTTTTTTAAGGCCCAGCTTGACAATGCCCTGGCTGTAATCATCTGGTTAGGGATGGTCCTGCTTTGAGCAGGGGGTTTGACTAGATTGCCTCCTGAGGTCTCTTCCAACCCTCATTTTCTATGATTCTATGTGGTGTGCACCTGCTCTATTCAATGGGTACATCCCCACCTGGTGTAATCAGACTCTTATGGCTCCTTTACTTAAGTTGGATTGCCAGAAAATCTGCCCAACCAGTACGTTTGATGTTTCTTGCCTGACAGGGAGCTGTCTATTGGAGTTAATTATTGTATTCTTTTAATGCTTAATTACCTTTACTTGCATTAACATGTTAATAACCTTCCCTCTTATTTTACCATTTGTAGGGAAAAAAGTTTCAACATTTACATTGACTTCTATATTCATTTAATTTATCTACAGTTCAGATCTGCTTTCCATTATTTATGAGTAAATCTTTGTTCCATTCATGAAAAAGCATGGAGATGAGAAAAAGGAATGCTAAAATACTTGGCAGCCTAACTTAAGTAAAGGAGCCATAAGAGTCGGATGGTTTTAGGGTATAGATGTTGCAATTCATTTTCTGAGGGGTGTAGATGTTGCAATGATTTTATTATGAGAAGGATTAGAAGCAGTACATAAAGGGCAGGGGCAGGGGGGAAGGATGTAACAGCTAGTCAGTTACGTGAGGCATATATAGCCTTAAACAATTTTGGATCCAACATAATGGATCCTGGGTCATTAGGTTAAGTAGTATAACTACTGCATGCTGCCACCTTTACCTGTGGCAATAAGGCAGTATTGGTTTCTGTTGTTCCCATGACACCAGACTACCTCTTGATTTTTTCTGAAGCCAGTATGCACATGTGTTTGGAAAAAAAAGATAAGTCATCCCTTTATAGTGTCTTATATTACCACCCTAAATAATGCAGCAGCATTAAAGATAATGAGTATCTTTCAAATATAATGGGCACATGAAAATGTTTAAATTAAATGTCTTTAAAGCAGAGATGAAGCTAATTTTTTGAACCATAAGTACATTTTCTATATGATTATGAGTAGGCTAGTTAGTAGGAGAGGCTTCAGAGCAGGCTTTTTTTAAAAGATAGCCTGGACCCTCAATAGTTGGCCACTACTCCTAAATATTCCTACCAGTAACCTCTATTCTTTCTCTATTAGACCCTCCAAGTAACTTGTGAGTCTTTTAGGAGGTTCTACCAGCCAGGTATGAGCTAGTAACTCTAAGTTATAGTGTTTGTTGTCTACTTCAGCCCAATCCTCTGACATCTGAAGTTAAGAAAAGATATTTCTTTTTTCAGTGGTTTTATCTGTGATGGTTTATTTCAGTCACCATTAGCCCTTGGTGTCTTCCCCAAAAGCTTTCAAAAAAGACAGCGCGTACACTCATGAGAGTGTACAAGAGTGCAGCAAAATGTTTAGGAGTTCAAAGCCATTGCTGGTGGCCATGACCTGTCTATTTGTGTCCTTCAACACCAACTCACCAGGGACAGATTAAGTTCCAAGCATTCTTTGCTGATTCTGCTGATCCCTGCATTTTGGATCATTGCATAGAACTGTGGAGGAAGGCAGGGGAAAAGAAAGGCAAGAAAGTCAGGATGATCAACTCCCTCACTTTCTGGAGCAAGAAGAAAATATGGCTCCTCCCCCCATTTAAAGTGCTAGTCCATCTTTGGTTAGACAAGGAGAATGTTTGTAGATGAGAAAAGAAATAAGAAGCATATGACTGCTGGCGAGACAATATATGATGTGGAGCAATGAGCACTCTGCGAGAGTGCTGAATACAGTAGACACCTGTCCTATGTACCTGAATTCTGTCCCTATCTGGGCTACAGAGTTTCCATATGATGCTAGGCAAATCATCACTTAAGACAAACTTTTCACAGATTGTCACTAATTATGCATTTATCAGTTGCTGGCTGTCCAGTAAGAGGTCCTTGGTTTGTATTGGTATTCACATCTACATGTTTCATAGATTTCATAGACATTAGGGTTGGAAGGGACCTCGGAAGATCATCGAGTCCAGCCCCCTGCCCAAAGGGCAGGAAGTCAGCTGGGGTCATAGGATCCCAGCAAG
>NW_017728886.1:29680554-29758269 GCF_001723895.1 Crocodylus porosus
TGGCAGGCTGTTCCAGACCTTGGGGGCTCGGACAGTAAAAAAATTTTTCCTTATGTCCAGCCTGAAACAGTCTTGTAGTAGTTTATGACCATTCGACCTATGTTAAGTTAATAGGATCTCATAATACTACATAATGCAAAACACTGAAAAATTAATGCTCAAAATACTCACCCCAAAGTTAGTGCACCCACTAATGTTGAACTCCATATGTCTCAATCCCCCATTTATAAAATGGGGACAACCCTAGTTCCCTGACTTCACAGCATGCTGAAAATAAAATTCATTTAGATTTGTGAAGCCCTGAAATACTATCCCACGAGTTTTCTTTTTTCCCTGACTCAGTAAGGGAAGTGACAAGCTATTTCAGGTTTCCTTGCTTTATCCTTCTCCTCTATAGCTTCCTCATGAGCAGGTGCTCCTGTCCTCCTGGGAAAAGCCTTCAGGTGGAACTAGCTCTGTGCTGGAGCATGACTGAGGACAGCTCCCTTGGGTCATGCTCCACATTCATATGCATGCTTTCATGCTGGTGCTTACAATGGCCTTCTAAACACCTCCTCAAACATTTATCTGCACACCAAAAATAAACAGACAAAAAATAAAGCAAAGCACAACATTAAAAGCATATAGGTAAGAATGCAACAACTCATCGGGCTGTTGCTATGTAATTTTTAAAAATAGCAAATTTAAGAAAATGGTGTCCTTTATAAGTTTAAAGAATCTAATATCGCACAGTGGCGATTTGTTTGTAACATACCATACTACAATGTGTACCTAGCACCTGTTCCCCAGGGTGACCTGCCATAGACTTATTGGGCTGCAAGAGAAGAACTCTTTCACTTACACCTAGTTCATCTTTTCTTCCGACTATTGACATTGGTGACAGAATACAACACAGCCTGACCATAGTTGTCATTTTATATCTGCATTTTATTTGCTCTATTAATTGTCTTTCTTTCATGCTCTGTTTACTTAAATTAATTTATCTATAAATCTGGCAAGCTGGCTGTGTTCTGTCCTAAATGGACTGTGTTCAGACTGACTACTGAGACATAAGTGAATACAATTTTAAAATAAAGAAAAAAAAATCCCAACAACCAAACCCCCACATCCTAGATTGTTGTTCTCCTTGCCAAAACAGTCTTTCTGCTTTGTTGCACTCCATCTCCCACCTGGAGCACTACCGTATTTCACATTAGAATTTTCTTTTCATTGACTGAAAGGATTTTTGCATATTTCAAACAACTATAATCCTCTTACTTGTCTTCCGATTACCTAGTTCATTCTAAATTCCCCAGGCTTTATCTACCTTTCTTAACCAAGCTACAGTTATCTCTGTATCATTTTAATACACTAATTAATAATACACTGATATATGGGGCAAGCACTGGTTTTAAAGGGCTAGCTCCTGCCATTCTTATTCAGGCACAACACCCATTGACTTCTGATGGAAATAACATGCTGTGGGTGTGGGAGCAGGGGTGGGCATAGGTGAGAGAAAGAGAGTATATGCAATATACTGTATATACTTGAATATAAGACAAGGTTTTTTCCCTCCAATCACCATGGGAAAAAAAGCCTCTCCTCTTATAATCATGTATGAGGAAATATATCCTTAAACTGCTGCAAAAAGCAGTATGTTCGCACTAATGGAAACCAACTATGAAGTTGATTAAATGCAGTCAACACTGAGAATGACTATAAAACACATGGATCATATTAGGAACCTTTGTGTGCATGTGTGGCACCAGGCCTGGAGGTACTGCAATACTAGGCCAGCAGTCAGAGAGGCTGGATCAAGCTCCGACACCCTCCCCAGGTGCCAAAAATGCTGGTTGGAAACTTTTTTTTGTGTATGCGTGTGTGGTCTTTAAAAAAATGGGCAGATGTTCTCTCTGCAGGGAACTGGCACCAGGCCTAGAGGTACTGCAATATCAGGCTGGTACCAGGAGGGCCAAAGCCAGCCCTGACACCCCACCTTCATGCCAACAATGCTGCATTTAATCTTAGCCAAAGAGACCAAGATGCTGATGGGAATCTACTGCATTTGTTTTTGCAAAAATATCTATTTATATTATATCTATATATCACTTGACTAACAACCTCTCAAGTGATCGCTGTGGTTCGCTTGGCAGATCAAAACATACTTTGATTGTTAAACTATTGTAGTCCCATTACACAGTTTGCACTGCACACCTATCACCATTCCAGTACTATCACTCATTGTTCACTCTCGCACAGCCTGGCAGTTGTCACCAGGACGAAAGTCCACAGGTGATATGCTGTCTCTTGCCCTTACTGCCTCCCATATCTTGTGGTGATTCACCATGGTTGCTATGGTAGTGTTGTGCAGCTTGTATTTCTCCTCTACCATAGCCCACAGGCTCCCATTGGTCACTGTATACACATGCCACTGTTGCAGCAGCTGCCCTGCAAAATACTTTTCCCCTCCCACTGGGTACCCCTAGCAACTGTGTGAAAACAGAGCCCTGGGACCATTACACCACCACTACAGAGAAGAATCCTAAAAAGACTCTGGACAAAATAATAGAGAAATAGGGTTGGATGGAACCTTGAGGTCATTCTAGTCCAATGCCCTGCCTGAGGCAGGATCATCCTTATCCAAACAACCCCATACAAATCCATTGCCTAACTTCTTACCAAAGCCACAGTCAACCTTGACACAACACAGTAAAGCCCAGAAGCAGAGAAATGCCTATGTTCTGCTATGGATATAGCTATGCCTAGATCATCCTTGACCAGTGGCTGTCCAAACCCTTGAACACCTTGAATGATGAAGAGTCCATGCCTTAGGCAGTCTATTCCACTAACTCACTGTTTTAACAGTGAAGAAGTGTTTCCTGATATTCGTTTGAAATCTGTTTTGCAGTAACTTCAAGCCATTGGTCCATGTCTTATTCTCCCCAGGAAGAGAAAAAAGTTGATTTCCATCTTCTTCATGGCAGCCCTTCAGGAATTTGAAGACTGCTATCATGTCTTCTCTTAAGCACCTTTTCCACAAGCTGAACATGCCTATCTCCTTCAAACTCTCCACATATGACTTGCCATTCAAGCCCTTTACTTGGAAGTAAAACTGCATACAATACTCTAGATGAAGCCTAACCAGTGCCAAATAGAGAAATGCTATCACCCAAAGGCCAGTGACATAAAAAAATGCTTAGCAAAGGGGTGCTCAACCTTTTGGCCTTGTGGGTCAGATGAGTAGTGCAAGGTTTGGGACCAACATGTTGGGACTGGGCCCTGGGGACCCAGCACCAACCCTATGTACTGAGATTGTGTCCTAGGAGCCTGGAACCTCCCCTGCCCCACACACACACACTGGGATGGGGCCCTGACTCCCTGATACCACCCTCATCCAGTCCCTCATGCTAGGAATGGTTGCCTGATCCAGCATGAAGATCCCGAGGCTCCCTATGGGTCTGGAAAGTTAGCAGCTGTTCCCCTGCTGCCAAATTTCTGGATCCATGGGGGGCCCTGCCAGCCAAATGAGCTCACACCATAAGTCAGATCTTGTCCACAATCTGTGGGTTGAGCACCCATGGTTTAGGAGATAAACACTGGAGCAGCACAAAAAGCAAAGGAAAGGGGGAACATTCAGAGGGACAGAAAAAGGGAGGGCAGGAAGGGTGACCGTCCCTAGTTGCCATTTGTTTGGAAACCACTAAGCACCAACTAGGGCAGGGGTAGGCAATGGTTTTTGGCTGGAGCACCAAAAAACCCACAATGTCTACTTTGGAAGGTGCTGGAGTGCCAACATACCGGAGCCCGGAGCAGCAGTTTGCAGCCTCCTGGCTGCAGCCAGCCCACAGAGCCCGGTCTGCCTGCAGCAGGGCTTGCAGCCTCCCAGCCACCTGCTGGAAGCATCCTGGGCTCTGTGGCTGGCAGCAGCTGCTTAGAGCCCAGGATGGCAGTGGTATGCTGAGCAAAATAGCCTTGTGTGCCATGCTCAGCATGCGTGCTGGCGATTGCTAACCCCTAAACTAGGGGACAAGTTAATTTTAACCTGTCAATGTAAAATTGTCCAAGTTGGCTATCTGTGTCTGGGTAAACCTTTTTCAAATGTTTCTGCTGAAGCATTCAACTATATTTGATAGTATTAAGGAAAAATGCATTGTTCTTCCCATGTCAAAAAGTCTTATAACTGCTTGGGTGAAAGAAGTTCTAACATACGCACGCCGAAGCATAGATTTGAAATTCTGACCAATACATAATCAAAAGAGCCTTGCCACAGTTTGCATTGACATTCTCCAAAGATTTCATATGCACTGAACATGCTCCAGGCCAGAACTTTTCATACAGTTGCTCTTCTTAGCTATGGAAGAATTATGTTGTCAAATGTTTTTTCTTCAAAACATTTAGGGCCAGATCCTATTTCACTTTATCTGCCCACATAGCAGTTACCCAGCTGGGTAAGTGCCATTTTTGGCACAGTTTGAGATTTAATTCTGGGTGCAGTATGAATGCAGAATTATCCACTTGCCAACTAAGCAGGCAGAAAGAGTGCTGTGCACTTGCCCTGTATGGTAAATCAGTAGGGGATGCTCTTGTGCTAAGACATCCACCTCACTGCGCCTTGACCATCTACCAAGCTCTGAATGCCTCTCCTGGGGTGCCTCATGTCTGGCCACCCCCCTTCCTGGAGCACACCCACAAGCTCGGGGTAATCATTGCCACCACCCAGGGGTCTGTATCCAGGTCCTGCCCCCCCAGGAGACACAGGCCTTGTAGACCCTGAGGGTGCTTAACCCACTGCAAGACCTTGGGGTGCTTCTTTTAGCCTGAAGCACAAAAAGTAGCCTCGCTTAGTCAGTCAAACCAAGGGGACACAAAGGCATACTCGACCCCTCTCCCCACAAGTTCACCATACTTGTAATAGTGGAAAGCTTTATTGGTTAAAGAGGGGAGTCTTGGGGAAGGGTACAGGATAGGGAAGTATCACACAATAATGTTAGAGCAAACAGTGGGGCTAGGTAGCCTTTCGCCATGCTTCTGCATCACAGTAAGCAGGGATGACTGGTGCCTCCTGTGTTTGAGGAGGCAAAATTTGTAGGCAGGCCTGGGGGCGGGCCAAAAGTGCCATATGACCAGAGGCAACTGGCCCGGCAAACTGCAGACCATTGCATGGAGCCCTGCAGCTGGAATTTCCAGCCTGAACACAGATAAAACTAGCTCCACCCCCCAGGCAAGAGGGTGAGCCCAAACTTCAACCATGGCTGCCACAGGCCTAGTAAACCCTAAAACTGTAGTTTGACAAAAACCTATGACACAAGTGTTAGGTACAAGGAGAAGAAACTTCTCATGTTTTAGATCAATAGCCTAGTTGGGGCACTTACACAGGAAATGGGAAACCCAGGATGGCTGCTCCACTGAATGCGAAGGGATCTTGAGTTCTAGTCTGAGCCATTGCTTCCAATGAGGCAGAAACTTTGATTTGTGCATATGAAGTCTTCCTTGTAGTTTTAACTGGGAAAAGTATCATTCATTTGAAGCAGACCTCAGGGGCAGCCAAGAGAAGGAGAATTATAGAACCAGGAAAAAGAGAACACAATAGAGAGTTTATAGCTCAGTGAAATGAATGGGAAGAAAGGGTTCCTCTGGATTAGTGCTTGGACCATTTCCCCTAATGGGGCAGAAACTTCCCAAGTGCTATCGATCCATTTCATCCAGTGAAAAGTAAATGAAAGGTACAGTGGCTCAGCCTCATTCTGGGTATTGGATGAACTGTGGTCTGTGGGTGAATCAGGATTGTATAACAAAAGGAGCTGTTATATTTAAGGCCACTACATCATTTGTTGCAGAAGTTGAAAGAGAAGTAGTTAATTAGAAAGTGAATTGCAAGAAAAAGGATGGTCTCATGAGCAGAGAAAGGTAGTCAGTCGTGTTAGTCTAATATCAGGCAGAAGGCAGGGTAGACACGATAACCGTGACATGAAGCTGCAACAGCATCTTATGAAGTAAACCTGAGGCTTACAAAAGCTTATGCTATCCATCTCTGATTACTTAGTTTAGAAGGTGCAAATCTATCCTGCCTTCTGCCTCATGGTTGATGCCACCCTAGAAAACTGGATTTTCTCTCTGCTTTTTCATAGATCACTTAAATCACATTTATCTCTGGTGGTTATGATCAGTGTTTCCCTTATTTTCTGAGTAGTCTGCATGGGTCATCTTGGGCCAGATTTACAGAAGTGTTGAGGACTGAAAACTATAGTTTATTTGGAGCCAAACTGTAACCACAAAAAAGTCCATCATGAACCTACCATACTTTCAGGTGTTTGTAAAATGTTCTCCCTCTTTTCTTGAGTTTTTTTTTACTGATATGGTATGTATATCAGTAACTCCTATGTATAGGTAATGTCAAGCTGTTTTCAGCCTTATCATGCTTATGTTTATATGAATCTTGGTATTTGATATAAATGAACTTGTATAAGTACATTGTATAATAGGGTCAGGATTGAATAATAGGATAATGATTTTCAGGTGTCACTCCCTAAACAATGAGTTTCAAACCTGGGAGAAGACCAAAGCCTAAATAACTAGGAGGGTAATCACCTAAAGTTAGCATCTGACAGGGTTATAATCATAATTAGATAAGGAAAGACTTCTGCTCTGGTAAACAAATGCACCCTTGGAGGGGCAGGAACTTATATGCATAGTTTGGGCTCCACAGCAATCCAATGGACGATGCATACAAATGGACAGATAAGAACCCATACTTCAGCTTTGCCCTGGGAGCAAGTCTTGGTCTCTCATTTGTTCCTGGGCATAGAGAATGACTTCAGGCCCTTAGCCAGTGGGCTGAATGAAATAGGCCAATAGGCCCTGACAGAAAGGTCAGAGGAAGTAGGTACTTTCTAACCTATTGATCTGATTAGAAACTGTATTCTTAGGTTTATGATGCAGTTGGTGACAAGTTCTTATAGACCTCTTGCCAAGATATATTCAGTTGCTAGGAATTTCTCCTGAAATGTACCACTACACTTTGATCTCTAATTCCCTGAGAGCCCTTAGTTTCTATCTGCTTTATCCTAGGAATCTAATCTGCCATTGCAGGAACAGAGACAGGATGTGCTCAGGGTAGGAAGTCTAATGGTCCTGGATGACTCTCTCTCAAGCCCTTGGATCTTTCTCTAAAAAAAGAAATCTCACAAATTACAGTGGGGCCACCACATATGTTGGCATGGTAAGCGTCACAACCTGTGACACTGAAGAGAACAAAGGGGAAACAGAATCTAAGCTACACATAAACCAGTCATGGACACTCACCACTATCCAAGCTCATGGAAGATTAAGTTACACAATAATTTAAACAGAATTTGATTCACTGAATTTTAATTTTTCTTATCAGTGTATCTCCGAGTGCAGGCATGGAGTCAGGAATTGTGATGTGTAGCATTGGTCTACATATACATTACATATTGTTAAATGTAATGGAAACTTAAATGTAAAACATTTACTGTACCTAAAGGGTTAGGATGGAAAGCTTAAATAGCATTATTGTGGAAGGTACTCTATAAGCCCTATTTCTATAATTTGCAAGGAAAAAAGCTTCAACTCATTATGTTTTTACAGAAGAACCTGGTTAATTCTCCCTTTGCTAATCTGCAACCTTGACAGTTCTCCTTCCACTTTTTGACAAAGCTTTGGCACTGGAGTGCAAGAGTGAGGTGTCATATTACTAGGATTTTATTTTATGAAGGCTACTACAGAACCCTCACTGGCATTCTGTGAAACATTCCACTCAATTTACATGGAAGCGAGATTTTTTTTTATAATAGAATATGCTGTTTTCATGTGTTATGACTTGTAATCAAATATCTTCAATTATGTGTTTAGTTACAAAATGAAATAACGAGTAGTCAATGATACAACTGAGTGCAGTACTACACTATGTATTATATGTTCTGCCAGTGAGAGAGGAAATCTCCTGGTTTTAAAAACACATCCAACTTCATATCATCACTGACAACAAAAATCCGTAATATATTCATTCTGCTACTTGTGATCCTGATTCACAGCTTATTGATCAGATCTGTATAAACATATCTGCACATACATGGTGGCTTGAGTAGGAAAGCAAAATGATAAGACATAGGACACTTCCACTGTCTGGTTTTCATTCAGGCTTGCTGAAGCTTGGAAACAGGTACAAGAGGAATGGTTGACTCCTCCTGAACTACTCTACCTTTACTCTGGACTACCTTCCTCTGTGTTTCTATGGCACCAAGCTTAAGCTCGCTTAAAGAAGCCACTCCTATTGCCAACAGCCTGCTTCAATCCACCTCTTCACTACTCCTGTGGAGCAACAAAAAGCACCTCTTCCTTGCCACTCAGTTGCAGAACTTTACTGATAGAGGACTGACATGGAAAAGGGGGAAGAGTAAAGAGGTAGAGAGCTAGGATACCCATTAGAGCAAGTATAGATTTCTGCCCTCCAAATGTTGCAGAATTTGAATGATAAAACAGGTGTGAAAATATTAAGGGTTTCTAGACATTGGTAGGTAGCCCTATGTATTGCTATCCAAGACCTGGGTACTCTGTACCTAGTGCCCATTATAACAACACAATGAAATTGTGATACCTTTTCCTTTCCACAAGTGCAATAAAACCAGATGAGTTGTCATTTCCTCAATAGTCTGTCCCAAACATTATCACATTCCTAATAAATAAATAAAGCAACAGTTTTGACATATATCACTTGGATAAACATTTTTCTATGAGTGTGAAATTGCAATCCACTGGATTTAGGGGCAAACAAGTCTGATCTCTCCAGTTCTGGTGGAGTAGGAGCGGGGAAAAATCCCCAGACACCCACATATTTTCTCAAATTACCAGCCATATTTTTAGAAGTGCAAGATAGATGCACTCTTTCTTCTGCTGAAGCTCGGATTTTCTAGAGCACCCAATCATGTAAGTGTTTTAGTCAAGGTCACAAACCTTTGAAATAGACATAATACTCAATATTCCTAACTGCAATTTATCTTTCTCTTCATTTAAAATCATGTGAGTCAACATTTTATTCCTCTAGCTGCTTTTCAGGGGATGTAATAAGGTCCAATTATGCTTTTAACGGTTTTTTTTCCAATTAAATAAGTTTAATTTGAAAAAATTAAAGGATAAACCAGAAAGCCAACATACCAACAGCCATCATGTAATCCCAGCGGTCCATGAGGCACATATTGAAGATGAGATGGTCCGATGTTTGCCCCTGGCCAATGAGTGAAATATTTCTCTCCAAGTTTTGACTGACTGCAGAAGTCCAGCCAATCAAGAACCAAAAGACTACCAGGAGAATTACAGCCAGCATCCTCATCACTCGACCACCTGTCATGTATGGAATGCGTTGACAAGTTCGGGACAGGAATACCTTCAAAACCCTGAAACAAAAAATAAAATAAAACAAAATATAGGATCCAGGACTTAAAAGTGAACACTAATTCTCTCACAGGGAAATCTGAGTCTCATTTTATTTCACTACATGAATATAGAAAACCATCAAATGTATTTGTGTTAACAGTATTCAAATTTTGATCTTTTAAATAATTTCATTCTTAAATAAATAAATACATATTACTTTAATATCTATTTCAAATAAATTGGTTACTGACCAGAGACCACCAGGCACTATAGACAACATTATAAAAATATTTGTTATAGACACTCATTTACATGCTATGGTATCAGTTGTTTTGTGTCTTCTGAATTTCAGTGGAAGCTTCCTATTTTTGGAAAGGGGGACATCATTTCCACTAATCAGCAACAATAGATCCAAGATTTTCATTTCCTTTTGATGTTGCTACACAGCTCCTCCCCAACTGTTCCAAGTGCCAGAGTCAAAAATACTTAAATACACTTTTCATTGAGTACATTGCTTCCAAGAATATCCCAGTCCCTGTGGAAGTAATCATGGTGGGGTTTGCTAAAGGAAGTGCCCAATTAAAAAGTGGCATATTTGGAGATCTAATGTTAAAGCCGTGTATTTTTCTCACACGGGGATATCTATGCTGAACTACAGGAGCACAACTAACATTACACAAGCCAGCCCTATAAAAATAAGTCACTATGTAGAGCAGTGGTTTTCAACCTTTTTAGATACAAGGCACCCTTTGTTAGGCTCAAGACACCCCTCAGAAAATGCTAGCTCATACTTTTTCCATAATCAAAAATGGGTGAAAACTAACTCAGAAAGTCCACAACAGGTCAGAATTGTTTAGAAATCACTGAGTTTATTTTGTGAACTGCGTTTATACACCCAACAGTGGAAACATTGTGTGGCATCCCACCTTGAAAGGACCTCAAGTCACCCGATGGTGCTGTAGCACTCTGGTTCAAAATCACAGGTATACAGTGCAGCATACAGTAATAACAGGTGGCACCAATTATGCAACACACAGTTTCTGATTGCTCGTACATAATATTAGAAGAGATTGATTTCCCCTCATCAGTTCTTAAAAGAAAAATTCTCCTAATCACTCTTTTACCATCATTACCCTCAGAAGGAACACAGAATGCATGTTTATTCTCTGGAAACTAGTCTTTAGTGCAGTATAAATTAATTCATTATGTAGGGTCATGGTTAACCAACCAGTCAGTCTTGATCAACTGTTCGATCGCGGGGCCTCTGACAGTTGATCTCAGTCTGTCAGAGGCTCCACAATCAGAAGCGGCAGGGTGCACGTGGCTGAGCTGAGCCACCAGTCCCGCTGCCCGGGCTGTGCTGAGCAGGGTCAGAGCCCAGGCGGCTTGTTCGGGAGTTTGGGGGGGAGGAGGGGGAAGCAGGGTAGGGGCCAGGAGATGATAGTTCCTGGGCTGCCAAAAAGTGATCTTCACCATAAAAAAGTTGGAGGGCACTGCTGTAGGATCACTTTTGGTTATCTAGCACAATTTTTTTTAAGTCATTTTTTTAAAATAGGAAACTTCAGAAGATAGCAGAGAACAAAGCCATTTAATGACAGTTTATTTTCCAAGACAAATAAATATATGCCTAATTCACTGACATACAAAAGGTGTGGTGCTGCTGTGTGGGGCACATCAACATTTTGGGAAGCTAGGAATGGGATTTGGGGTGTGTTCTGCTATATGCAGACTGTCTAACTCACCACAGGTAAAGCAGAAGAATCACAAAACTTCTTATAGATGCTAATTCAGATTTTCAAAGCTAACTAGCAAATCTGAAAATTAATTGTTAAATGAAATTGTGTTTCTAAAACCACTAATTAGCTCTGAAACTTTTCTGCATTGTAAATCCAAAAAATCCTTTGTCTTGACTCATATTTTAGTGATCCCTGATCTTACTCAGGCACTTATAGATTAGCATTTACATTTTCAAAGAAGAAGGTAGGTATAACTGGAACTACCTTTCAAACAAAGAATGGAATACTGTTTTTTTAAAGGCAGAAGTACTGGAGCTTTTCCATATCCATAACAGTGAATCATCATTTGACTATAAATACAAACTTCACAGTCTGCATTAAGTAAAGTCAGAGATCAGAGTAAGTTCAATATTACTCAGCTTTTTCCCTCCCAACAGCTATACCATACGGAGCCACAGTTCTTAAGCTTTCCTTGTTTGATAGATGTTCTACAGGTGGTAAGTGTTTTATGTTTGATGCAGGCTCCCGAAGACTTCAGACAGGCTAGATAAATTTTTTCTGCCTTTATTAATCAAACACTCATTTTGCCCCTTCTCAAGAGGAGTAGCAGTACTGTCCTCATTTTTGAGAAGGTACTTGCTGCAATTCCTAAAAATTCAGCATGATTAAAGAATTACTGCCTCGCAAGGTGAATACCACTGAGCTCCTATGAGGGGAAGCAGATACATACTTTTCCTGCAAAACTGCAAGAACATGAAGGTTCTGCAACTATGGGCCAAATTTGAGAAAAAAATATGTTATTGTGAATTAGATGAAGTTTTTAGAATTATGGAAATCTTACCACAAACAATACGAGGAGGACTAGAAAAATGACTAGAAAAAATAGAATTTATTTATTTAGGTACTTTTACAAAGCCAGGTCTTGGAGTTAATACTGAAAGCCAATATGTAAATGTCTTCTGATTGTGATGAATCCAATACAAAGCTGGTAAGTGTTGACTATATATGCTTTTCCAAGTGAATGTTCAAATAATTGATTTTTTTTGTTCAGTTCAGTAATGGACTAAAAGAAAAAGAAAAAAAAAAAAGAACATTCAGACTGAACCAAATTAAAATGTTTGATTTTTTTTCTGACAAAAATAATACTTTGCTCACTATGAAAGGTATCTTTTAACCTGAAATTAAATGTTTTGTTACGTGTACTTCTAAGAAAAATAGAGCTAGATTTCTGTTAGAGGTGTTCTTTTACTCCCAAGCTCAGACAGTGGGGACATACTTCAGGAGGCTGCAGACAGATGTTCAGGTTCTTCTTCTGCCTGTCCTAGCCAGGGGGCCACAGGGTATTCTGAGTGGAGGTTTGTCATGGGATGGGGTCCCCAAGGATGGCTGTGTTACCTCTAGGGCCCCTCAACTGTACCAATTCAGCTCAATGGGCACCCTCTATTCTCACCTACCATGTCTTGATGTGATTATAATAAATAGGGAGGCTGCCTTCAAGTCTAGTTGGACATGGTCCTGATAGAGCCCACTGAACCCCGTGGGTTCCCGGACACCTTGTGGGTCCCATTCCAAATTGGATGTCTTGGGACACCCTCAGCCTTATGGGCTAGATGCGTGGTTCCAAACTGCCCCTTTACCATGCCCCAAGCATTGCAGATGGTATTCCCACAGCATCCCACTGGCGCCTTGATTTCACTCGGCCTTGGATTGTCACTGGGCTCTCTGCAGCCCTGTCTCGCTCCACGCCCACACTGGCACCAGGGTCTGTTCAACCCCAAACACTGTGCCTTCTCTGGCACCGGGGTCTGTGCACCCTGAATACTGCACCCTCTCTGGCACCGGGGCCCCACTTGTAGTGAGCCCCCAGTGAGGCCTCCTCCTTCCCCAATAACCTCACCCAAACCACTGATCTTATAAGCAGAAATAAAAGATGCAAGCCCCTTGGCTATAATATAACTCAAGCCACACAGGGTGTGCCCTGTCCCTTAACATTACTAGAAGCTGAACTTGCAGTCAGGCCTCTTCCCTTGGCCTCCCCTAGGAGAGCTCCCTCTACCTTGGCTGCTGGCAGAAAACTGCCTTCCTGGTCCCAGTCCTGTTGCTTATATATGTGCCAGGCCCCGCCCCTTCTGGTCAACTGACCACTGGCAGGTGTGGGCCAACTATCTGATTCTGGCTGCCCTGGTAACCTGCAGCTGGGGGCTCCCCACTGACTGCTAGGGCTCTCCCCCTAGCAGTTTCAGCCCTTAAAGGAGCAGGATGCCTTAGCACCCTGCGCAAGGTTCTTAAGTCATTGTCCTGTTGACAATGTTCTACTTTATAATGTTAAACATTTATTGAACCAGAGACTGAAACCCAGCTGTGCCATCTCCCGTGGAAGTGTCCTAACCAGGATAGGTTTCCGTTCATGTGCTCTTTTTCAATAACTAATTAAATATTTTATACAAAATGGGGCAACAACAAATGGAGGGACGTTGTTTACAGCATACTGTAAATATAGGCTACGGAGATTAAGCTGTTTTTTTGCTAGAAAGGTGGGAAGCCTTGGATCAAATCCCTGTCCTGAATTTCAGGGCAGGATGTTCTCAAATCCTTCCAGTCTGAGCTGTTTTCATTTTGAATAAGTGTTTAAACAGTCCTTGAATAAGTGTAGAGAATGGTTTTCTTACCTGACACTCTGCTGGGAGGTGGGACGTGAGGGTTCCATACCTGTTCTGCCCTAGTTTCTGCTGGCTGCCACCTCTGAACAGTATGCTTTCACCACCACCATGTAGGTGTTACCAGTCCTATCATTCATTACTGCCTGCTGGAAGAGCTAGAACTATTGCATAGATTAGGTACAGGGTGAGGATGCAGAGAGGGAAGGGAGACAGGAGGGTAAGGTTCCCTCTGCAGCTCTCTTCCAATGCCCCTCCCCCACACTTTATACAGCACTTGGGACTCATGCCCCACTCACCCACCCCTTCCTTACACTTCTGCCTCCTCCAAGTGAATTTTTAATTATTGATGCAAAGTAGAACTGTGTCAACAGGAAAGACCAAGTAACCTTCCTGCCTTCCCCAGAATGCATGTTAGCTTGGAGGTGAGGACACCCTTCTGGGAGAAATGAGTTGAGATCCCATTGGGTGGAGATCAGAATTGAACTGGGTCTTTCATATTCTGGGTAAGTGCTATGTCCATTCTTTTTTCTTCTGACTGAAACTATTAGCTTCAACTGAAGTTTACAAACAGTTTTAGGGTGATCAAGATCACATTTTCTAGCAAATTTACAATTTTAAAAAATCTCTTACTTCCAGTTATAAATAGTCTAGACAGAGCATTAAGATACTCTGTGTACATGTTATGCTAGAAGAGTAAATAAACAGGGTCCTCAGAGCCCAGGACTGGCTAGAATCCCCTCCCCCACACCTCCCAGCCACACTGAACCTATTCTTTTCACTCCAGCTGATCAAAGACCCATACCAAGGCCTTGCAGCCCTTCAACTCCTCTGCCTTCACCTGCTGCATTTTGTGGCCTCATAGCACTGCTTCAGGGTTAGGGGTCCTTGTTACACAATGCATTCTTTGTCTCACAGAATTTCTGCTGGGATCCATTCAAGTACTTTTTCTAGACCAACAAAACCATATATAGCATTTTATTCTTTTCTATGTATTTTTCTTGTAAGAATCTTTATGTGAATATAGGATCTATTGCACTTTTTCCTTTTCTAGCACTGATGTGACTAACACCAACTCTGGCTTCAAAAAACTTTTAATGTATTTTCAAGAAGTAGCTAAGTAAATTTACTTTCCTGAAGAACAAATAGCAGCGGCACATGGCAAAGGGGACCCATGTGCAGTAGAGGAGGCTGGGGCCAGCACCTGTGCCGGCCTCAGAAGCCTTACCTGGGGTCCTGGGTGTCCCAGGGCAACAGTGGCACCAAGCCAGCTGCTCACAGTCTGAACAGCAGCCAGAGTGTGGCTCTGACTGGCCAGGCTCTGGTTTCTGGTGGTACACACTGATGCTACATGTATTGCCCCACTTTTTATAGCAGGATTTTTTTACACTGGGATCTCCCTGTGTCAAACCCCATGCCCACCATACTGTAAGTTAGCAGTACAGCTCACGAGTACACAGGTGCACATGTACCACATGCGGTTTGTGGTGTCTCAAACAGCTTTGAAGTCCCACGCTCCTTACATTGTGGGGACATGCTCTTTGACTTTAAAGATGGGCGATACTATATTTTGTTACTATTCATCTCAAATCTTTTCTTCTGTACAATTTCCTGAATTAGAGTAGCCACTATTCACTTTCATCTTGTAATATAGAGGCAGGCAACCTTTTCCAGCTGTGGGCCAGAATGACCAACTCTGGGTAAGAGGCAAATGAGAGAGTGGGTGCTAAGACCCAAGTGGCACAAGAAGAGAAACCATAGCTGGTGATCATCTCTGTAGCAGCATGGGGATAGTACCTGCAGCTAAAGTCCTCTGCTACTGAATGGCCTGAAGGCCCCACACCTTCACAGCTGGATCCAAAGGTTACTGACCTCTGTCCTATTCCTTTAAAAACTTCCACTGGAAGGCCTTCTGGCATGGTTGCTTGCCTATTTTTCAAAATACCTTGTGTTCTCCTAATTTGATCTGCTTTACCTGCTGGAATTTCATGTTCGTTTACAGATGGATCTGATAGCCCTATAGGAAATTATTCATTCAGTAAATTCTTAGAAATGTCTTACAGGCACAGAAGATTTGTTTTGGATCAGCTGTTAATCAACCATTCCCAATACTAACAACATTGAGGATGTCATTATCAAAGTCCTTAATTTTCACAAATCCATTTTTAAACATTTTATAAATAATTTTTAACCCTTACTACTGTTCAGATTCTTGTATCAGTCATTCAGTGCTTTGAAACAGGAGTTGGTGTATATTTTGTGTAAATTAAACAGGATTACACCAAACAGATACCTGATTTTTGGCATTACCTTCTCATACTAACAAACAACTTGGCAGAAGCCTGAATATTAGCTAACCCACATGAACCAGCAGGGCAGCATTATAAGTAATCCTGGCTTGGCATTAAAATATACAAAATGACCTACCTTAGCAGGGAGGTTTCCCTTCCATTTCCAATGTCTGTGATTATATGATGCTTCTGAATTATCCTGTCAACCAGCCCTGTTGAAGACTGATAATTTTATTCTGATATGAAAGCTATATTTACCCATATATCAAAAGATAAGCAAAGGGTCAAGAATGTACAGGCTGTATTACCTGACTTTCTTATGCAAGGCAGAATATCCCTGGGATATCCCAGGACAAAGACTGTGTATGGAATTAAAAACTCAGTTTCTCCTATCAGTGTCTTTCTGTTGGAGTCAGTGGACCTAGTACATCAGGTACATCTACAATGCAAAATACAGTGATACCCAAGTTAGCTCTGAACAAACTAGCTCAGGAACTAAAAGCAGTATAGTCACAGTGGCTCAGAGTGCTGTATGTTGCAATTAACCTTGAAAACAAGCAGGGTATATTCAGAGCTAGCTTGGGCACTTCTGTCTGACAGTGGACATCTCTGCATGACACTGCAGTGTTAATATTACTAAATATTTTTTCTTTCTTTTTTTAAAACTTTTTTTAAAGTCTTAACTATCAGAGGAAAGCAAGAAATATAAATCAAAACAATTTAAACCACTAAGCTCTGCTGTCCTTGACATCTTCGCCAATACTTTGCCTTTAACACAACATGAGAGAAAAGAGATACACTTGTCTGGAGAAACGCAGTTCATCTCTCACTATGCACTGTACCTCACATCAGTTTAGTACTAAAAAACCCCAAACTTTTCAAAAGCCTTTTCACATGGTCTACTTCACTAGGAACCATGTATATAATAAAAGCCACAAGAATCAAGAATAGACCAAGATTTTTTATAATATTCAAGTAGTGTGTCTGGCTTCAGCAGAATTGTTGGAACAACAACAGAAGTTGGAATGACAATTAAATCAGCAAAAATTTACATCAACCATTTCAGACAACAACTAACTAAAAACTTAGATGATTTCCCTCATCTCTGCTGCATCTCTCATTTAGACTGTAAGCTCCTTCAGCAAGATGCCAGCATTAAAAAAAAAAAAAGCAATTTGTGTAACCTGAAGAAAATGGTATACTGGAGATGACCACATGCTTCAAAAGGAACAGGCAAAGCCTAGTGGTACATGGAATAGATGCAGGGTATAGAGAATGTAAAAGATAATTGGGTCAATAGTTTAATTTTGTCTGTCCAATTAGTTATACTTTCTTAGTACTATTATGTTGGACTGTAACAGGGTCCCATCCCAGGGGTGGCCCTGATACCCCTGGAGCCTCCTCAAACCTAGTCACCTCTACTTTTCTTTGGCAATCTCCCCTTTAACTCACCTGCCATGCCTTGATGTCATTATGCTTTTAGAAAAATGGAGACTGCCTCAGGGCTCCCCAAGTGAGATCTCACACTCATGAACACAGGTGTCACTGCTCATCACTTTAAGGGCTAATTACATGGCTGCCTCACTCCCTTTTTAGCTGTGTTTTTAACTTTTGTTTCTATAATATTAATATAGCATAACTATATAACATAATAGCTAAATACTTGGGCTAACATCAGCAATGTGTTACTGTAACCAGGTGAGTTCATATCAACGGGTTAAGTGGAAATTTCAAAATGGGACCTAATATTTTTTCTACTAAAATCAGTACCAAAACCTCTCTCTGATTTCAACAGGAGTAGGACTGGGTCCAGTAGAGTTTAATTTAACAACATGGGCATAGTTAATAAAATATTTAGTAAATCTCATCAGTCCATCCACAGTTATGTCTGGAAGAAGCAAACAGATTGCCTATTACCTTAAATTGAATCAATATGGCCTAGACTGTAATGTCTTTCCTTGCTGTATGCATGTTTTATGTTCTCCTTTAATCTGTACTTTCATTCCAGTACAGCCTTAAAGTGTAAAATGGGGCACATGAGAGACTGTTTTTTCCAGTGAATACTGATCAAAACATTTCCTTGTCTGGTATGGGTACTGAAGAGCACTACTGCAGTCTTATGACAGACCAGTTTAGATTTGCTTTTTCCCCGTGTGCCTTCCTGTTCCCTGCTGTACAGCTGTGCTGCATGCTTCTGTTCTGGTTGGCTGCTATCCTCCATTTCAGAGGAAACTGTACTGTGTAAGCGCTGGTTTTAAGGAACTTCTGTTTGCTTATTATTATTACTATATTGCCATGATATCCTGTTATGAATGGATAAATCAGAACTCCTCATCTGGATTTATCCATACTGGATTTGGGCCTATGGCATACTGACTACTTGAGGATTGAGGAGCATTAAGGATCAACACTGGACCTGCCCTCACATATACCCAAGTGTCAGTAATGATGTCCGAGTCTGATTATCTACAAAATCCTTGTTTACTCTCCACTAATTATCTCTCCTAATAAACCACTTTTTGTGCTAATACCCTCAGCAATCCCAGTGAGATCAACAAAACTATACAAAGCATCAGTGAATAATTTGGCCCTTTAATGATAAAGTTATCTATCTGATCACTCTGAGCTCTTACAACCATCATGGAAATTGTTACAGAGGTTTGACAAACTGTTCCCAAAGGATTCCCAGGACCAAGAGTATAGTCTATCCACTTTGTACCTTTGAGGTGAAGTGGCATGGTTACTTTGTCTGCTGCAGTATCTAGAGCTGGCAATAATACAGGCCTGGCTGAAATTCCTAAAATTTTCAAAAACACCCTCTGTCGAGATAGCCTTTCTAGTGTCTCTGACTCATGTCCTTGAGTCACTACTATTAGATCAGTTCACATAACCGTTTAAGTAATTTGTCTGCAGCAGATATGTTTAAACTGATTATTACTTGATTATATACTCTGCTTGCTAAAAATAAATTTGGTGTTTCAGCTCCTTGAACATCTTTTCCCATGAGGAACCCAATCTAGCCCTGCTCTTTTCTTCACTCAAATTTAAGGTGATTTATGGTGGAAACCTTATGTTCCTAAACCCTTAAGGATCTTGCTTCTAGTGCTTCACTCTGAAGATTATAAATCTTTGGCACTGGCTAAGCTAATTATTTGCTTCTAAAAAACATCAGGTAATGATTATCTATTCATAAATCTAAAGCCCTTCACTTCTTTACCTTTATCCAAGACTTTCAGAATAGCCTGCTCAAAAATCCCCAGGTTACTATTTATCAGGAAGCTTACACTGTGAAAACAGATCTGAGGAATGCTTGCCTTGTAATCCTCTCTCACAATGGCTCAGATACATTTCCAATGCTTTCATTACAAAATAAGGTTCACTTGCAATTTATGGATTTGAACTCTCAACTCCAGAAAAACTGTAGGTTGCCAAAACCCGTGGAATGGATCCCACCAATTTTAGTTTAGTAATAGGGTAGTTGGTCAACAAGTCAATGTCAAAGTACATGCTTTAATTTTTAATGTACTCACACAGTACATGGCAAGCGTGATGTCACAGCTAAATCACAGCTCTGGGGCTGAGTTTCTTTTCCCTCAGTTGCCACTGACTTACTACAAGACCTGTGGCAAATCATTTAAGCTCCTGTGCCTCAGCTTTCAGCACTTTTAAACATGGATAATAATCACTTCCATAATTTCTACCTTAAATATCTACAAGAAAGGAATTCATAATATGTAACAAACAAGGAAAACTAAGATAATCCGCCTCTGGATTTTCAATTGCATTCTTTCTTATTTGCGTAAATTGCTTTTATGCTTCAATCTAATAAAGTAAGTTATCACACTGAGATCCAATGAGATCACATTGTTTATCATTTTATAACACAGAATTTTCAACCCAAAATTTGTTTAAAAGTCATAGTTAACAACCCCGAGAACCCCCAAGATGTTTAAATTCCTACATTCTTTCTTTTTTTTTTTTTTTTGCCTTCTTAGTTTTGGAGTTTCAGAGTTCATTTTGATCACATTTTCAAACCTTCTTCTACAATCATGAGGACTAGAAATGTACTAAATAAATGAAAGCAGAGACATGCATTTGCATGATTCTCATGGCATTCTCATTAATGAGGTAAGGAAATACGGTCTAGATGAAACCGCTATAAGATGCATGCATGATTTATAACACAACTGGTTGGAAAATCATGCTCAAAGAGTAGTCATTAAGAGTTCAAAAGTGAGGTTCCCTGAGGATCAGTCTGGGGTCAAGTACAGTTCAACATCTTCATTAGTGACGTGCAGGATACAATTGAGTATATATAGAGTATATGTGAGGAAGAAACCAAGCTGGTTAGGATAACAGGCATTTTACAGGAAAGGATTAGAAATCAAAAGTATCCTGCTAAATTGGAAAAATTATGTGAAATAAATAGGATGAATTTCAGTAACTGCCAAATCCTATATTTAGAACAGAACAATCAAATGCATGAATACAAAATGATGAATGACGAGCTAATCTGGAGTACAACAGAAAAGGACCTGGGGGTTCCAATGGACTACAGGTTGAATATGAATCAACAGCATAATAACACTGCAAAAAAGCCAATAACATACTGGGATGTATTCATGGATGTCACAGGGTCACGCAGGTGCCCTGTTCCTAGGAAGGAATAAGGGCAGCTGCCCATCATAAGGGCAGCTCAGGTGATGGTTGCTGGGGCAATTGTGCTGATCAGGTGACCAGAAGGGGGCAGGGCTGGGCCTTTATAAACAGCCCAGGCCGGAGCCTAGTTAGCAGTTCCTGTCTGGCAGCCTGAGGTGCAGGAGCAGAGCAGAGCAGAGCAGAGCAGAGCGGAGCGGAGCGGAGCGGAGCGGAGCGGAGCGGCGCGGCACGGCACGGCACGGCACGGCCTGGCCTGAGCACACAAGGGGCTGCACCATGGTAAGGGTAGAGAGAACCCTGACTGGGAGGCCATTGCTAGAGAGCCAAGTGAGCTTAGATCCTATGTTATAGCCAGGAGGCTTGTTGTTGTGTTACAGCCGTTTGCTTTATGGTTCTGTTTCGTTACTGTACCGGAGGACCAGGTGAGGGGGATGGAGGCAGCCTCATTTAGGAGCACCCCAGTAGAGTGGGGGTGCTCCCAGCGCTGGAGCGTGGTGCTACATTGCGGGGTGTACTACCCCAGCCCTGGGGAGGGGCACAGTGCCGGTGAGGGCACTGTAGTTGGGGTATAAGACCCCAGCCCTGAGAAGGGCAAAGAGGATTTTGGGGCCAGGCACGGCTGAGGCCACTTGAGCCCCACTGGCAAGGAGCACCAGTGAGAAACCCGCAGGGGCTTGTGTTAGGCTGCAAGGGGAGAGCCACACGAAGAGAAGCCCAGGGTGGGTGCTACTAGAGAGACGATCCCAGAGAGGGCGAGTCCATGATTACAGAGAGCCCAGAGAGGGCAGAGAGAAGCCCCAGGAGTGGGCGCGTACTTGAGGGAAGCCCACGAGAAGGCGGGTACAGAAAGAAGCCCCGGTGAGGGCAAGTATTGAGCGAAGCCCCAGGAGGGGGCGTATACTATT
Organism: Crocodylus porosus; assembly: GCF_001723895.1. Taxonomy (NCBI): domain Eukaryota; kingdom Metazoa; phylum Chordata; order Crocodylia; family Crocodylidae; genus Crocodylus; species Crocodylus porosus. Next base: position 29,702,175 of record NW_017728886.1, read on the forward strand.
GATAGAAACCCCAGGAGGGGTGCGGACTGAGAAGGATCCCAGAGGGTCTCCCCAGTGGTGGGGACCCCGAAAGGTCAAAGGGGCCAGGTAAGGCTCAGGCCGCCTGAACCCAACTGGGAATTGAGAGACACCCCAGTAGGGGTGCGGACTGGAAAGGGTCCCAGAGGGGCTCCACAGTGGTGGGGACTCTGAAGGGTCAAAGGGGCCAGGTAAGGCTCAGGCCATGTGAGCCCAATTGGGAAGAGTAATGTCAGTAAGCCCAAGAGGGCTAACAGGTAGAGGGGGCGCCGGCTGCGTAACAAGCCCAAGGGCGCTAGGCAGGGCGCAGAAAGGAAAAGGACCTGATAACGTCCAGAAGAGCTGCGAGGCTTGGGGCGTGCTAAAGGGGAGGTAGGAGGCATGCATAGCCCATAAGGCTGGGGTGCACCGAGTCACCCCATACAGAACGGGGGATAGTTTCAGCATAACACCATGTACAAGGGGATCAAAGGCAGCCTCCCATAGAAACTTACATATATACCAACAAGACGTGGCGGGCGAGAAAAGAGGGTGCTGGATCACCTACTTGACGTAGTAGGGGGCGCTAGAGGGATCACGGCCGTCCCTAGGCCCCACTCCATGACAATGGACTTCACAGCATCTGAAAGTAGGCAGTTGCCAACCAAATGACAAAGTAAGTTGTCATCAATGAGAACTTATGCCTCACTAAATGATCAAGTATCTAAGGTGTTACCCTCCTGCCCTGCCTTCAGATTAACACAGCTACCTACCTCTCTCTATAATGTTGAATAATAGTAGGTGCATCTACATGGGCGCTTTACTGTGGAGTAGACTAATTGGCTCAACAGTAAAGTGTCACTGTTTACACGTGCATCAGTATTAGGGTGCAGTAAACTGGTGGGAACAGTATTATCTTACAGCAGAGTAATTAATTGTACTGAAACGCACATGTAGATGGTGACCAGGGGTATAAATTGCACCCGGTCAGGCCTGCCACCCAGGGCCTACTTGGCCCCAACTCAAATTGTTGCTTCCCAGGTGCACATGTAGACACTGCAGCCAGAAGCAGCTTACTCCAGGTTTAACTGCTCCAGAGTTCATTGTTTCAGATTAATTGCACATACAGATGCACCCAGTAGAGAAAAACCTAATGCTGTTATCATAACAAAAACAATTAAGTTACTGGATTTTCTAATGGAATAAGTTTCTTGAGTTGCAGCAATTCATCATAACATTTGGGCTAAAAATTGCAATGTATTACAGTAGCAAGAGTCAAAAAGAGAGCTGAAGTTTAAAGGACAAGAAAGTTTTCTTCAGTCTTCCTAAACCATAACAACTGATCCTTTTTATGCTCTCTAATCTCTCACATACCCATCAGTGTGGTTTTTCTCATCTTTTCTTCTTTTTGTTAGTATGTTTGTTGCAATCTAATTTTTAACATTAATTTGTTTTAAGGTGATGGTTTGAGAATTGGATTTTCACAAAAAGTGAATGACCAAAATTCCAGCTAATTAGAGCTGAAAGTATTCAGCACTGTAAAAAAAGCATCCCCCTTTGCATTTTTTTTAACATATTGACACAGTCAATATGTGAAAAATCTGCTCTCATGCTGGCACAACTTAAATGAAGTGACACTGAAATACAAATTTGGCTCAATGTTATTTGTAAAATTTTGTAGCCCAATTCTCCTATCACTTATATCAGCCATATGACTAGGCAAATCCACTCACCATGCAATCAACTGGTTTAGAAACAGCAATGTCTTTGACCAGCTGTAGTTAATAAAATGCTCTATCATCATCTAGTAATCCAGGCCTGCAGGAAGACAAGAATATAAAAGCAAAGAGCATGCATGTGTACCTGAAAGCAGATATATATTTTTTTCACTTTCAAATAACAGATTCCAATCTCAGTCATGACTGAATAAGGAGCAGCTCCACTGAAGTCACTAGAGTTCCACCTGCATCAGTACTCAAGAAAGTAACAGCATCAGTGAGGCTAACTTTTTTTTCTATTAAATTTATAACTGGATAAAGTTTGTTTTTTGTTTTTTTTTTAATACTGATCTGAAAATATATGTCTTGGACTAAGTAACCCCTTAGGTACAGAAAGAGTACTTCCTGCAATTTTTAGTTGCAGGAAGGATGAAAACCAATCAGAAGCCCTTGTGAATTATGCTGACCTTGACGTTAGTTCTTGCTTTACAGTGTCAAACCTGTTCAGCAAGTTGGGAGATGAATCGCGCACAGGCAAAACTGAGTGGTGCCCCAACAGAAAGACCAGAGGGATCTGCCATCCACGTAAACATCAGGGCCCTCAAAAGATACTGCATGATCTGCAAGATTACCCTGAAGCTGGCAGGAAGCATGGAAGTTTAGAGGTCTACACCATCTGAAGGAAACAAATCCTCTCTTCTTTATGTCAAAGTGATGATACCTCAGGAACTCTGCAGAAGATTGTGGTACTAAGAAACTTTAGCCTCTCCACTGGTTTTCTTCCAGCAGAGGATGGATGAGATATCCTTTCATTCCTTTTACATTTTTTATTTACCTTGTCTCAGAACCAACAGTAAACTGTGGGGATTTATTATTTAAAGACCTCTACCTTCACTTGCTTTGACCATACATGTGGATTTTCCAGGAGGCACACATGCATGATCACAGCCTAATGGCATTTGATTCCCCCAAAATTCCAAGTTATTTATTCATGTTTCCCCCTAAGCATTCATTAGGAACACTGCAAAAAAGGAAACTCTTTACAGTAAGAGAATACTAGACTGGAAAAGAAGGGTTTAGATACCACATCATTCATACCCCAGATAATTCAAAGAGCATTACTGGAGCAAGTATCCATAAGGTAGCAACTGTAAGAAAATGGAGCAGCCATTATACACACAGGAATAATTCAAACATCCAGAAAGGAAATTGTGGCTGGGAAGAACTTAAATATGGAAGGATCAGAGGAACAAGTTTCTAAGTTGAAATACAAAAATAAAGGAAAAATAAGGAAGAAGTCTGGAAACAATGTGAATGTTGGAAAAGCTGTTGCAAAAGGATGGATTCTTCTGCTCTGATTAGCTTCAGCTTGGCTTGCAACTGTGTTGGCAGCGAGGTACAGAATGGTGTGGAATTCTCCTTTTTCTTCCTGTCCCTCTGCAAAAGTACTGCATACTATTGGCAAATGCTATTCTTATTTGAACAAAACAGTTAAATGCAAACTTTGGAAGAGATGAATTGGAAGAATTACATTTTTTTTTTCCCCTTCCGTTTCAAATAAAATGCTACCTTTAATTAAAATTTAAATTAATTACATTTAGATCAAAACTGTTGTCTGGGATCAGCAATATCTAGAAGTAATTCATCTTTTCTTATGACTTAATGTTTGGCTGCCAGATATGTGGTCTTTCACCAGTATTTATGCTCTCTGTGTGTGCATGCGTGTGTGCATGCACACACACATGCATTAGGCCTGTGCAAATAGGATAGTATTCAATTCCCTCAAGTAGTCCCTGCATGGCTCATACGGGGGGGTGCCACCATCCATGCAGGCACTCAGTATGATGCAGCCATGAGCACTACGAGCCACCTGAACCCTGGCTGCTCAATTAAGGAGAAGAGCTGGCCATCCACAGCAAGCATCTCCCCACAGCTCTAGGTGATCTGGCTTGCCCTTGCAACATGCCCCCATTTTGTTTGTTTTTCCCCCACTGCTTTAGGGTGGCCTGCCTCTGCTTTGTGGGGATGGAGGCTTTGAAGAGAGTGGGGGACTTCCTTTTGGCATGCTCCCATTGGTACCAGGCTGAGGAGGAAGAAGGGCAAGGGGGTGATGCCTCCTCAGATGTGGCAGCATCGCCATGGTGGTGAAGTGTTTCACCTCCTTGCCCCAGCTGATCTGCCTTAGGCAGTGCTGCAGATAGCATAGTTGGGGACATCTGCCACCTCAAATTGATCTCACACAACACTACCCACCTGCTTCTGGGTTGACGGTGGGGATCCTGCCTTATCAGCAGGCTGAAGCACAACAACAGGAGGAACTGACTCAGCTGAGCCACTTGCCTCCATAACCTTCTCCAAGGCAGCTTCCTGACAAGGAGACCTGGGTCTAGGGGAACTCTGAGGGGTTTGGAGCACAAACTTGGATTCCCCCTTGGTCCCCAGCATTTCTTTAGCTGGGATGCTCAGGTCCCCTGGTTCCAGATCCTGCTCCTCCTCTGGCAGTGGGAGACTAACGCTGGGAGATGAAACTGGGGTGGAGAAGACTGTCATTCTGCTGCAGGTGCCTATTTCTGGAGTTAGGGGAGGTGGTGCAGGTGCAGGGACAGGTACTACTCCCACCTCCTTGTTTCAACTGGCAGCAAAAGACTCATTCCTGCCAGGAAAGAGGATGCATTGATGTTTGAGAGGGTGAGGACAGGGACTTGCAGCTCTAGCTCTCCTCTTAACCCCTCTAGTCCCTCTCCCTCCCCTGCCAGAATACCTGGCACCTGCCTTTCCAGCACCCTTCATATTAATCTTTCCTGTGCTGGAAAATGGGTCTGTGCACATAACTAACTAATAATATATATCTTCTTCTTTTTCTTCTCTGATGTATGACTGTGTCTAACTTCTTCTGTATTGTGGTTACTGTTGTGTGTATAAGTAAAATAATCTCTCCTCTTCTATGACTGTCTTACTTCTGTGTTGTGTTAATAATCTGAATCTCTATTTGACTTCTTTTTCTGTGTTGTCTTTAAGTCTGTATGTAACTGTAACTAATAATATTAATAACTATATATAATCTCCTTGTTCTTCTATGAATGTCTGACTTCTGCGTTATAAAAATATCTGGCTTCTTCTATGATGTATGTGTGACTGTAATTATGTGCTTCCTTGCACAGTGCTGGATCACACTGCCAGGGAAAACACAGCTTTCTTTTTAAAAAGTGTTGGAAACAAAAAAACAAGAATGAATATAAATTGAAATAAATAGATTGGATAGGGATAAGTAGAGGGATTCTACTTCGTAAGCTATATCCATTTCTTTCCAAGAACAGAAAGTAGCAGGAGACTGACTAGGTAGGAAGCCAAGCCAGTCCACTACCTTTCAGATACTGTTGCTCAGGCAGAAACAGCTCACAAAAGGCACAGAAAGCCTTCTGACAGAGGCTTTTATGCTGTTTACATGTCCCTCCCCAACAGCACTGTGATTGGAAGGGGACTCAGGGAAAGATCACAGTCACTGGCCAGCTAGAGACATCAGTCTTTCCCCCTCTGCTCCATCTACTCAGTTTCTGTTCCTCTAAAAGACTGCCTTCTGAATCTCCAAATCTTTTTCGAATTGATTTGGAGCTTCTGAATTGATTCAGAAGTTTTTTTTCTTGTCCTGATTCAATTCAGATTTGGTGATTCAGCCTCCAAATTGGGCCGAATCTTCTCCGAATTGAATGTGGACTGAAGCTTTGCACACCCCTAATGTTCATGTATACACATGTGCAGCAACTGGAAGATCTAAATTAATTAAAACTAATTCCTGATTAACCAAATTATGTCACAGATATAATGCAATAGCTCTCCTTGAGACTACTTTATGACTGCCTGATTTTAAATTTGAAGGAAATGGTTTGTGAACAAGTTGTGGCTTGTAGCAACTATGGGTTCTCTCTCAATCTTGTGACTCACTGCTCTGGGATAGGTAATAATGCACTGCTGGGAAACTCATATAACTTAACAGGATTACCTCCTGATGGTAACTAGCATTAAAAGCATACCAATTCTGAAATACCTATTCCTTATTTTTGTGTATGTTAGTACAAGAATGTGCAGGTGCGTTAGTTGGTGTGGAAAGAAACTTAGTGGAACTAGTAGTAAAGAGTCTGCCTCAAGCTTTCTCTTAGGATCTTAAATACTTTAGAATTACTGTTATTTGACTGCTATTCTGACTTCTTCTATGTAATGCTGTGATTGTGTGTGCAATGAAAACACAAATACAAGAAGGTACAGTGTGGAAATTCTTCACAGAAGGACTCAGTGAGGTACATTTTTTCACTTTTGTTGGCAATATTTAAGTAGTACAGAACAAATACTACCATAAAACATGCTACAAATTAAATGTAGGGGGGAATGACATTCATACTTTATAAGCAAAATAGAGAGCTTTAAAAAAATTCTGTCATTTTTATTTCATAGATTTCATAGACGTTTAGGCTGGAAGGGACCCCGGAGGATCATCGAGTCCAGCCCTCCACCCCAGGGGCAGGAAGTCAGCAGGGATCATAGGATCCCAACAAGATAAGCATCCAAATGTGTTTTGAAGGCGTTCAAAGTGGGCACTTGAACCACCTCAGGTGGCAGTCTGTTCCAGACCTTGGGAGCTTGGACAGTGAAGAAGTTCTTTCTTATGTCCAGCCTGAACCGGTCACAGTGGAGTTTGTGACCATTCGATCTTGTCATCCCTTAGGGGGCTCTGGTGAACAGTTGTTCCCCCAGGTCCTGATGAGCACCCCAGTAAGCTTATAGGTGGCCACCAGATTACCCCTGAGCCTGAGCTTTTCCAGGCTGAATAGCCCCATTGCTCTCAGCCTCTCATCATAAGGTCTGTTTTCCTGCCCTCTGATCATGCGCGTAGCTCTCCTCTGCACTTTCTCAAGTGTTTCCACATAATTTTTTAACTGAATTATTCTTCAATAAATTGTTCAGGTAAAAAATCAACAGCAAAAAGAGGAACAATTGCATTTTTCATGATGCCTTCTAATGTACTGGATGGATAAATGATGCATGACATGCTGAGTCTGAAGGAGTGCTGTCTGGTGTACTAATGGCAAGGTCATTCTAGAAAACCAAGTAAGTGGGTACACTACAGCCGAGTAAACTCTTAATGTGTATGGGAAAAGGCCCAAGGACTAGATCCTTTTACATTTTTCAGAATGGGAAATTCTTTTGTTCATACTTAATATTCTACCTGGTATAGCTATTTTCTTATTAGTGTGCAATGAGCCAGTGATTTTATATTCAAAGGTTACTGTATCAGCACTGCTTCAGTGAGGCATACCATGGCTTCTCCCTTTTGTTATCTCTTGGCAAACAGATAGCAGAGCCACCTTTAGTGCCCTAGGTTTATCAATAAGATGCACTGAAATGGCCTGTACAGAGTGGGCACAATACATGCACTAGCATAGTAAGTAGGTGGTGTCATGAGTTTTCAAAGATAATGGCCATCAGCTCTACAATCACATCAGTGCACTCCCTCAGCATCCTCAGTTGCATTGCATCTGGCCCCACGGACTTCTACAAATCCAGCTTTTCTAAAGAGTCCTTAACCTGTTCTTTCACCACAGTTGGCTTCTCATGTCCTCTCCAGACTGTAAAATCTTTAAATGCAAGTCACTCCAAGGTGTAATTATAATTTGATGATGTTATACCATAATAATGGACTGGGTTTAAATATAAAACATAATTAATAAATAGTGTAAATAGTGCTAAGTTATTGAAACCAAAACTATCCTGACATTAACAATTCTGGATCACTGACTGTTAGAGCTGGATTGCAAATGGTGATATGAACATGAAACCATTCAGTTTAATGGTTAAATGTACCACATAACATTAAACAAGTCAGCACCATGGACAAGGAAGACAAAAGGAAGAGACTATTCAGTCACTATGAGCTAGATAAAAGACTACCACAAATCCTTGAGAGACTTAGCAATCCAAAATTCTTGGGACATATGCAGTGTTTTCAGTTTGTCTTTTAAAATCTTGGAAATAAAGATCTTTTGATCTATATTTGTCTACCTGACAAATCTTGCTAACTTCATCAATGCTTCTGTAACAGAAATAAATGATTATAGACCTGAGACTCTCCAGTAACAGCAAGGCAAGATGCCAGGTCTCAGATTGTATTTGAGCTACATCCAACCATAAGAAGTTAGAAAATGGCTAAGTTGGAACCTTCAATGCCCTCTAGGAAGCAAGTTACAGAACTAGTATTCTTTTGTTGATTTAGAGCCACTGGCCATATCAGAGTGCCTTCCTTTCACCATCTCAAATTATGGGAATTCAAAATGCTTTGTCAGTCAACCCAGAAATCAAGGAGGTCATATAGAACACAGTCCTCTGATTTAAAACTGCAAACAATGGTGGTTTAAACTTCCAAAGTAGGTGCCACTTTAGCAAAATCTCCAGGGTTATCATGTGAAAGTAGAAGGGATGTAAGGGGCTAGGTCGAAGGCTAAAGAGCCACTTTTGTCATTTTGGAGGGGTAATCAAAATGCAGTAAGAGTTCAGATTCTGATTAGGAATTAGTTAAAAAAAAAAAAAAAACTTCACATTACTGAAGACCTGGAATTCAACTTTGACAACTAATCAGAATTCACAAAAAAGACAGTCACCCAGTCCAGAATGAAACCTACAGAGGCCAGACATTCACTGACAACGTGACTTAATAGAAAACCAAAAATATTACTGCAAGAGACATCAGGCAGAGACATGCAGAACTCAAAGCAGGAGGCCACAAAAACAGCAGCTGCATATCCTGTAGCAAACAACAGGAAGTCAAGAAAATGTTCTACATTTGGAAAAAGATGCAACTGTAATGGTTAATGCCATTGTACAAAAGTTTGCCAGCACCAGCAATGTGTTCAGAGAATGTAGAAAGAGAATGACATTGGCTCAGAGGAAAGGACAAGGTTGAAGCTGGAGATGGATGGACTATACACCTGAAAGCAGACTGGACATTCATTAATATTAAATTTGACATAGGTCTACAAGCCAATAGGGTGGGAGAGACTGATTGTTGGCAATCAGATAAAAGACACAAGAAGAAGGTAAATGGGGGAGATTAAAGGCTTACAGGGTGAACAAATTCCTATTAAGGGAAGAAGCGAACTGTATGTATGGGTAAATAACCAATTGTAAAAGATACCACCTATAATAGTATCAAGGGAAAGTAGCAAGTATTGGTTAAACAGATTAAAAAAAACCATCTAGACCTTGGTCTCATCCAGAATATGCACTTGTTAGTGGGACAAGGGACCAAAACAGCTAAAGGAAAGTCTGAGGATGTTTTCCAGGGGACAGAGAAGCTTCCAGAAGAGGACAGAGCTGAAAAAAATTGAATACCCCACAATTCGTGTCCCTAGAAAAGTTCTTGCTTTAAGCAAACCTGAAATGGACCTTAGCAGGCCTGCTGCCCTGGGAATCAAAGAGTAAGTAGTAAAAACCAGTGGAGTGGGTGGACTCATTCTCCCTCAATGAACAAAAAAACCTTATGATTAAATAAATACGATTTAAAGAAATAAGTAAAAGTAAGCATTTTCCACACTCCACTAGTAGAGAAATATTGGGGAATATATCTTCTTGTCAGTTCTTTGCAAACAAAGATGTTAGGAAGATAACTGCCTACGCTCATTGCAAACCCGCTGGTGACTAATCAGTCCAACTGCAGAAAGGCAAATCCTTCTGCAACGGTTACACATGTATGGCTGATTGCTGCTAGATGAAGGTGCATCTTTCCTCCTACTCCTCTTCTTTTTGATGCTGGTTCTACACTGATGTTCAAAGAGGGCTGTTGCCTTTCTGATTGGGAGCCACCAGGCATCCCAGTCTGCACCCTGCGCTTCCAATAGTTTGTGGTCAATACCACAGGCAGAAAAAGTCCTCTTCAGAGTGCCCTTGAAGAGCTTGCATGGGACCCCTCTGTTGCGTTTCTCCATTGTCAGTTCCCCATACAACAGGGCCTTTGGTAGGTGATTGTCATCCATCTGGGCCAGCACAGCTGAGTCTGCAGGAGAATCACCTCAGTACTGGTGGTATTGGCTCTTTGTAGTACCTCCACATTGGTGACAATTCTGCCAGCGGATCTTGAGAATGATGCAGAGGCAGCACTGATGAAAGCGCTCAAGGAGGTCTACATGGTGGCAATATAAGACCCATGACTCAACACCATACAGTATGGTGGAGATAACAACAGCTCTGTACACCTTGACCTTGGTTTGTGCCTGTAGGTTGTGACTATTTCAGACTCACTTGTGGAGGGTCTGCCAAAGGCATGGTAGCTTTTGAGAGTCTGTTGTCTACCTTCTTGTCAATCACAGCTCCATATGAGATGACACCCCCCATGTAAGTGAACTGCTTGACAGCATTTAGCTCAGTTCCTTTGATAGTCATCTTTGGTGGCACATAAGCTTGGCATGGAGCTGCCTGATGAAGAACTTCAGTCTTCCTCAGGCTGATAGTAAGTTCAACGAGTTCTGCTGCAGTAGCAAAGCAAGTGGTCATGTGTTGCAGATAGTCTTGGGTGCAGGCCACCAGGGGACAATTACCTGCAAACAGAAGTTCACGGATGAGCTGTTGTGAGATCTTTGTGTGACCCTGTAGTCGTCTGATTTTTAAAAAGGTAAAGAGGTTTCCTTCTGCCCAAAAGCAGATATAAGCACCTTCCTCACCTTCCCCAAGACTGTCCAATGCTTGCTGCAGCATCGTGGCAAAGAAAATGGTGAACAAAGTAGGGGCGAGTACACAGACTTGCTTAACTCCATAGGAGATCAGAAAGGGACCCGAGAGGTTGCTGTTGTACTCAACTTGTCCATGCTGACTGTCATGGAGTTGCCTAGTCATGGTGAGGAACTTAGGTGGGCATCCAAGCTTCTCGACAATCTTCCAGAGGCCACTTCGGCTTACAGTGTCAAACACCTTAGTAAGGTCAATGAAAGTGATGTACAGCCTCTTGTTCTGCTCCCAGCACTTTTTCTGTATTTGTTGGAGCACAAATACCATATCTATCATGTCTCCATGTGCTCTGAAGCCACATTGGTTCTCTGGGAGGACCTCTTCTCCTATGGCAGACACTAGCCTATCAAGGAGGATTCTAGCTAGAATCTTCCCAGTGATGGACAGAAGGGTGATCCCTTGGTAGTTAGAACAGTTTGATTTGTCACCTTTATTCTTGTATAAGGTAATGATTACAGTGTCACACAGATCTTATGGAATTTTTCCCTTCTCTCAGCAGGCTATAAAGGGTTAATGGAGCTTGGCGTGTAGGGTGGGAACACCATATTTCAGGGTTTCAGGTGGAATTTCATCAATTCCAGGGGTTTTGTTACTTTTTATCTGGTTGATAGGGGTGAAGGTTTCTTCCACTGTAGGACATTCATCTAGTTCCTCCTTCACAGGCAGTTGCTTGACTCGGTTGATAGCAAACTCATGTACTGCATTTTCAGTCCTAATGAGAGTTTGAAAGTGCTCAGAAAGCCTTCTGTCTTGGGATCATACATGCCAAATACTTGCCCTTGGATGCATTAGCAGGGATCTGGCATATTTTTCCACAGCGTCACCAATTTTAGGAGACACTGTATATTCAGTCTATCATTCAGCTTGTGTTTAGCAGCCAAAATGTCAAACTGGGAATCACAAAACATGTGTATATATTAGAGGTTTTTAGAGTTTGTATAGATTATATTTTGAGTTGGGGGAAGAACCCATAGTAGAAGAACAAAACTAGAGGCTCAGAGAAAGAACGAACAGGGTGACACCCTGCAGAAGGTAGGTAAGGCTATTAGTACAGCATGGCTGGGACAGTATAATTCTAATCCCTATTAGAATGTAAGTAGAAGATAAGGCATTGTTTAAAGACAGGATCTTGACAACTCCTAAGGCATTATAAAAATATGTTGAAAAAGATACTAACATGACTGAAAAATCTAATGGTAAGTTCAGAGATGTATTATGTTGCCCTCAGATGAACAGTCAAGTGGTGTTCAGGAAGCTGGAAAGGCTCAAAGTTAGAGAACAGAGTTCATATTGCTGGTATAAGAAAATAGGCCTCCTAAAGAAAAGCACCATAAATATGCTTACATTCCTTCAGGAAAAAAAAAAGGTGTTCCAGACTATTAGGTTGTAAACAGATGTCTCATTTCTTCTGGGAGAAAGCCGTTTGTCCTGGAATCATACAGAAATGCAAGCCTAGTGTCTCAGTTCAAGTGCCTATGAAGTACCTGAGATTAAATACGCTAACACTTTTTTCTGAGATACATGTTGTCTGTGTCTGTAAATTATTCACTTAAGTCAATTGCCATTAATTCCAGAGAAAAGTCTATCAGTAGGACAGCAAGGCAGCTTGGAAGGGCCACATGTAAAAGGCTGAGTCACTCCTCTTTACTCCCATATTTTCACTTAAAACAATCAGGACCACCACAAATAAGACATAGGTTTACAGCATTTTTGTCATTTGCCTAAGATAGCCATGCTAGAGGATACACAGGTGATTTCACATATCAATTCTTTCTTTAGACATTTTATAAATGATACAATAATGTCTAACAACAGTAGTTTAGTTGTAATTGTCAGGGTGACAATAAGTTGCATATTAGGAAGCACTGAATCTGTAGCTGAATGCAAAGGCTTTAACCTGTGGCCTAGCAGAGCTGCTGACCACAAGGCAGAATAATAGCTAAGCCAGCCATTTGCTTATGCTAAGTAATCATTTTATCTGTGTCAAACATTTTCTGAGGAAAAAGCAGCAGGTGAATCTGTGTGAACCAGCTACAACAAGGAATGAGATAAGATACAGAGGCCCAAAAAAGGTGGAAGATGGTACAATCTAAGACAGAAAAACAGGCAGGAATGTGAAAAGCAACACTTAATTGGTAACAGAATCCAAGATGTACATATGCAAAAAGGTGAATGGTGATTGGTAAAGAAGCCTCCAAAAGCTTCCAGGTTTTGGTCAAAGTTCTGCCATTGACTGAAGAGAAGGAGTCAAAGTCTTAAACAGGTGCCCCTACCAAAAGACATGCAAATGAGTCAAATGCATAGGCAATTCCATGCTAATGAAGCAAACAGTAAACAGAGGCAGAGCTTGAGTTGAGAGGAGAAATGGGTAGAACCGGAGGTGGAACAAGGCAGGGTAAATGTTAATGAGTATAAACCAAAGTGTATAAATATGGGAAAAACCTATTGTTCATTCCAGGACCCTGTCTCTTATGGTGTGAGGCCCTTGTCTGAAGCTGTCTCCATTCTGAACAAAGTTGTTGTGAGCAATGTGTGCTGATGTTTACTCCCTGCTCTGCTCTGGCTAATGATCCACGGGCAATTGGATCCAGGATCCATGGACAATTGAACCATTGTCTCCCTAGTCATTGGGCGCCGCATGGAGTCGGGGTCTAACAGTAATGGGCTCAAGCAGTCTTCTAATAAGGCAGCTCCCTTTTATTCATGTGGGCATTTTGATGGAAAACAATATCAATATAATAATGTTCCTACTGGAAAAAAGTGGGAGATTAAGACTCTGGTCCATGCTTGGCATTATTTCATTACAAAATGGCACTTGTGGTGCAAAAGATTCTCATCTGCTGACACTTATTCAATAGAAACCTGCAAACAAGAACACCTATATCAAGAGACTGATTCCAGTGTCACCAGGCACTTGAATATATAGAGACAGACAAGTATGGCAGAAAACAAAAATAAAATCCAAAAGCCAAAACTGGGTGAGTCTACACAAGACACCAACTGTGCAATGACCAAATAATACTGTGCAGTAGCGCATCACAGCACCAACAGTGCTAATATGTTACTATACAGCATAATTTGACTACTGTGCAGTAGCATCACTTAAAAGGTGCTCGCCCGTGCTACTGTGCAGTAACTCCAGTTACTGTGTATTTATTTAGTACTTGATTACACAAGAAACCGAGAAACAATGTTTTCAAATATCAGTAGAGTCAGGTGATGTAACCCTACAGTCAGCTGAAGTTGTCACTTGGAAATGATAAATATGGAGGAACAGACCTCCTTAAATCTCAGAAGCAAAGGAGATAAAAGGCACTGAGTTAACTGCTTTGGCCAATAAGGTCTCAGGCAGGCAACACCTACAGCAGGTTGAAACATTCAAGCACAAGAATGTGGTACAGCTTGGACTTCCAAACACCTGAAAATAGTAGCGCTGATATCTCAGGGGCATCTACAAGTCCATATGAAAGATAGAGACTAATGGAGCACTACTAGTTAATTTAATTTATAGCTCATTTAAAATTATTTAAACAACTGAACAACAATTACTGGCACAGCACTGACCAACACTAAATTACATAGCTTCACTGTTCATACCTTTAAGAATTGCATTTGCTCTTTTTGCAGCATTACTGTACTGACAGTTTAACTGAATTGCTTGTCCACTAAGACTCGTAAATCCTTTTCAGAAGCACCACTTTCTGGAATTCAGTCCTCCATTACTTAGGCATGGCTTGTATTCCTGGTCTCTGGCTGCTTAACTTTTCTTGAATGGGTCCAGATTACCAAGCAGAGACATTTTATGATCGTCCTGACCTTGATATTATTTAGCGCTCCATCAATCTTTGCCTTACCTGCACATTTTATCAGCAATGATTTTAAATTTATTTCCAGAACACTGATGGCAACGTAGAAGGAAATGCTGAATGGCGTCATGCCTGTTATCAATTCCTGCAGAGACCGACTAAAAACACAGCCATTCAATCATGATCCCTCATTGACAATACTTTAAATCCCTCAGTCTTTCTTCTTGCTTAAATATGATTTTTATGGGTATTTTCCAACAGGCCTTAACATGCTTTGGCTTTACTAATCAAGATACTATAAATTAATAGTAAAACAACAGAGATTTTATTTATTTTGGAAATTTCTTATCAAATGTGATTTGTTATGATAAAGAAGTATGGGTAGTTTGTCTAAGTGAATTAAAAAAATGTAGCCCATAGAACTGTAAAGAAGTATCTGTGATATTTTTGTATAAATGTGAATATGCATGGATATTTCTAAGATCACAGAGCTGTAATAATCTTGTGCATTTTGCATACTGCTGGATTGGTGGGTTTTTTGTGATAAAGATAAATGTTTATTAGTCCCATTTTCACACTGAGCTCCATCAAGATTAATTCCACATTGAGTTCTGTCTACCAGCTGAGGTACATTTTATTAGTTTATACGTAAAATGAGAATAGATATTTTATTCAGAAATATGAAATAGTGCCTGCCATTCCACACTCTAGTTAAGTCTGTCTATTGATTCAGAATGGCACAAATACAAAAGAGCTAAATAGGATTTTAATGATGCAGATTTTATTTTGTTTTATTATGTTTTTCCAATATGATTCTGTTATTTAATATAAAAGAACTACCAAAATGAAAATTTTATCCTGATACTCCGGCACACAGAAGCACTACGTAAGAGTTTATTAAACCCTCTTAGTAACAGCCTTATCCCAGTTTCTTTGTAGGCCAAAAATTATTTTTCCAAGTAGTGGAAAACGTGGAATATATTCAGTGAAGGAGCTATGCCAAGAAATGACACACCTATATGACTCCATAATTGTGCTGAAGCTACACTCAGTATCAAATCTCCTTTTTAGCCCATACAAGTCAAGGCAACTGCCATAAATTATATTCTTTGGTCAACACAAGAATGTACAGTAATATATTCAGCACATGAGTAAAGCAATCACCCATGCAACATTTCTGTCCCAAACTGCAGGACTGTGTCCTCGTACCCCAAAATAATCCTTGAAATGGAACTTTGGCTATAAATTTGGAAAAACAGTATTATATCAACCACTCCAAAATATTCCTGCTATACCAGCATATGCAACACAATCCTTTCTGTTACCACAGGAATGCAACTGTACGATGCCCTTTTCGGTAAGTGGCCACAACATAGTTGTGCAAATGTGATGCTGGGTTCAGGCTAATTAAATCTGCCTCTCAACACAGTTAAATGAGCCCATCTGTAGTGCTGCATTCAAGCAGCTCCGTTAACTGCAACCAGAAGTGGCATAGATTTTTCTGGCTCTGGATGCCTGAGGACTTTCTGGGACTGTACCATGCATTTTGGTCTCCAAGGCTAAGTACAGATAGTCAGAAAGCCTGAGGCTGTATTCAATCTTTGCAGGTTAGTCTAAGCTGCATATATTGAACTGACAAGCAAGTGAACAGACATTCACTTTTGATTCTGTAAATGCAGCCACATGTCTGAAGTGGCCCAGGCCAGAAGCTGGGGTAGGATGGGGAATGGAGTGCTAGAGCATGCCTGCCTGTTCGGCTGGAGTAGACAGCTTGAATCTGGAGGGGATCAAAGACAGAAGTTCATTAAACCAATTTAACCTAAATCAGTTAAGTCTAATGCTACAACCATCCAGGTTTATTTTAAATCAGTTTTGGGCATTTTGAAAGCGATTCACATACACTGAGCTCCTTTTGTGTCTGTTAGCGTGTCTGTGCAGGGTACTGTGGGCTCCTCTAGTTCCTGCCTGCCACGACTTCAATCTTGTTAAGAAATTGGGGAGGGAAGAGATGATGTGACAATTAGTACCTGCGGAAGGACCATGCCTGGTCTATTTTATAATCTAAGTGCTTTTTATTCTTTCTTTTACAGGAAACCAGTTGGGAGGCAGCAGCTTGTCAGCATTGTCTCTGGGATCGCCCCATACTCCGAAGAGGATCCCTGGCCCCTCAGTTGAGAAGGTAGGTGAGGAGGTATGTTTCACCCACCTGTGGCAGCATTAACCAGTCAGTACCTGCTGGGTCCCCTTCACGTCCTCTGCCCTGCAAAGGAAGCCTCCAGGCTTCTTAGTCTTATTTAAGTCCTTGCCCATTTCCCATAATTAGTAGAAAGTAGGAAGGGAAAAGAAAAGAAAAGAAAAGTTTCCTTCGTTCTGTTGGAAGCCGATGCTTCCTGCTGCTAATTGCCTCACTAGCAGCTTGTTATAGATGCCGCCTGTCCTCCTTTGCCACCCGGAGCCAGCATGCGGGTTCCACTGTTCTCCTAGGTCTTGTCCTCTCAGGTCCCCGGCACCCCACTCCCCTCGGGGTCTGTATGTTGCTGGGTCTCTTTGGAGGGGAGGGAATCTGTGCAGGTGACGCCCCCTCCTGCCACCCCCTTTGGCTTCAAGTAGCCAGTCCCAGTGCAGAAACCACAGCTTCTCCCCGTGCCGCAGCTCCGTGCTTCCCTGCACTCACTGCCATTTCGTGGACTCCTGGTAAGTGTTGCCTGGGTCTGGGCCCCGGGATCCCTTGGCTCATGCTGATCCTACATGGTGGATCCTTCTCCCTGGATCCTTCTTCCGGAGAGTCTCCCCTGCAGCTCCTCTCTTCTTGTGGTGCCCAAAGGCAAATAGTTCGTGCCCAGCCAGTGGTTTTTATGCTGGTTTTGGTGGGCTAATCACTTGAGCTTGCCTTAGGTGTGTAATTTCCCTTACCTGACAGTGTTCGTCATTGGGTCAGTCTAGCCTGATCTTGTCTAAGTTGTGCCA
This sequence comes from Crocodylus porosus, assembly GCF_001723895.1. Taxonomy (NCBI): domain Eukaryota; kingdom Metazoa; phylum Chordata; order Crocodylia; family Crocodylidae; genus Crocodylus; species Crocodylus porosus. The sequence goes on from NW_017728886.1 coordinate 29,719,432, forward strand.
GAGTCCCTGTTACAGTGTCACAGATTTGAATCAGTTTCCAAGCACTTATACAAGTTTGTGTGTAATTTCTGTCCGTAGCTCAAAAGTCAGACATCTTACATCTCAGTATAGGAGACATGAAATAGAGTATTAACAGTTTCTGTCTCCTTACTTTAAAATCAGAGGCTAGGCCAGAATAGGGAGGGAAGAAAGGAGGATTGACATTACCTTTATCCACTAAGCTCTTCGGCAGTGCCTGTCTGTTCTGTGCCTCTTGGACAAACAGAACAGTCTTGTCTCACTGTAGGGTGATCTGGTTTATTTGTTTTAACTGTCTCCTAAAAACTGTGATCTGTTGACATTTAAATTAGTGGAGAAAGATGGGGAAGTATGAGTAGAGGAGCTCAGCAAGGATGCCATGCTGACCTCTGTGTGAAGAGATTATTGGAATAATGCATAACTGGGTACAGCGAGTAACCTAAAATAATACATAGTCCATAAGGAGTTCAGTGCTTGTCTTCGCTGATGTTTTCAGTCACTAGTAATAACAGCATTTTAACCATGTTTCTTTTAATATATTATAGGCACTTACTTCATTAAAAGCCTCCCAATGTACATCAAACCTGAAATTTCAAAAACAAGCCAGGTTTTGCATTGAGGCTCCAGAGCACCAATAAGATCTCCAGAATGCCTCTAAGCTGTGCAATAGTCAGAGCTTGACTCAATACCCAAACATTTAATTCCAGAATCCAGACAGTCAGATGTATGTAGTCTGTATGGAATACAATAAAAAACAGAACTGACAGGACTCTGAATTTCAGAATGGTATAAGTAAAATGAAATCCTTCTGTGGTTGACCTTTCCCAGTGCAGTTGACAACGTGTTACACTGGAAGAGATGCCTATAATGAGCTTTAGAGACAATACACCACCAAAAACTCTTACACTTGGTCCAGTCAGTAACCCTGATACCTTTCCAAACACAAGAAAGAATCTTTTAAATTATCTGTGTTCACAAGAGTACAAGTCAGTCACTAAAGCATTTGTTAATAATGCATATAAACATGCACAGGATCTGACACTTCAGGCAAAATTCTCATTCGCTGCTAAGACGCATACACGTCACACAGTTCTTATGTCATATACGTTACTCCAAGACATTCTACCTTTTCACATGTTGCAGGTACTTACCCAGAACAGGGGAAACCTGGGGGAGCCAGGTTCTAGACCGGGGTAGCCAATAATTTTGGGCAGAGGGCCGTTTACTGAGTTTTGGCAAGCTGACAGGCAGCCCAGGGCAGATAAATACTAATTTTCTAAATATTTTAGGGGCCCTGTAGGTCAGACAGAATGGCCTGGCAGGCCACATCTGGCCCCCAGGCCGCATGTTGCCCACCCCTGTTCTAGACTTACTTCCCCTTGGGGAAATTTTAACTCTGATTTCACACATCACAGGGAAGCATCTAAATAGCAAGGCATACACTGGCAGAAATGAGAACACCTTCCTGCTGAAGCTAGCCATGAGGAAAAGCAGCCTGGGACACACATAATAAACAAAAGGGTGCCTGACTCCAGGGCTCAGGGAAGTGGATGCTGTTCTAGTATGTGGGGAGTGAGCCATTGCCTCCAATGTTGTTTGTGCAATTTGCATTACAGAGTCATTGTGAAAATGGCACTGGGGACAGAGGACAGATTTCTTCACATGGTGCTCAACCTGCTGGGAGTTACCAAAATAGATGCCTTCAATCGGCAATCTTCATTGAAGAACTTCTTTGTGTAGGAGAGACCTCCTTGAAAACTGGACCCATAATCCCTAATGGAAAACAGTGTGTGCCTATTTCTAGAGTGAGGGGAAAAAAAGCCTGATGAACTGGTGGTAGCAAATCTCAATGTGCCCAATTTTCTTCCTAGAAAAAAACCCTACCCATACCATGCTCAACACTCGGCAGCCCTCTATCACAGGGGTTTTTAACCTTTTTTGGTCGGTCTACCCCTGGTGGCCGGTGGAGAAGTGGGGAGTCCCTCAGCAACCAGCCAACAGGGGTGGAGATGGAGGGGCAGCAAGTGACAAGTGGAGAGGGGGGCCCCCAGCAGCTCATCAATGATGCGCACCCCTAAGTACTGTGCTTTGAAAGGAATGTGTGGTTCTGTAGGGAAAACAGAATGCACCTCTAGGGGCACATGGACTATATACTAGCTCCCCACTTCAAGTATAGGAGAACTATGTATTTACAAAGGTGGAGGAAAATGCCTCCCTGATCCTGGTCACATAAGCTAGGACTCTCCTGCCAGCTTTGCATTAGGTATCCAGAGACTGGAAAAGAATTTAGTTCATTATGCATTGCTTTACTGTTGGGACCAGTGCGCAGAGGTCCATATCTCTTTCTAAGGACTGCACGTAGCATTGCTAAAGGAAGAAAAAGCACTCCTGGAAAAAGAGATAACTTGTCCTGTGTACAGTAAGTTCCATTTTTCTTCCCTTAATGTTGCAGAGGATTTAACAATAAATGCAAAATTTAATTAAAGGGAGAGAGAGTCAACCCAGCTGACCCTTGTTGCCTTGGTTCTTTTGTCTGCTCTGTGAGGCACAGTCCTTCCCATCTCTGGTCTCCCAATGTTTTCATGGCTGACTCTCAATCCACTCAGCATGTATAACCCCAAAAAAATCACTGAAGTGTTCACAATGCAATGCATTTCTACTTGCATCTTGCTTCCTGATTCCTCCATATGTTTTTTCAATGATTCTACTGAATCTGATCCTTGAAATGGCACTGTAATTTGTATCAAATGTTCTAAATAAACAATGGAATGTCCAAAAAAATAAAGAAATACATAAAAATGATCAGCAAACTGAGGAAGAGCATGTACAACATAAGAAATAAGATATAGAACAAGAGCACCCCAAAGCAAGATTCAGACAGTCTCTCTGACTTAGCCATGTTGCCCCTCTGCCAAGCAAGTAATACATTTTGGAGGTCTCACAAGTCAGTTTCCCAACCACAACACAAACTGGTTATCCTGGGTCAGTATTTTCTTACTGCTACATGTTTATTTACAGACGAACAACAGGTTTTGTTTTCTGGAGCAAGGCATTCAGGCAATCCCATTCAGCTGTACCTCAGACCACCCCACTTCACCCTGTCCCAAAGAAACAACTCTCTTCCATGAGTGAGTTAACAGGGACAGTAAACAAGGAAGTTTAAAAGCAGTTTGCTGGGAGCAAGAGGAGGAAGGAGAAGAGGAAGAATAGCTATGCACTAGGTCCTACTAATGAAAGATAAGTGAGCCAGGGCTGCCTGTGGGTTTGGTCTCCTGAGCATTTCTTTGGTTGGCTGTGTGTTTGGGCATGTGCTCTGAGCACCTCAGAGAGCTGCTAGGTGGTGACTGCTGCCTTTGTCTGATAAAAGCCCTAACAAGGGGGCAGAGCCAGTCCAGGCCTAGAAGACTATAAAAGGAAATTCCCCAAGTGATCAGGGAATGAGTGAACAAGAATAGCAAACAGGGAAGTTTGCAAGTTGGTGAGTCAGTTTGACACCCGCTTCTTGAAGGGCAGGCTTTTAGGTAAGTTCTTTCTTAACTTAAGAGTAATTAATCTACATATATTCAGCATATGTAAATAACACTCAGCAGTTAGACCAATACTTAAACCCCTTGTTAAACTAGAGTCCAGAGTGAAGGGTAGTTTGCTAGGGAGTTTGCCTGGAAACTCTTTTTCACATACCTTCATTGTAAGCTTGGTGACAGAAAGCAGGTTAGCAGGGAAAAGGGAACCTTTGGGGATGAAGGAGCAGTGAACAAGCCATCTTACAGGGGAGGTTGCTAGGGAACATCTGGTTCAAGAGAGGGGCAGGAAGAGAGAGGCAACAGATTAAGAGACCCAGATAAATGGCAAGAGGATGTCACTGTGCTACAGCCACTGCCACGGTCAACTCTTCCTTTGCTTGCACTTGTGAGATGTCTGTCCATATAGGACCTACCACTGTCGAGACTTCCACCCAGGTCCTGTGACCTCTCAGTGACAGCCAGGTTGGGAAGTGCCTGAGATGTGAGTGGTTTCTCCTGCTGGTGTCCCTCAGGGAGCAGGCAAGAGAAGGAGGTGGTAAGGCTCTGAAGCATTCTTAGCCATGAGGACTTCATCAATTTGATGTTGGAGGAGACCTTTAGGACTGCAGAGGAAGATTTCCAGAGGCAGTACTAGAGAAGAAAGAGGACACAGACTCCCATGAAGGTGGAAGCCAAAAGCTTGTGACCTCCCTCTGGCAGCAAGCAGAAGTCATCTTCACCTGCAGCAGTTTACCTGGAGAACAGATATGGAGCCCTAACAATAGAGGAGGAAGAGCACTTCCACTCATAGAAGAGGCAAGAGTAGGCAACCCCAAGGTTGGGAGGACTGAGACCACTGCCACCAAGAGGAAGCAATGGGTGGTGGTGGTTTGCAACTCCCTTCTGCAGGGCTCAGAGACATCTATCTGCCAGTCTGACCTGTCATCTCAGGAGGTATGCTGCTTGGATTACTGAGACTCATCTGGCCCTCTGACTACTATCCCATGCTGATCATCCATGTGGGCACCAGTGATACTGCCAGGGGTGACCCTGAGCTGATCAAAAATGACTACAAAGCTCTGGGTGCAAGGGAGGCTCAGGTGGTGTTCTCCATTCTTCCAGTTAAAGGGAAGGGCTCAGGAAGGAGTGGTGCATCCTGCAAATCAATGCATGGCTGCACAGATGGTAATCGCCAGCAGGGCTTTGGCTTCTTCAACCATAGGATGTTGTTCCATGAAAGACTGCTAGGAAGTCATGGGATCCACCTGATGAAGAGAGAGAAGAACTTCTTTGCATACAAGCTCACTAACCTAGAGAGGGCTTTAACCTAGGTTTGCCAGGGGATGGACACTAAAGCCCTGAGGTAAGTGGGGAACTGGATGACTTGGAGAAAGGACATGCAGGAGGAGACAACAGGGAAGCATTCTCATCCTTCCCGAGAAAGTAAGACAACCAGCTAGTTACTCACTTGGGGAACTGATGGACAGTATCACCTGGGAGGGCAGTCTGAATGGGAAAGGAGTCCAAGAGAGTTGGCTGTACTTTAAAGAAACATTACTGAGGGAATTGGAACAAACCATCTTGATGCGCAGAAAGACTGGCAAATATGGCAGAAGACCAGGTTGGCTTAGCAGGGAACTCTTCAGTGACTCTTTAGTGAGCTAAAGCACAAAAAGAAAGCTTACAAACAGTGGAAACTTGGACAAACAACTGGGGAGGAGTTTAAAAATATTGCTCAGGCATGCAGGGATGAAATCAGGAAAGCCAAAGGGCAACTGGAGTTACAACTAACAAGAAACATGAAGGCTAGGGACAGACATTCAAAAAGCACAAGCCTGAATTGATTCAATCGTTGCAAGTTAGTCTAATGTGCAGAGACTGAACTCAGAGACCAGAGTCCAGAGAAGAGCCACGAGAATGATCAGAGGTCAGGAAAACAGACCTTACGACAACAGGCTGAGAGCCATGGGGCTCTTTAGCCTGGAAAAGCGCAGGGGTGATCTGATGGCCACCTATAAGTTTATCAGGGGTGACCACCAGGATCTGGGGGAACATTTGTTCACCAGAACACCCCAAAGGATGACGAGTTTGAACGGTCATAAACTACTGCGAGACCATTTCAGGCTGGACATAAGGAAGAATTTCTTTACTGTCCAAGCCCCCATGGTCTGGAACAGCCCGCCATCGGAGGTGGTTCAAGCACCTACATTGAACACCTTCAAGAACAAATTGGATGCTTATCTTGCTGGGATCCTATGACCCCAGCTGACTTCCTGCCCTTTGGGCTGGGGGCTGGACTCGATGATCTTCCGAGGTCCCTTCCAGCCCTAATGTCTATGAAATCTATGATTTGGAAGCGGATGGACATTCATTTTTGATTCAGGAAATGCAGGCACATGTCTACAGGGGCTCAGGCTAGAAGCTGGGGGCACTAGAGCAAGCCCACAGGGCTGAGCTGAGGGAGGCTGTGGCCAGGCCCTGGCAGAATGCCCTGATTAGGGAGAGGTTTAAACCCCAACCCTGGCCTCCACAGTCCCCAGCCAGGGTGTGGCTGGAGGGGGAGAGGGAAGCAGACTTCACCAGTCTTACCCTTTCCCCCACCACCACACACTCGCTGCTCAAGGGGCAGGAGTGTTGCCAGACCCCAGCACCTGGCTAGCACTTTTAGGCAAAGCGGGGTTGGGTGAAGGTTGGACTGCTTATGTGGAGTGCATGCATCTGCTGATGATACTGAGCTTTTCAATCTCCTTCTCCCTGCTTCTTCATAATATCTGTAACAAACTGACAGCACTCACAGGCCCCAAGCTTTGCAAACCAGGTCATTTCTCACACCTCTCTCTGTCCCCTCTTGAACACTGACAGATTGTGCCTTTAAAGCAAGCCAACAGCCAGCCGGAAGCTTTTCAGAACACAAAGCTTATCAGTCCATCAAGAAAACAAAAACCAGCTTTTTCAAAGGCATTTGTAAGGAAAAATGGAGGGACGTTACCAGCTGCCCAGCTGATTAATTCCAAAAAGTCCTAAGCAGACACTGTTCTGTCTGCCTTTGTTGCAGTGCAACTGCAGGCATAAACACCTCTCAGCATTAGCTAGCATGGGGGTGGCATGAGTGTGATCAGATGCCAGCTGGGGTCTGTGCCCCTGGGGTCCATGCTGTGGGACAGAGGTGGTGTGGGGGGGGTCTTTGCTTAAGCAGTGAGTGGCAAGGGTGGGGTGAGCCAGGGGGAAACCAGGCAGATGCTGTTGTGCCTATAGTCTCTACTTCCTTCTCAGCCAGCTGGAGCTCCGGATAGGGAGGAGAGAGGCGGGGCCACCTCTGCTCTCTGAAGCAGACAGCCCAGATGAGCCCAGGGCTGAAAAACATTCTGGGGGACTCTGATTTAACTTAAAACAGGAAGGGATCTTGGACAGAAGTTCCATAAACTGGTTTGGCCCAAATCAGTTAAGTCTGATACTACATTCAACCAGATTTATCTCAAACCAGTTTTGGCCATTTTGAAACCGGTTTATGTGCACTGAACTTATGTTCTGTTACAGGTTTAAACCAGTTTCTGATCACTTAAAGCAGTTTATATGTAACTTCTGTCCCAAGCCCAAGAATAACAAAAAGGATTTCTACAAGTATGTCAGCAACAAGAGGAAGGTCAGGGAAAGCATGGGTCTCTTACTGTATGGAGGAGGCAACCTAGTGACAGATGATGCAGAAAAGGCTGAAGTACTCAATGTCTTTTTAACCTCTGTCTTCCCAGGCAAGGTCAGCTTTCAGACTCCTGAACCTGGCATCACAGGTTATGGAGGTGGGGAGCAGCTGACAGTTACAAAAGAACAAGGTAGGAACTGTTTAGAAAAGCTGGAGATGTAAAAGTCCACAGGGCCAGATGCAATGCGCCTGAGGGCACTAAGGGAGTTGTCTGATATGACTGCATAGACACTGGCTATCTTTGAAAACTCATGGTAACCGGGAGAGGTCCTGGACAATTGGAAATGGACAAATATAGCATCCATCTTTAAGAAAGGGAAGAAGGAAGATCCAGAGAACTACAAACTGGTCAGCCTCAACTCGTTCCCTGAAGAAATCATGGAGTGGGTCCTCAAGGAATCCACTGCTGAGCACTTGGAGAAGAAAAAGGTGATTAGGAACAATCACCATGGATTTACCATGGGTAAGTCATGCCTGACCAACCTGACTGCCTTGTATGACAAGATGACTCGCTCTGTGGATATGGGGAGAGCAGTGAATGTGATAAACCTTGACTTTAACAAAGCTTTTGATAGTCAACATTCTTGCAAGCTACAGAAGTATAGGATGGATGGATAGACTGTAAGGTGGACAAAAAACTAGCTGGATTGTCTGGGCTCTAAGAGAGGTAACCAATGGCTCGATGTCTAGTTGGCAGCCTGTATCAAGTAGAATGCCCCAGGAGTCAGTCCTGGGGCTAGTTTTGTTCAATATTTTTATCAATATTCTAGAAGATGGGATGGAGAGCACTCTCAGTAAATCTGCAGATGACACCAAGCTGTGGGGAGTAGTAGATACACTGAAGTATAGGGCTAGGATTCAGAGAGACCTCAACAAATTGGAGGATTGAACCAAAACAAAAAAAAAAATCTCATGAGGATCAGTAAAAACAAGTGCAAAGTCCTGCACTTAGGATAGGACTAACCCATGCACCAGTACAGGATGGGGACTTACTAGCTGAGCACCCGCTCTGAAGAAAAGGACCTGGGGGTTATAGTGGACAATACGTTGAATATGAGCCAACAATGTGCCATCACTGCAAAGAAGGCTAACAGCATACTGGGCTGCATTAGTAGGAGTGTGGCCAGCAAATCGAGGGAAGTAATTATGCCCCTCTATTTGGCACTGGTGAGGCTACATCTGGAGTATTGTGTCCAGTTTCGGGCCCCCCCACCTACAGAAAGGATAGGGACAAATTGTAGTGAGTTCAGTGCAGGGCAATGAAAATGGTTAGAATGTGGGGCACATGACTTATGAGGAGAGGCTGAGGGAACTGGGCTTATTTAGTCTGAAGAAGAGACGACTGAGAGAGGATTTAATAGAAGCCTTCAACTACCTGAAGGGTGGTTACAAACCAGATGAAGTTAGACTGTTCTCAGTGGTGGCATATGACAGAACAAGGAGCAAGGGTCTCAAGTTGCAGTAAGGGAAGCTTAGGTTAGACATCAGGAAAAACCTCTCTCATTAGGAGGATAGTAAAGCACTGGAACAAGCTGCATCCTTAGAGGTTTTTAAGACCTGGGTAGACAAAACCGTGGCTGGGATGATATAGTTGGGGATGGTCCTGCTTTGAGTGGTTGATTGGCCTAGATGACTTCATGAGGTCCCTTCAAACTCCTATTTTATATGATTCTATGACCGTCCAGGGACCCACAGACTTGCTGGGCAAAACTGCATGCTTACAGCTTAACACAGAATGTCTTCAAGTATTGTGTGAGGGAGAGGAGCCGCCAGCAGGCTCCAGGACTCTCCACCGGAGCGGAGGGGCACTGGTCACGTGCTCATGGGCTCAAGGGGCTAGGCAGGAATCCACCTTTCCCAGGTGCGTGGGGAAGGGAGGAGCCAGCACTCACGGAGCTGCCATAAAAGAGAGGCCGGAGCTGACAAGCGGGAGCAACGCAGAACCGGAAGGAAGCAGCGGAGGTGATTGAGCCGGCCGGAGGACGTTGCTGAGGATGCGAGCAGCGCTAAAGTGCGGTAGGAACCTCTGGAAGAGGGGTAAGCCCCAGCAGGGTTTTTGAGCCCGGTTGGCTGACCCTTGCGGGGCATCAGACTGTTTGTTTACCTGCCAGGAGCAGATGGAGCCTGGCTGGGGGCTTGATACTGTAAAGAACCTAATAGAGGGGCACTATATAACTGTGAACACTGTAGCGCCTGTAATAGGGGTGCAGCTCCATAGTGAGCTTTAACTGGGGAAAAGGAGAGTGGAGCAAGTTCTCCCAGGAGACTCTCTCAGAGCCAAAAAGGGGGTTCGACCCCACAGAAGGCAAGTCGGCATTGAAGGATGGTTGCAAACGGCTGAAGCAGCCTCTTCTATCAAGGGAGTCCCTTGGCCATAGTAGTTGCGTTGATTTTGGTACTTTCTTTGGCGGACAATCTGAGAGACCGACGGATACCTGGCTGGACCAGATAGACAGCCACCTCCCGGTGGAACGGGCGAGGGTGTAGGGGTGGCGGAGCCCTCAGAAACGTGGGACCTGTGGGATGCCGAGGAGTCTCACATTTGGACGGCATGTGTCGGACAGCTGAACTAACTCCATTAACATCAAAGTCATGGCAAGCGAGGCAGGCGCGTGTGACACGCCCAATCAAAAGTGAGCTGACACTTGGCAACCGGTGGGCGGCCCCAACACGAGGACATGGGGCGTGTAACTCCGACATATTGTTAACTGAGTTAATTCAATTAAACTACACACTCCTTATGTCTCCTAGCTCCAAGACTGCATAGCTGAACATAGTATTTCCTTTAAGATAGTCGTTCTGAAGCATAAAAAGTAACCTTCCTGAGGTTCTCCTGCATAACTAAGCATGAGTTACTGAAGAGACTAAGTTTACTTTTGCACTGCAGAGTTAACCTGGACTCTTATTTATGTTTTAGCATAAAGCCCATTCAATCCAGACAAAAACTTTTCTGAATCAAGTTGCAAGGTACCTGAAGCTCAGGCTGATTTAACCAAATAGGTGTCTGGCTTAGAGCCTGGACTTTGACTGCAACCTACTCAGCTTGCAGTGAGGATGCAGGGTGGGAAGAAACAGGAAGAAAAATCACTCAGGTGCTGACTTTCCTACAATGCCTTCCCACAGTTACCCATGAAGAACAGAAAGTTATCTGTCACAACTGATGCCACAAAACAAAAAATTCCTAGATTTCCTCAGCACAAGAATCATGAAATCATGAAGGCCTGGAAGCACATGATGAACATGGGAAAATAAGAGCACAGTAAGGTGTGGCGAGCACCTTACATGGCAGGTGGCTATAAAGCCAGTGCTCTGATCTGGGTGCCAATCAACTCTTCAGTGAAAACATTCCCTCCATGAGTGCCCTGGGTGAGATGATAGCATCACTATGACAACCCCCCAAAGTACTTTTCTGTGACTCAACAAGGGGACACCATTTTTAAAACTCATTATAAAATATAACATTTTTCTGTCAAGCAGTTATTTGTGCGCACTGCCATTTTGTTTATATACAAAAGATGGTATCCTCTTTTTTTATTTGCGAAAATGTCTTGTTCAGCTGACATCTTCTTAGGCAACTTGTTTTACTAAGTTAACATTAAATTCCTACTCCACCTCTATATTACCTCTCTGATACTAAGTACAGTGACTAGTGACAATGCATGTAATGAAACACTAGAATATCTCCTGATTCTGATATTATAGTTGGATGAAATACTAGGCAGTTTTCTTTTTTTTCCAAACTTAAATTTCAGAGGTCTTTGTCCCACTTGCTGGGACTTAGGTCCAAACCCAAAAGCCACACAAGAAACAGATTCATCTGAAACTTCATCAAAAACACAAAATCTCCTTGTCCGCTTGGACTGAATATCTGAATATGCAGCATTCCAAAGAGGTAGGCTGCCTTTCTCCCTGTGTGATTAGTTCTTTAAAGGGAGCTGCCTCCCAGATGATGTGATGTCTTTATTATAAAGAGAAACAATCAACCCTCACCCACAAAGAATACTGATAGAAGACTGAAACAGCCTACAGGTTTAAATAACTATTCAAGAACAAAGAAATAATCAACATTGCATTTTCTTAACCTAGCAATATCCATATCCCATAGCTGCAAACCACAAGTGGCCCAGGAGTAGAGTTACAATAGGGCAGTGCAGCCAGATGTTGAAAAACAAAACAAAATGGCACTTTACTTCAAACTCCGTGCACTCCTGCTCTGAGCCCAGCTCATGCCCAATAGAGGCAGTGCATTAGTTAGACCCAACTCGTCTGATGTCTGTATAGAAAAGGCACTTTCCTGGGGCTTTTTTTAGCACTTTTATCTAACAGCTGATTGAATCAGCTTTAAATAAAAACTGATCTAGGTGAAACTGCCCCACTCTGTGTGGTAGAAGTATATGGGTGGTCAGAGCTTACGTGTTTCTCCACCACTTACATGCTGTGTTTGCATATGCATGCTGAAAATTTCAGCTGATTCTTTACCTCCCTGCATTTGAAAGGGGCTTGTCATTCTAAACATCAGTGGAGAGTCCATAGACAGCATGCGTGCATAGAGCCCCTTCTAACTCAACTCACATAACATGGAGAAAATAACAAAACATATAAAATAAATGTCTTGCCATCCAACCGTGCACTATCAACTCTTAGAAGTCATCAAAAACTCCTTGGGATGGATTGTCCTATAAACTGCACAGGGAAGGACTTTATCCTGTTCATCTCCTACCTCACTTTCCTCACACAGAGATGGTCCATAAAGCAATGCTCCATAGCTTCCATTGTGCCCAGAAAGTTTTTTCCTGGGGGACACACTTTCACGCCATGGGTAAATTTTCATACTTCCATGATTACTGTGGCAGGCCAGTAGGGGGCACTCCTGCATTGAGCCACCCACCTCACTGCGCCCAACCACCTTCCAGGCTCTGACTGCTTCTCTAGGGGTGCCTCGCATCCGGCTGATCCCCTTCCTGGGGCACACTCACTAGCCTGGGGGTGATGTAAGCTGCCACCACCTCAAGAAGGGACTCTCTCAGCCCTGTGTCCTTGGGGAAACACAGGCCTAATAGTCCTATGGGTACTCAACCCAGTACAGGCACTTGAGGCACTTCCCCAAGTCGGGGGTCAAAAAGGAAAGTCTCCCTTAGTCTGCAGACATAAGGGGCCTCTTAGGCATAATTTAGACCCACCCCACAATAAGTCTCCCACACTGGTCACAAAGGAGAACTTTATTGATTACAGGGGTAAGGTGAAAATAGGGTACAAGATAGAGCAATATCACAGAAATCCCATAGAGCAAAACAGTCTGGCTAAGCCTTTTGATCATGCATCTGAGTTACTGACAGCTAGATATCTAACCAGATCTCCAGTAGCCTACTCATAAGCATCATCCCGAGGCTGTTGGAGATTCCCTCTGGAAGCAGGAGGGAATGAGCTATGGGGGAGATAGCCAGTTTCAGATGGTCCAGCTCCTCTCTGAGTCCCCTGCATGGCTGCTGCCCCCTCCTCCTGGGCAGTCTTAACTTATATAGCCCCTGTGACCTCATTCACCTGGTCCAATGGAGGCCAGCACCTGTTGGCTGTCGGCCAACCAATTTAAAATACATCACTAGTTGCCGGGCAGACTCTAACCCACCAGGTAGAAGCCCAGGTAGCTGATACCAGTCACGTAGGCAGAGGGAGCAGGTTTCCCCCCTCTCTCAGGAATATAGCCAGCTCAGGTTACCTAAGAGATAGGTAAAGGTGCATCTCCTCTGCTGGGCCCATCCTAATCAAATTGTCACAGCACAGAGATTTTGGGGAGAAGCAAAGGTTGCTTTCTGCCACAATTACAAGCCTCTTGTCCTCTCTCCCTTTTCCCAGGATCTCTCTCTCTCTATTTTAAAGGCCCCCTAACTCTTAGTGGTGTACAATTGCAAAGTGTTTATAGCATCTTGCAGTAGATCCTGAGGCATTAATCTGAGCCCGATTCTGGAGCATGCTGAAGGTTGCAACCCAGTGAATCAACTCTAAATGGGTGCTTAGTTATTGCAGCTGGGGAGTCAACAGTAGCTGGACATTATTCCCTTGAATGCTGCTGGCTACTTTAACCATGAGACCCCTATGGGTTACAGGGTTGAGGAAGACTTTATCTTCCTAGATTGTAAGAACCACAGGATAAGAGAGAAAAGTTTTCACTCAGGCATTTTACCAAATGAAGCAACTCATTTACCTGTTCAACTGTTCCTGAACCACTGGTCTAAAACATGTGGTTTGGTAGACCCTATACCATTTTTTTTTTTACTTTGCTTCACGGGACTTTAGATACACAGATACCATGCATGGCGGGTTTTCTTTTCACCCCTCCTCCTCAAATCCTTTTTACCTCCCTTAGACTTGTTGTCCTCCTTCTTCCCCTTCAGAAATCACCTCAAGCTCACTGTTTTCATCCCAGCTGCCTTCTACCAAAGCACTTTAAATGGTGGGGCATGTGCTTAATGCGGAATGCACTTGGTTGCTTCTACTTAGATGCCAAAGCATTTACAACCATTGAAAATAAAAGAACAAATTAAACCACTAAAATAATTTTGGGATGCCTGAACCCCAAACTGTCACATTCCTCAGACCTATGTACTAAAGCTCTTTGCATCAAGTGGTAATTAGTCTTCTTCTCATAATCCAGAGAAAAATCCCCTTGTGTCATTCTGAGTGTTAGAGATATGCAGTCAAAATGTAAGAAAAAAGGGAGCAGGTGCTGATGTAAAGCCTCACATTGTGGAAGGTGGTGGAAAGTCATTACCCTTTCCACCTTCCTACAACTGCTCTTCCATCTTCAAGGGCATTTCTCAGTTCCCCTCTCCCTCACAGCAATCCAGGCCAATATTTTAAGTTTTCCTTCCCTCTATACTTTCTGTAGACCTTTTAAATAGGGAAAGGTCACCCTGCCATTGCCACCCAGCCTCATCACTTTATTTTTATGAAGGTTGAGTCAGCCCTCAAGGCTCTCTCATAACTCTCTAGCCATAATGAGTGATTCTTTTTGTCCTCCGAAATAATGATCATAACTGAAATGTTGTCGGCAAAAGCTGTAACACACTGGAAAAGGGAGCTCTATTAAAATTGGCCCAAAGCTAGTAATGTCTTGTTCAAAAAGGACTCTCTCCTTTTACCCATATCCTTCCTCCATGTAGTCACACTAAAAAACCACTGACAAAGGTATATAACTTGGGATGCTCAGCAGACACCCCTGAATTTAGAGAATCTCATCCCTGAATTTAGAAAAGCTGGGCTTAAACCCTCACTATTCGACCTGTGGAACACAATTTGTTCTTGAATACATAGTTTGAGGCCACTGACTCAATTTTGTATTTCTGTAGCACAGCCCATAAACAATTGTGTACCATACAACCTAAGCAGCACACAGGCTGTTCCCACAGTCTTTTAGATCCATTTTCATGAAGATCTACTAATGAGTCTGAAATTAGTTTGCCCTTCACCATGCTTGACTGAGCTGGAAGGGTGCAAGTAGGTCCTAATCAGGCCAGCCTCAGAAGCAGCAGAGAGGATGGAATTTTAGAGTCCCTACAGAGCAAGAGAGAAGGTCACCGGGTGTTCACGAACATCCTGTCTCCTACCAACTTGCCTCAAAAGAGAAAAAGTAAATTTATTAAAGACTCCTTCAGCTTCCCTGTGTTCAATGCCTGGTGGAAAACCACAGTTAGTGATTGAGGAAGCTGGTTTGTAAATGTCACCCCATGGCATGGTAGTTAGGGCACTTCGCTGAGAAGCAGAAGATATACTTTCAAACCTAGATTAAGGGTGGGGGTGAGAACTTAGGTGTCTCATTCCCTAGACACATGCTAAAACCACAAAATTAGTGGTGCTCAGCCTATCTGGCTCTATGGGGTGGGTGAGTGGCATTGGGTCAATCTACAGGCTAGATCCCATACAGGGTTAATCCATGGGTGCAACCTCACATGCCAGACTGGCTCCACATGCCAGATCTTGCCATAGATGAACCCTATGCACCTGAAAGGTCCAGCTCATGGAGCCACGTCACCCATCTTGCAGGGCTCCCTATGAGTCTGGAAATCTGACAGGAGGGGTATGGTGGCAGCACTAATTACTATGGCTCTAGGAGATGTGACTATTCCCTCTCCCACTGCTTCCTCCCCAGCAAAATTTCTGGACTCATGGGGAGTGGGAGGGTTAAATAAAATTAAATTTGAACTTCAAATTTTTTGTCATGTTTTTCAGATGCTTATGGAAAGGATCCTTCATTAGAGTAGCAAAGTGCAAAAGGTGTCGGGTACTCTGGAATTAGCACTTTACCAGCAGTAACCCCACGCATTCAGTGTACAGTCAGGCAGAATTCTGAACCGTAACACAATGGGCCCTTTGACCGAACCTCATTCAGGTGCCAATTTATGTAGTTCAGTACCAAACATTCTCTAGTAAAGCAGCATCGCTGTGAGTCTGCTGATGGTCAGTTTTAAGATTTGGGCTAAAGAAAGGGCACTACATAGTGAGTCTTCCTTCCAGAATGTTTGGTGCCCAGCCTCTTCCATTTCTTTTTTCCTTTAAACTTTAAGACAAGATGATGGAAGTTCTAAAAATGATAAGAAGAAACCTAGACATTAAACCTGCTTTAAAATAGCAACATCATCCAAGAACAGAGACAAGCTACTGTCACAGAAGTATACTGAAGCAAGCAACATTGGAAGCTCTTTTGACCCCAAAGGGTTACCTTTGAAACAATATTGCTTTTTCATCTGACAAAAATATTTTGAGGAACTTACCATTGAGGAAAGTATTAGTAACTACACACCTCCCAGTATTTAAGTCTCTAAATTTACTTCCTTTTCCTTTTTTCCCCTCAAGAAATAGTGGAATGAAAAATTCAGTTCATTATTTTAAAATGCACAGTAAAAAAGAAGAGATTATTAAAGGCCAGGATGATGCAGTTAAGAAGTGGCCAGATGGACTGTTCAAAAACAGATGATATTCTTTATTTTACTCATCTTTCCTACAATAGGCTGTGCAGCTACATTACGTGCTTTTATATAGAGCCTCTTACCTTCTCTGAAAATACATCAGAAGCTAGGCAAGACTGAGGTATGATCCATTCTAGAAATCCTTTAGACTTAGAGGGCTCCTATACACGTGCAGGAAGCTGCTCCAACATGCTGTAATTACAAAGCATTGGAGCAGACAACAAGTCTACTGGAGCGTGGTAATTACCATGCTATAGCAGACTCCAACGTCACATGCATCAGCGTGCCTGCACTAAAAAATGGTGGTGGGGCACTTTGAACTAAAGCTGATTGAGCAAGATTTAGTTTACGCATCCCACCACCGTTTTTCAGTGAGGGGATGCTGATACATGTGATGCCCTGGGTGCTTTTAATTAGCATGGCTCTCAGAGCTGCCCTAATTAAAGTGCCCTCCTCCCAGAGCATGTCTATAAATGCTCAGAGTGAGTCCTCATACTACTATACTATCCAGCTACCGTTCATGATCAACTCAAAAGATAATGGATTCATTATCATGAAAAAAAAAAATCTTCCCATAGGTAAGAGCCGGAGTGACAATAAGAGTTGCTCAGGACTTGGTATCTTGCCAGAAAGAATTCATTGTCTCCAAGTGGCCATTCTTGATCTCTTCAGCGATCAGACGCTACCATTAAATCATAGCTATGTGTTGACATAACTTTTGCAGCAGTCTATACAGCTGCCAAATTCCTGTTGATATCATATTATCCCGAATTGTTATGATATAAAATATGTCTTAAATCCTAGGTTTATGCAGTTATTTATGTATATAGCATGAAATGTGCTTCCTACCACTCTTTGTGCTCCCTAAACCACATTACTACACTTCAGAAAAAAGATGGTGAGAAGACTTCATTGGAGGGGAAAAAAGGAGAATTGCTGGAATCTAAATCTAGGTTAAAATGAATGGAAAAATAGCTCTGTATTGCAACAACAATGAGTTCTAGAGGCAACAGGATAGTTCATTCCTCATTCAACCCTCAGCTTCTCTCCTGAGCTAGTCAGGCAAGGTGTCATGAAGTACAGAATATCTGAACTGCAACTCTAGAAGAGGGAATGATGCCTACCCAATTTTCAACTTTTCTTCACTTCACATAAATACAAATTTCAATTTCCTTTTTATGATATTGCATCATCAATCTGTGTTACTGAGATCTCAAGGCTAGAGTCCAGGCCAAATGAAATCACAGGTGGATGCGCTAGCCTCCCCAGCTGTACGTGGGGGGAGACACAGGATTGATTTCATTGTCAGTAAGCCTCAGGTTGGGTGATATGCATTCTTTCTTCCCGTGATACTCAGATAGTTCCTATTAACTCCTGGTTCCTATGAATTCTGATGCTTGGCTATTTTGGGGGGCTTGTACTCCTGGTCTTTGGCTCACTTCCTGGAGTGAACCTCTGTACCTCCCAAGTCCTGCACTCTCAGAGATGGTCCGACCTTTGACTTCTGATCCTAACCACTACACTTGACTGCCTATGTCTGGTACCCTACTTGTTTGTCCAGCCACCATTACTGCTGCTTTATCTGGGCATGACACTAACATGGAACTCTCTCCAACACACCCATAGATGTAACAAAAATTCCACTTTTGTATTCCACAGTCCATGTTCCCAGCTTTCGTATTCCAAAGTTAGTACTTCTGAGTTTTGTTTTCTAATATTCCAGCATTTGAATTTCTAAGGCCCCTGGCACACATTACATTTCTGGCATGATTAACATATTAATTGCAACATAAACAGCAACACGTCACACATTCACTGAATTTATAGTGCCATAAAGTGGCAAACCAGCCACAAAGATATGCCTCAAAATGCACAGCATTTGTGACCTGGTTTATATGGCATCAAAAATTGAACATGTGACAGGTACTATTACCCTAGTGCTAACAATCAGCTGATTGTCAGCATTGGGGTCTGCCCGGCCCCTGGCCTGGAGTCTAGCTGAAAGCTGCCCTGGTCCCAATTCTGACAAGCTGAATGGGGCATAACATTTCTCAGACCTCCAGACTGCCTGAACCTCTGTCAGCAGCCTAAGTTTTGCAATCCAGTGTCCTATGTTCCTATGTTTCCTATTCTGGTATTCCAAGGTCAAAGCTTCTGAGTTTTGTGTTCCAGATTTCCCATCCAGAACATTATGCCAAGACCAAATCTGAGTTCCAAAGTTCCAGAATGAGTGCCTTTCAGAGTAAACCTGGTCTAGATCTAACTTTAAGTTCTGGTTTGAGTTTGTGTGTCTCAAGTTTCTGAGTTTAGTCTGGTCCAAAGTGCTCAGATGGTGCTCAGGACAGGAAAATGGATTGGTGTTACATAGCTCTTCAGACTAGCACGGCCAGTTTTCTTTAGCTGGAGGCAATGAAGTAACCATTGAATGAGCTAGGTTCCATAATTGTGCCACCTGACCCCACCACAGCCCCACCAGTAAGTTGAACTGCCAATGCTCTAGTCCACTTGTACTTTCTTTTTAAGTAATGCTAAACCAGAGATAGAATAAGGATCTGGATCTTAACATTCCTAGGTTCTCGCTCTATATATCCAAGATAAAGCTAACTGCTCTTCCAAATACAGAGTGGAAATTAGAGGAGGAGGAAGATACAGGGAGCCACAGAACACTGAACTGAGAGACACCCACAAGAACAGCCCAGCCAGGACAGACGACAAGCACAAGAAGTACCCAGGTAAGAGACAGGAGCCAGGATAGTCCTAGCATTGTGAGATGGTGCATACACCCTCAGGAGGCCTTAAATGCCTCTACACTAATGCTCGTAGTATGGGAGGAACTTGCCCTCCTGCTAGCTAACACAAACCCAGACATAGTGGGGCTCACTGAAACTTGGTGGGATCCAATGCATGACTGGGTGGTAAACATCAAGGGCTATAGGCTGTATAGGTGGGCTAGAATGGGAAGGAAATGTGGGGGTGTGGCACTCTACGTAAAAGAGCAATACACATCCTCAGCAAATAGCACTGGGTCTGAGGTAGGGCAGACTGAGGTGCTCTGGGTCAGAAAACAAGGGGGTCGGGGGGAAAGGGACTTAACGGTGGGGGTCTACTACAGGCCACCCAAACAGGGGGAAGAGCTGGACCTGGAATTCTCCGGTCAGCTCACAGAGGCAGTTAAGTCAAGGGACGTGGTCATCATGGGCGGATTATTTTTGACCTGGAGTGATGTGGACAGTGGAGTTCCCCAGGGCTCGGTCCTCGGGCCCGCACTGTTCAACAGTGACTTGGACTAGGGGGTGAAAAGCACCTTGTTCAAATTCATGGATGATGATGTGGGGAGAAGTGGGCATGCCAGAAGAGAGGGACAGGCTACAACTAGATCTGGACAGGTTACAGAGGTGGGCAGATGAGAATAGGATGGGTTTCAACACTGACAAGTGCAAGGTGATGCACCTGGGGAGGAAGAACCAGCAGCATACCAACAGGCTGGGAAACTCCCTTCTTGTCAGCACAGAGGCAGAAAAGGATCTTGAAGTCACTATTGATTCCAAGATGAACATGGGCCTGCAGTGTGGGGATGCAGTCAGGAAGGCCAACCGCATCTTGTCATGTATCCACAGATGCATCATGAGCAGGTCCAAGGAGGTGATCCTCCCCCTCTATGCAACATTGGTCAGGCCGCAGTTGGAGCACTGCATCCAGTTCTGGGTGCCGCACTTCAGGGGGGATGCGGACAGCATGGAGAGGATCCAGAGGAGAGCCACTCACATGAGCGGGGACAGCAGGGTAGGCCCTATGAGGAGAGGCTATGGGACCTGAACCTGTTCAGCCTCCACAAGAGAAGGCTGAGAGGGGATCTGGTGGCCATCTATAAACTTGCCAAGGGGGACCAGCAGGCAATGGGAGAGTCCCTGTTCCCCCGAGCACTACTGGGAGTAACAAGGAATAATGGCCATAAGTTGACTGAGAATAGATTCAGGCTAGATATCAGGAGGCACTACTTCACAGTCAGGGTGGCTAGGAGCTGGAACCAACTTCCAAGGGAAGTGGTGCTCGCTCCTACCCTGGGGGTCTTCAAACAGAGGCGAGGCAATCACCTAGCCGGGACTGTTTGATCCCAGCATCCTTTCCTGCCCATGGCAGGGGGTTAGACTTGATGATCTGATTAGCTCCCTTCTGACCCTACTAACTATGAAACTAAGAATTAGCCATATTAGTGTGAAATCTGCCCTCTTCCAAATAAAACCACTTCTACATATTTTTTATAGTTCACCCACTTAAACTTGTTCTCTTGTAAGGAAGTCACTTTGAGCATGTTCTGATGAGTGCACATATGTAGGATTACGCATTTCCCGTGAGACAAATAGCAGCAACATATCTGTGACCCAGGTGGGGCTGAGGAGGCTGGGTCCAGCCTCAGGGGCCAGCAATCTTTCCTGGGATAGTGGGGGCCTCCAGGGGCCAGCAACCTTACCTGGGATAGTAGGGGCCTCCAGGGGGAGCAGCAGTGCTAAGCCAGCTGCTTGAAGCTGGGCAGACTCCCTCTCTGGTGGTGCAAGCTCCTGCCACATTCACCATGCTGCTTCTTTTAGTAGTGGGGTTTTATTTTGAGAGCAGGATCAAAAAATTAGAAGCAGGGCAAACAGGTGCATATATGCTGTGTGCAGTTGGCAGCGCCTCAAACTGCTTTGAGGTGCCACAAACCATATGTGCACACTCATCAGGACATGCCCTTTCACTACGGATTTTTGGTGCAATTCACTTCTAAGAGTTAATAAGATACCTAATTTAACAAACAGACAAACTGTATGCACTATATCAGGGGTATACAACCCCCAGCATGGGTGCCAGAGCACGGCATGCGAAGGCATTTTGTTTGGCATGAGCACCCTGGAGGAGATAGCAGGGAAGGGGCTTGGGCTGTGCTTGCACAATGAGGATCAGGGTCCTTGTGGTTGCCATGCCATCCCCCCATGGCATGCCAACATCTTCCAAAGTTGGGTTTGCAGGTATTTTTGGTGCTGTGCCCAAAAATGCTACCAACCCCCGCACTATACCAATGTATATAATTAATTATCTAAATATATACAGGAATTGCAAGTGGTAATAATATTTCAGTGAAGGAGCTAGGTTCTCATTCTAAAATATGCAAGAGGTGAGGATTTTTTAAGGTGATATTTTATTGGACCAACTGCATAGTTAGGACAAGCTTTTGAACTCACATTCTGATGAAGAATGTCATGCATTCAAAAGTATGTCTAACTCTATCCCCATTATTCGGTTTGTCCAATAAAAGGTACTGTCTTAAGAAATCCTTGCCTCTCACACAATTCCTGGACTATGACAGCTATAACATCTCTAACACTACTATTCTAAAATATAACAGACCAGCAATCCAGATAGTGTCAGTTTTATTCCAATCCAGTTCAAAGCACAATATTTGATCTCATTTATGTCATGCCAATGGACTTACGAGGCTAAAGTAAAAAATGAGCATGGATCTTTTACAATATAATTATCTTAATCAAAACTTTCTACACTCATATATGTACATGCTCCCTTTTGATCTATTTTCATAACTGCATTTATGGGATGCATTAAGAAGTATTCTTTGGTTCATTTTCACTATGAGATAAAGGACAAAACATTTTATCTAACATGCCCTCAAAAAGGAATTAATTTACGAGGAGAATGTAGAGGTGGGATTTCAGGTCAGGTCTCCCGGTATCAGCATCCTTGACTGAGCTCTTTGCCACTTCAGATGAATTTCCTCAACCATAACAAAGAATTCCCTGCACATTTTACCTGCCAGCTGGAAGCTACATTTGCCATCAGTGCCTAAGAAAAGCATACCTGGCCTCATGAGGCATAAAAAAGCATAATATGCCTGTAAAACAAACTGTTTTCAGGCTTTCTAAAGAACACAACTCCATCTTATCTAAATATTTAAAACATTAAAAAAAAATCCTTTGTAGATCCCTAATATTAAAGGATATTTTTCTCTCTATGAGCACATTATAAGGGAGAATTGCTTCTGCGCATCTTCAAATAAATTCTTTTCCCTTCTTCTTTCAAACCTCTGCATGTTTTTACCTTTTGGGAGCAACCCTATGGCCATGAGTTGAGCCCTGTGTCATGCAGCCTATCAAACTAGTCATCAGTACCACTTCTTCCATTATTCACATTCATAATATATCTCCTCTTGTTGGATAAGTTGTATAGAAACTCCCCGGGAATACTGAAGTGATATACAGTGTTATAAAAATATATGAAAGGGTGGTTGTTTTTAATAACTGCTTACAACTTCTGATTCTGACTGCCCACACTGATTGCATGTCCTCCCACAGTGATGGAAATTAATAAAATGCAAAGTACCTGTGCAACTTGAGTGTCACAGTTCCATAAACAGTAGTAAAGCCCAGAAGACGAACCCATCTTAGGAGAATGCAACGAAATATGCTTGGCTCAAAATACAAAATGACAACCTATGGAACAGAGAGAGAAAGAAAGTGAGCTTCAGAACCAGCTTTAACAAGGAAGTATTTCTTGATTCAAATGCAAAAAATGGATTTGTTCAAAATCAAAGAAAGAATATTTTCCATCTTGCACTACTGTATGTTGAGATTGTACAGCAAAGTCACAAGATAATCTTATCAAATAACGACACAGCTCTGAGCACCAACTCCCCTCTAAAGAGAACTGGCAAAGGCCTTGTGACAGACTGGGAAGAGAAAGCAGCTTCTACTGACTTTTCTTAACCAAGAAAAAGTATGTAAAACAAGGAAAGAGAAGACTGTAGACAAGAAGCAATTTAATGGACTGTCCTGATATACAGAATTGAGTTTGATCAATTATATTTACAGAGCTAGATTCAAAGGGATTTAGGCATCTAAAATCCCTTTCCTTTTGGAATCTGATCCACTACATTAACTTAATTATACTTCAAAGCCATTCTTTGTGATAAACATGGAAAAAGCTGAACATCTCATTTTTCCTCTTAAGCCCAACCTGTAGCACTGATATACCCTGTCCTCAGGCTCAGGATCCTGGTGTCACATTTGTCTCCTCTCCCTTACACTCTTCCCTCACACACTGTAAGCTCTCACCAGACCTTACTCTGCTTTCTCCTACAAGACTTCCCCTCCAAACTAAATAGTATTCTTCTTCATTTACTTCTGGGCTTCTTTTGTCTCAACTATAAGAAATTTCTTCCATTTAGCTTTCCTGAATATCAGCTCATCTCACTCTGGTTCACATAGAAAGCTGCTATTATGTTCCTTTTCCTCTTTCCCTACTCTAGCTTCCTTGCTGATAACCTTTCAACTTCCTTATTAAGCTAAAGTCTTTCTCCATTATTTTGAGACCACCAAACCATTTCTGCTGTTTAGCTACTCCCAAGCTTCCTTCCATGACACTTCCTTTTGTATCTTCCACCCACTTTTGTCTTTGAGCCATGCTGCATTTTATGCTTGTAATGTTCTCCCATGGCTAAGCCTTTCTCCTATCCCATACCTTGGAAACCTTCTTTTATAGCGCCACTTCTCCATCACCCATAGAAGAGATGGGTAAATAAGACCTGTACCCCTATGAAACTGGGGTCTCAGTCTTTGGGCTGGTACCATGTGTTTCTGAGCGTGAGAGGTAGAGGAGTGGAAGGTCAGTCCCAGCTCTGTCCCCCCTTGAACTCGCCTGCCATGACTTAGATAGAAAGAAGAAAAACAGTGGGGTCCAGTGATGTTGTTTGAGCAAGGAATTACCAATGCCACCCAGGTGTTAAATTCTCACAAAGTTATTTTATTCCCCAGCAGGGATCTTTTGAACAGCAATAGCCTCACTAATTATCTCATTAGTGAGGGAAGTCCAGGCTGCAGATAAGAAAACTTGGTGCCAGGTACTTCATTGATACATTTTAATTAAATACCGGTGCCACCACTAATTGCCTTTTTAGGGAGGCACGTTCCCCGCATCTTTCTGTACATGTTGTGCCGGGAGCAGCCCCAGCTGTTCCCTCATCGTCCGTCCCCACACCTACAGCACTGATGCAGTCCCAACAAGGTGTGAGGGGTTTATACTTGTTTTCCCTGCCCATGTCTCTCCCTGGGACACTCCCTTCTCTCAGGAATCCTGCCGAGCCACGTCACAGAGCCTCGGCTCTTCTCCTGAACTCACCAAAGCAGCTGTAATTCCCAGGTAAGCAACTAGCTTTGTGGCTGACTTGCTGCTGTCTGGAGTCCCTCAGTCTTGGTGTCTTCCTGGGTCCCAGGTCCAGTTGTTCTCTTCTCTGTCTCAAATGCCCCGTGTTCGTTCTTTAGTGCCCAAAGGCAAAAGGTGTTTGTTCTGTCACCCTGTTTATGCCGGCCGTGGCAGGCTAATCATCCCGCTTCTCCCCTAATATGAACTCCTTCCTTCTGATGGGGTGCTTTCTCTGGTCAACCTAGACTGAAACCCCCCATAGTAGCAGGACTCCTGCCTGAGTCCCTGTTACACTGAGCTTCAAGGTTTGGGTGCAACCTTGCTTGTCCTAGAACAGGATTAGGCAACATTTTTTGGCCAGAATGCCAAAAAACCCACAATGTCTACCTTGGAAGGTGCCAGAGTGCTGACATGCCGGAGCCCAGAGCAGCTGTTTGCAGCTGCTTAGAGCCCAGGCTGGCCTTGCATGCCATGCTCAGCATGCATGCCAGGGGTTGCTGCCCCTTGTCCTAGAAGCTCTTAGCATGTTGGGGCAGAAAACTTTTATAAACTGTAAGAAAATAAAATTGGAAACTAATTATGAGAAAGTCTGTGCCTTCCTCTGTGTTTGCACAATAACAACCACAAGGACAGAGTACCATAAATATTAACAAACAACAAGTTACATAGATATACTTGGTTCAGAATTACTAAATAGTAATAGGTCACTCTCAGCATAGAGGAAAAAATGCACTGAAACATCTAGGATCATTTGCTACTCAGTCCAGTGTACAGCTGGTGCATTCTGGCAGTGATGGTATTATTGTGCCTACAGGCTGCCACATGATATTTTCTTAAGTAAATGCTTTTTTTTCTCTCTGAGAATTCTAGCTCAAGACATTGGCAGGAAGCCCAGAAATAAGTCCTTTGGGTAGCATAGATGAATTTAGGAACACTGGAAGTGAAGATGGCAGACGTGCCAATTTAGAGAGAAAGCAGGAAGAAGCTTCTGTTACAGTGATTTTTTTTTAGCAGAATCAAGAAAATAAAATCATATTTTTCTGAATCCAAACATAATGCAAATTTTCTTCTGCTTTTCTCATCATTGGTTGACCAAATATGTTTCATGGAAGCAGCGATTCATAGACATTTGATAACAGTCACAGGGACAGAAGAGAGAAGCATGCAGCAGTATCTTATGATATTTTTATCAGTGACAATACAGCTCAGTAGAGCTCCTGCCAGTACTATTCAGCCCCACTACGAATAATGTCAGCAGGTTAAAAAAAGACTTTGTATAGTCCTTCTGCTCCTTAAAAATAATTCTTGTATGGGATGAGTAGGGATATGTTGAACCGTGAGAAAAATGACACAGCACCAAACAGTGAAGACAAGTGGACCTTAAAATCTTTCTATAATTACCCAAACCAAGATTCAATCATCTCAAGAATGCATACTCTTGACGTAGGTTCAAATATCCCAGGAGTAATACTACTCACTGATAAAGTAGTGACACTCTTTATGTTCTCCATGCAAAACAGGGAAAAGGATAGCACTTTTTTTCTGGACTCCTCATTCCCACCTTTGATAGCTACTTGAGGTGGTTGTGATTTTTTTTTTTTTGAGTAAACACTTCTGCATTGAAAAAGCCCAGTTCATCAAAGACTAAACTGTTCATGACCAAGAATATGATGAATTCCCCATTTTAGAAAAAATCTGAAAAGGGATCAGAATTGTCAAAACATCCTGTTTTGATATTTCCAAGACTGAAGAAAAAATTAGTTTGGAGTCAAATTGACGTTTGTTTTGAATTGACGTTTGTTTTGAGTCAAATCGATGTTTGACAATTGAGTCAAATTGACTCTGAAGCAATCAATCAATCAATCAATCGGCACCATTGTTCTTTACAGATTATGGTGTATGCATTGATGAGTTCTTTGATAGTTGCTGAGTCCAATGTGCCAGCTACAAAGTCTGGCTTTCAATGGCAGATACTAGAAATGTTGCAGATTTACACAGGAAATGGCACATCTACACATGCAATTAGCACATAGCAATAAATTCCAGTACAGTTCATGCCTGACTTTATTGCTCCCGGGCATAGCATTTAGATGTGTACTTGGGACTGCAACACATTGAGCTGGGGTAAAGCAACTCCAGCTGGCAGGGAGTTAGCCTACCAGCCCAGGGCTACTTTGACCCAGCTCAAAATGCTGCAGAGGGACTCGCTGGGTCACAAGGGTGCTCCAGTGTGGGGCTAGCCAGCAGGCATCCTCTGCACCGTAGCACCCTTGTGCCCCAGCCAGCCTTGTCACCATCTACTTGTGTTTCACTGCACATAAGTACTCCGCTATAGGATAGTACTTGTGTTGGGCAGTATTATCCTACAGCAGAGTTAATTAATTTACTGTACACTAATAGAGCCTCACATGTAGACAGTGACATTTTACTGCAGAGCTAAATAGTCAGCTCCACACTAAAGCATTTCGTGTAAATGCACCCAAAATTAGTAACACTAGTCCTGATACTGAGAGTGGACAGAAGGAAAATACTGCCCTGATTCCAAGCTAGAAATGTTAAGAAGGAATCAAACACTGACATCGGATACTAAAGTTTCTTAGAACACTGAAATGTGCAGGACTGAAATCATTAAAGCCACAGAATTTTCTGACTAAGGGAAGAACAGCTTTCTCTGAGATGAAATCTAACACAGCAATTGTGTTGTCTTGAACTGACCTGTATGAGTAGCTCATGATAGGATAAACTACATCTCGAATAGACCTGTCTGCAGAGCTGTGGAAGACAACATCACTTAAAACAGATGTATGGCACAAGTTAGTGTGTGATGCCAAAAGGTGAAGACTTTGCAGGTAGTGGGGCAGGTCCTACACGTTGATGAAAACTGCCCCAGGACCTTAGGTAAGCAGACATTCCCAGGGTACAAGTAGCTGGAGAACAAGGTGCGCCACATCTACTTGTCCCCAGGGAACCAAACATCTGTGCTTCTATGGACACGGCCACTAAGTTTCCAACAAGATGAGTTATAGAGATCAGACATGAAATGTAGAGATATGAAATGTAAATATTGTAGAGTTCAGGTATGAAATGTGTAAGGACCACTTGAAGTGTCAAAAAGATCCACGGGGCAGAGAAAAGACAGAGCAGTGCATGCACAGGTAGTGCACCCTTGCAGCACTGAGAACACTGGACTGTGAGGTATATGGCACTGCAGACATGTTTGCAGCCCCACATGCTGCACAGCTGTGCTCATCTGGACATGCCCAGTATGTCTTTGAACCCTGTCCTCTCTTTTCTTTTATTGTGCTTATATACTTTTAAAGCACATAAATATTATCCAGTATGTGAAGACACTTGTCAGTTTTTCAATCTTGGGTCTGAGAAAGGTCTTCTAGCAACAGAGATTATGTTTGCCATGTTAGGTAAGATTCCCATGCAAACTCATCATAGTCTGGCACTATGATTTCTAGAAAAGGGTCCAACTTGTATGTGGAAACAATGCCATCTTAGCAGATGGGCATGAATGCAAGCATTCCTGAGCTAATGTACAGCACAGGCATCACAAATCAGTATTAAGGACATGACTTGAAGCCCAGATTGTCTGTAGGAATATTAATGAATGTACAATTTGCTACAGTTCTCAAACAATTAAATACCTTAGAAGTAATAACAATACCATATATTTTCAGACTAATTACTGCCCCCCCAAATTTCCTTCTTCCTCCCCTAGATACAAACATTTTTAAAGTCACCTGTATTTTAAAAATTAAAATAATGTAAAATGCCTGTAGTTCTATGATACCATCTTATTTTTGTCACCGCCTTAATTTTTTCACATCTCAGAAACTAAACATTGTTGGGCTGGATCAGTATTTCAATGAAAGGACTCTACAGAACACACAGTTGTCATAGAAAACCATACTAGTTATTCAATAAGATTTATTCTTGCCTTCAGTTTGGACCAGTGCCCCAGCATAAAGTATTGGAGCCAGTCTGCTAATGAAGGTAATGCCTTTCTGATGAGGTATAAAATTATTGTCTTAATAATTTGTGATGATTGAAAATCCTTTGACACACTTCAGAAAAGTAAGCAGGCTAGCTCTGGTGGCCTGACCAAAGTCCAGCTTGGACTTCTACCTACCTACCTACATCCTTCCCATAGTTCAAAAAAAAATCTTTAATTTGGATGACACCCTATAGAGCCAAGAGAGGGAGAATGAGAAATGTGGAGCCAGAATGAGATGGTATGCAAGTCAATGAAAAATTGGTTCAGTGCTGCTGTAACTTTCAAGTTGCTCTCCATCTATTTTATCCAATAAATAGGAAGTGAAAGAAGAAAAGGGATGGAAAGTAGGTTATAAAATTCGTAACCTGTGGTCTTGTGGTTACAGCACTATGCTGGGAAATTGGAGGGGATGCAGGTTCAAACCCATTACCCTAAATGTTGGAATGGCCTTCCTCTTCCTGTTTGTCACCACACCACAGTTGCAGGCTTTATACACATACATATGCATCTGGAGCTATGTATGGAACTATGTACCTACCCAACCAGAGGGCAGCCTACTGTACATATTCAGTAGCTATGTGGACATGTACACACCTATAGTACACAGGGAGTACAATTAATGCTGAAGTGCCCAAACCAGCAATTATGCAGAGGGGTAAAGTAAGGAATCTGCAGGGACTCCAGTCAGGTTGCATTCAAGATGCTCCTGTGACCTGGGACAAGGTACTTCCCATGTATGTGCGGTCCTGTAGATCAGCACTCTGGATAAGTTACATGTTTGCCTGAAGTTGGGTTCTGAATTGCATTCTATATTCTGGTTACATTACTTTTAGTAAAGTAGCCCATCCAGGTGCCCTTTTCACCCCAAGTCTGGGCACAGCAGCAAGGCCTTGAGCTGCCCTTTGACTGGCTAATCATTAGGTCATGCTTCCTTGCACTGGGAAAGTATTGGACCCCATATTTCTATCCTACCAATGCAAACTCCTAGAACAGAGATAAGCAAGTGATATATTCAGCAGCCCAATTTCACTCTGATTAAGTATGAGATAATGGGGTACATATGGACTGTTTAACACCTTAACTGTTTTTTAAATTTGTTTTTTTATAGTATGTGGGAGAAAAATATTCTAAAATGCTAACTCAAAAGGAGCTGTATGGGACTTCTTTATTTATATATCATGTGTAATGTGCATATGCAGGACTCAAACACTGTGTATTAATTATCAATATCATAAAGAACAAGGCTCAATGGTGTAAAGCCATATATATATGCTTAATTGAAAATATGTTTCTATTAACATTTCAACTGGCAAAAAAATGTTCTTTCACCGTTAGCTGCATTTATAGCACTACATATTTTTCCATTGTTTTACATAAGATTTGCAATGTGCCATTATAAAACATGACACTTAGGTAGATGACAACAGTTAACTGAATGATTTAATTTAGCTACTTTATCTGAGGACAACCTTAAAAAAAAAATCAGTCTCTTAGTGGGTGCATTACTGTGGTCTTTTCTTAATGAAGAACTGATCAGCCACAAAGTAGAAGAGAATTAGATTTAAAGAGTTAAAACATTTTAGATGAAAGTAAAAGTCTCTATTCATCTAAACCAATAGGTAAATACTTGCTACTTACTTTAACAAGGCAGTTAAGGAAGTGTATTTGTCACTTTATACATAATTAAATGCAATATGCAGTACAGTATTTCACTGAAAACCTAAGTCTACTATTTGGTTTTTAAGTCCAGTTTTGAGAGTTCATGAAAAAGATGCCTTCTGAAAACACAGACCGTATTACAATTATACTGAAATAAGCTTTGTAAGAGCTGCAACTGAACTATGACTTAATAGACTACATTATTCAAAAACATTTTCTTTGTATACTTAATACTGTAATAAGGCCATAGCAGAATCCAGGACCTAGGTGGTCCTAATCAAAAGGTAAGGGAAATTCATACCCTGCCACCTATAGCAAGCCCAGAGCAGCACTGTGGTCCTAGCTGGACTGAGGCAATCAAGGCAGCCAGTCTCCTGAAGACACAGGCAACAGGCCTCACCTACTCCATCTCTTAAAAGCAAGGCTAAAGTTCTTGCTCCTGACCCTTTGTGTACTATCTTGCTCCTTCTCTGGTCAAAACCAGAGAAACAGACTCTGACTCTGACTTCTGATTCTGGTAAGATCCTTGGCATCCCAACTCCAGTTTTTAGCTCTTGATTCTAATTTGACCTCCAGCTCTGGCTTTGGTTTCTGATTCTGGTTAACCCTTGGCTTACCCTGTCTCCAATTCTGGCTTTTGGCCCATTTCTCTTGGCTATAGCTCCTGGTTTCAGTCCCAACACCAGAGCCCTCCACACCCCCAGTTCCTTGGAAACCAACCTGGACTGCACACGTGCTTCAGGTGCATAACCACTAGGCAAGACCACCAACACCCTTGTCCTTAACAAATAAAGCACTTGTGATACATAAGCAGAGCATGAAAAGCACCCAGAAACATCACTGGACTGCTGTGCAAACCTTAACAGATGTAAAGCAAAAAGGAAGAATTTTTATCTAGGTATTTCCAAGGAAAACCAAAACAATATATATTTTTTAATGAAAACATAAAACTTGCAACTGTATTGGATTATAAATATCACCCACTGTGCAGCTCAGCTACAAAGGGCTTCCCACTCTGGTTCTTTGCATAATGAACACGACGTGATGTTTCATACTGAGTTTATGATAACAATTATCTGGGCACTTTGGCTCTTCAAGGACACTGCCTCAGGAGCTATGGTAACTGTTGAACCAGTTTTTCATATGTCATTAATAAGTTTATGTAGGAGTTTTGTTGGCTCCAGATTTCAAGATTGGCACACTAAGAATGTAGGAGGTGCACAAATTAAAACAGATATTTCCAAGGAAAACAATCACAGCGTAGTGGACTCTATCACCATTCCTGTGCTGCCAGGTATTTTGACTGACAGTAATAATCCCCCCTGCCAGCTTTAACAGTCTGGAAATCTCTCTCCACATCATAACAGTTCCCAGCTTCCAAACATGGCACACCTCACTTCTATTAACCAAACCTGGACCTCACTCTTGGAATTTTGAGCATTTAGAGAAGGGGTCATTTTGTAGCATACACATTCTCAGAAACAATAGGCCATAGTGTAACAAGCCATCAAGACAAGTGATGGATTTTCCATTACTTGATGTCTTCAGATTAAGACAGAATGGAAGATATGTTTTGGATGACCACACAATACTGGGTACTAACTGGCTGGGCAGTCTGTGATGCATAGGAGGTCAAACTAATCTAATGATCCTCTCTGGCTTTAAATCTTTACATTTAAGAGAGCACATGAATTTCAGAGAAGTTGTTGGATAATAAAAGAATTCAGTGAAATGACAATGCAGAGGAAGGAGCAGCCTAATCTAAAAACCCCAAACTGGGTACATATTTTTAGACAACGTTGCTACATTTCAAACAAATTCAGACCAGCTTGCAAATTTTGATCAAAACCATGTGAATCTAATTTATAGCCTCCAAAAGCACAAGACCTGGGTGGCTTTAGCTGAGTTTTGCACTGAAATTTGGAGTGTCTGAATCTGAAATCCAAAGTGAAACAAGAGGGCTTAGAGAGTAGTAATAAATAACTCAATGTCTAGTTGGCAGCTGGTATCAAGTGGAGTGCCCCAGGCTTTGGTCCTGGTCTGGGTTTGGTCAAAGTCTTCATCAATGACCTGGAAGAGGGCATAGAGTGCACCCTCAGCAAATTTGTAGATGAACCCTGGGGGAGTGGTAAATACACTGGAGGGTAGGGCTAAGATTCAGAGTGACCTGGACAAATTGGAGGATTTGGTCAAAAGGAATCGCTTGAGGTTCAACAAAGACAAGTGCAAAATCCTGCACTTAGGACAGAACAATCCCATGCACTGGTACAGACAGGGGGGTGACTGGCTGGGCAGCAGCTCTGCAGAAAAAGACTTGGGGGTTACAGTGGACAATAAATTGAATATGGGCCAGCAGTGCGCCCTTGTTGCCAAGAAGGCTAATGGCATACCGGGCTGCATTAATAGGTGTGCTAGGTGTGCCTTCAACTACCTAAAGTGGGGTCGAAAAGAGAAGGGAGCTATGCTGTTCTCAGTGGTAGATGACAGAACATGGAGCAACAGTCTCAAGTTATGGGGAAGGAAGTTTAGGTTAGATATCAGAAAGAATTTTTTCACTCAGAGGGTAGTAAAACACTAGAACAGGTTACCCAGAGAGGTGGTAAAATCTCCATCCATGGAGGTTTTCAACACCCAGCTAGACAAAGCTTTGCCTGAGATGATCTAGTTGGGGATGATCCTGTTTTGAGCAGGGGAGTGGACTAGATGACCTTCTGAAGTCCCTTCCAACCCTAATTTTCTGATTTTATGAAGCAAACTAAAGCTGTTAAAATTTCTCAGTCTTCTGCAAATTAACAGACACCGAGGGAAAGATCTTAGATTGTGTATGTCCAGTTTGAAGTGTATCACTGCTTTAGAACAAAAGGTTTGGAGTTCTACATGACATTTGATAAAACTAGCACACACCAGTTTTTGAACTAATTAGTACCATATCTATGGTACTGACATAGATGTATAGAAGATCTTACAGTCAAACTATGCATTATTCTAAACTATATGAGAGAATGAGTAGAGTGAATATAAGTAACCAAAAGATTTAGGAGTTCCTTACCAAATGAAACAGTTTAATACGTGAAAGAACCTAATTAGAGTGTTGTTTACCAACATGTAAAAACTAAGAAAAAATAGCTCTTACTTCATAGACTATGGTTTACCGGTATGTCCACATCTGGCATTAGAAAAATAACTAACTGCCACCAGCTCTGAACATGTTTTATGTAACCTACTCCTCAGAGTGTATTTATGTCTCTTCCTGCTTGCAAACCACTGAGGATGAGTCTATTACAGCCGGCCAGCACAGGATTCTTCAGTTCAAGCGCTCTCATGCTAGGGAATATTTTTAATATTGTTCTTGTAATTGGACTGTGCGTTCTTACTTGTATGGTAAGCAGCACCAGTTAAATTATGTCAGACAAAAGACAGATGAAATGGATCTATAGAAGATTAAGCCATGTATACTCCAAAAAGCTGTCACCTTTACCAGGAGACTGACTAAAGTTTTTCCAATCTGAGATCATTTCTAGTGCTGTAAATGCGTGATGTAAATATTTTACACTATTGTCCTTTGCACTTTATCATTCCTGTGTGCAGAACTGGCCTTTATACAGAGTGCAGAGTTACTCATACTCCAAGGACCCTGTGTCTGGAAGCAAACACAATTAGCACTTCTGGATGGCATGGCATGGCAATGCTTCAAGGTGTAACTACACTTTGTAAGTGAGAAACCTTATATAGCAGGGTAACTAAGGGTTGGGGGGGAAATTGGGGCAGCAGTCCCAGAGCCACCTTTGTAAGGGGGTTAAAAAATAGCTGTCACTACAGTAGTGGCTGACTGCACCATGGCCACTGGCACTATGGCAACCAGCACCACCTAATCGCTGAAACTGTCCCGGGCATGGAGCTACCTTGCAATGTCTCTGTTAATAAAGGAGTGCTCGTCCTGCATGCCTGCAGCAGAAGTAGATTGATTTCAAAAGCTCATGAGGCCATCCTTTTATATCTCCCTGAGCTCTCAGTTTTGAGCTTACCATTAACAATTACTGTTAACAGAGTTTACCTTACGGTGGTTTCTTTTGTTGTTTAAACTTACATTACTATGTGTATGTATATAGGTAGGAAAAAACTGACTGCTACAATATTTGCATCTAAGTTCTTGCATCACATCCAAGCATAGTATCTGTTATTGCTACCAGCTGTAATTCCCAGGCAAGAAATGCAAATACAGGCCCCAATCTTGCAACTGAATCTATATAACAAATTTCTTACTCTCCATAATACTGTACCTTCAGCTTAGGATTCCTCCTCTGCTAATCAGCAAGCTTACTGCCCTACTCCTTCCCTGGCAGGCCACAAATTTCAGGTATGTTGTAGTTCCTAACTTACCACCTTGCCAGAACTCTGCCCTTTGCTGCCTGTTGCCATGCAGCTCACACCTAGGTAGCCACCTACAGCCTATAGCCCTTACCTTCCCCTGGCTACTTACTCTCCTACAACTGGCCCTGCACAGCTGCCTGCACCAAAGTTGCAACTCCAGCTGTGCTCACGTGGCACAGTTCAAAGCTGTATGCTGGAACACAGCACAGCACCACATTACCACAGCACCCAGATAACCTGTAGCTCCCAGTCCCCTTTTCCCTGCACCCCCTCCCACACCTCAAGTTCCCGGCACAGTCAGGCCCAGGCCAGGCTGGTGCTGCACTGTGTTCCCACATGCTGCTTTGGACCACATAGGTGTAGCTGGAGCAGCTGGTGGGGCTCCTGCCTGACCCAGACACTCAGGTCAGAGCAGAGGGTGCAGGGAGAACTGCGGGGAGCTCATGTGTGCATAGGTCTGTGTGCGTGCGTGCATGTGCACACACACACACACACACACGTGTCTGCATGTGCATGCGTGTTTGTTCACACATGCCTGTGTGCATGTACGCATGCACGTGTGTGGCTCTGAACAGCTCACCAAAACTCTTTAAGTGGCACTCCAGCCCAAATAATAGCTCATCCCTGCTCTATAGGCTTTCTCCTTCTCCTCTGAAAGAAAAGCTATCACCGATTTGTATATACAGGTTTCCTTTGTAGCATGTTGTTTGATTCTATTTTTAATCTCAGTGCTTTACAATTAACCCAAAAATATTTTCCTTTCAGAATGTCAGTATAATTCAACCTATCAATACTAGCTTCTTTAGATTAACTTTAGGATAACTTTCCCTAACCTGCAAGTTATGTGCTGATACTTAAGAATACTCAGCTCTTCCTATTAAGAACAGACATCAAATTACTGAAATTCAGTTTTTAGTCATAGCTTCAAAAATGGATCAGCAGGATTTTCCATTCTAAAACTTTGTCCCTTAAAGTTTATCCCAGGCAGCAACTAACCCTACAAAGCATAACAGACCTTAACAGATCCTTTGTGTTGGAAATACTCTATATTAAAATTGACACTGATCCATACCAAAGCTACATAGGTCACTTTAGAGACTCTTCTGCTAATACCTGAAATTCCATATTGGGAATACCTTCTGCCCCCTTACACTCCAAGCAAAAAAACATAAATTTCCCTTCCTGAAATTTAAAATCAGTGCTCTTTGCCCTGTGCCCTGTGGCCAAAAAAAAAAATAAGTCTATTACCATCTTCTTTATAACCACCTTCCACATATTGGAAAAGTGTTATCAAATCTCCTCTCAGTCTTTTTTCTAGACTACATAACTCAGCCATTCAAACCATTTCTTATAAACCTGTATTTATGCATATGAATGTTCCATCTTAAATGCATTACTGAATTTCATTCAATTGATTTCAGACCATTTTCCCAGTTTAACAAATTCATTCTGAATCCTGAGCCTATGCTCCAAAGTGTCTGCCATTCCAGTTCAGTGTCATTTGCAAAAGTTGCCAACTGTGCACGCAATCCCAGCCCCCAAACCTCTGGGGAGCTCTACTCAGTATCAGCAAGTAATTGATGACTAATCTTTGAGTGTGATGATCTGAACAGTTAAGTATTCATCTGTAACAGATTACTGAGTAAGGGCGAATGCATGGCAGCAGGCTGCTGGGCTGGTAATTATGTAATAGGAAGCCCCTACTAAGAAGGTTGTGGCTGGAGCCAAGGGAGCCATATGAGCTACAGGAGTTAACAGCATCATTACTTACCATTTATCACTGACATGCACCACGAAGATGGCTCTATACCCAGCTTTCAGCAATGGCTTCATCCCTGCTTACCCCTTCCCCAAACTCCTGGCCCTTCTACGTCCTGTGGGCCACATGATAGAACTCCACAAGCTGAAAGATTCAGTCCCTGCTCTAGGGAGCTTTCTTCCCCCTCCTTCTTTTTACATGTACTTCCTTGATAGAAAATCATAACAAAGAACTGTTTTCTTCATGGTATCCTCAGTTTAAATTGATGGTGCTACTTTGCCACCCTCTTTGCCATGCCACTTTGAAGGTTTGGGGATGAGGGAGGAAAGTGGGAACAAATCAAAATTTAAACAAAATCAAACCGATTGAGGATGCTGTACTTCCCACCCATCCATACTCCCATTCAAAACAGAATGCAGGAGCAGGAAGGGTTTTGCTGGAGAGAAAGAGTCATACATTAAACATATTGTTCCTGTACAGGCTTTGTATGATTAAACAACCTCCTTCTGTTCCTCTTGCTATCTTTTCATCCTGTAGTCCAACATGAACTGCCTGAAACCACATGATAGAGTAGTCCCTCTTAAGCTGTAAGAGCCTGCTGATATCAGTAGCATCAGAGAAAGAGGAAAAGGAAAAGGCTTAGTAGCTAAAGTAAGAAGATTAGTGTGGCTATGTTGAACCTAAGCCAGCAGCAGGCTCTCCAGGATGATGTGTTAGCGAGACAGTGGAAGAAACTAAGGAATCCCTGAGAAGAATCACAAAAAGATTAAGGGAGTCCTCAGCTATTTACAGAAATCAGGAGAAACATTTTTCCCCATGCAAATATGGGTACAGGACCTCAAGCATTTAGAGGAACCTGGCAAGCTGAACAAAAGAAAAACCACAAACAGCAATCTCTGCCATTGAAGCTTGGGATGAAGATGGAATATTTATCCTCACTGGAGAGGCAGAGCTATGGGGACCCACTTTGTTTGGATGATTGTAGCCAAATCAAAGGAAGCAATGAGAGCGGAAGAAAAGTTAAGAAAATGGAGACTGTGAAATGGCTGGTGCCGGGTCTATGAGAGCCTAAGGAAGTGAAGATCTACTATGGAAGGTTTCTTCCATCTTGTAGTTTCCTACTAACACCCACCATTCTGGAATCAATAGCAACAGCTAAGTCACTAAAGCTCATAAGCTTATCTCATGTCCTTGGTACAATGTTTGTGGAGAAAAAAAGAGGCATATATTCTGATCTTCCACACAATTGTCACTGGTACCTGATGCACTAGGTTGAAAATGCCCAGTTGTGGCTAGGTCGGTGGGCTAGACACCAATGAGGACACAGTTTATGATTAATATGCAATATTTATTTGGCTTTAACCTATAAAATATTGACAACTCAAACAAATGATTTCTTATATAATACTAATTTATGACAACATACAATAATCAAACAATCAAAGTTGAAGACCGATGTCCATTGGGTCACGAGGTTCGGGTCAAGGCCCCCTGCTTTCAAAACCACGAGTGGTTTTCGTGCGGCTGGCCAGGGCCCTAGTTTCAGACCTGGTCAACGGCTCATATTTCTTAAAAGGTCATTTAACAATCAAAATATAATCAAAATAACTACAAACAGCTAAATGGGAAATTACGTCCGTTGAGCCACAGGGTTCAGATCAAGGCCCCTTGCTTTCAAGATCGCGGACAACTTTGGTGCAGCTAGCCAAGACCCTAGACCTAGACTTGGTCAATGGCTCATGTCTGTTACAGGAAAGACAGACAAATACAAACATAAATGACTACAGTCTTACATGCATGCTTACCACTACAGCAAACAAAAGGAGTGGCTTCATGGCTGGGAACGTTAGTTTCTTTGCGGAGGCCTCAAGAACGACAGGACCTCGTGGCTCTACCCTTTTATACCCTTACTTTTTTCACTTATTTTTACTGGCCAATTGTGTTACCTTCCTGCCAGCATTCTGTTCACTCGTCAGTAGCCCCTTCCTCATGCAGTCCCCTCATTGTCTTCTGCTTAGCCAGTTATGTTGTGATTTCTTTCCTGCTTCGATGGCAGTTCGATGCGGTTGACTTCCCTGCCTCGTGAGCGTGACAGGGGTCACCCGTCCAGAGGCCCGTGTTATGGCCTAGCATTCTGTCATTTTGCTGCAGCCTGGCCATTCATCTGGGGAGATGCCCATGACAATACCATGAACAAAAATACGTCTAAACGCTTATTTGAACAGCAAATTAAAAAATAGGTAAAAAATATGGATGAGTAGCAAAAAATAGCTAGGCAGCTGTGTCCAGTGGGCACATATTTTGGCATTTAACTTGTCACAATTTTTATTAAATATAATGAGAATTTATCTTAAGTAATCTATGCCTTATTATCATTTAGATGTGAACTCAAATGATCTGAAAACAGTCATTAGTATTGTTTAGCTTGTTTTACTAAAATATATTAGCTTTGTAATCTAGTTCATTATATTAAATTTTATGCATTACTTCTAAAATGTAAAATTAAAGGGGTTTAAAACTGTGGGAGAGAATCCATTCATTACAAAGTCAAACCCTGATGATATTTTGTAACTACACTGTTAAACTGGTGTGTATGCGCATGTGTGCGCGCACACACACACACACACACACACACACACACACACACACACACACACACACACACACACACA
>NW_017728886.1:29758369-29764919 GCF_001723895.1 Crocodylus porosus
ACACACACACACACACACACACAAAAAGCAACTCTCCCTTCCCCAAAAAACCTAGCAAGCATAACAGTGATGAGTGTTTCAAGAAAAGTTGTTGAAGGTCACTTTTTAAACTGATAAACCCCGAAGTACAAGCAGTGCTTCTCTAGGATAAAACATACTTCAGCAATAGCTAGCCTCCATGGAAACATTTTATTTATTTATTTATTTATTTATTATAAGCCCCTAAGAGGGGCGGGTCTTAAGCCAGATCCCTTACTCAGGGTTCTGGTCCAGTAGCACAACTAGGGTGGGCAAGAAAGGCACCCACCCCAAGCACCAAGTTAAAAGGGGTGTCAGAATCATCCTCCATGCCTGTGGAGCCCACACCTCAGCAGCATTGCATGCCAGGAACTCCAAAACAGTTCCCAGCTGCTGTTGCTTTAAGACCAACAGATCTGGGGCAGACAGAACATGTACAATGGCAGCAGCAGCTTAGCCACTAAGGCTGCTGCCCCGCACCACCCCCCCATGCTTGGGCTCATGCCCTGTCACCCCATTCTCAGAATCTGTGCCCTGCTCTCACCACTCTCAGAACCTGCCTTCTCCCCCCCCACAGTTTGCCCAGGTACCAACCTGGTTTGTTATACCACTGTTCCGGTCAACTGAGTAGGTAGCTCCCAGTTCACTATGCAAACTTCTGTGGTTTGCTTCTTGGCAGAGACTAACCCTAGGTGTCTAACAAGCCTATGGTTCTATCAGGCCTCGGAGCAATGAAAAAATGTGTTGCCATGCTGAGTGTTGCAATGCCTAATTCAATGCTTGGATCTAATATGAAGTAATTCTCTCAAGATCATGAGGAAAGCTTAGAAAAGAACAAGGAATTTAGGTCTCTCCAGTCCTAAAGTAGTGACCTTGCCAGTGAACCATCTTCTCTTCTATGGTACTCAGCTACAGATCTTTGAAAAGGTTCTTATATGTTTCTATCTGAAGAAAACTGTCAAAGTAAAATCTTGGATATGTGTGCTGCCAATACAGAGAGTTGGTTCTGACATGTGCAGACAGCCTAGGCTAGTGGAAAATTCCATAGCATGGTCAGAGCCTGCCCCCTGCTTGACCCCTGCGCCTGCCACTCAAACATGACCTAGTTTTCAGCTTGCACATGCTCAGTCGTACGCAGAACCTGATCTGACGCATGCTCAGTCCTTCTGCAGCATGACATAATTTGACCAGAAAATTCCATGAGCAGAGCGATTTGATTGGCCACCATATTCTTATAAAGGTTTGTGAGTCCCCACCGTGGTGTGGGTGTTGGTGATTGGCGTAGGTGTTTGGTGTGTGAGGGTTTAGGAGAAAGAGCTGCTCAACCTGTAAACAGAGGCTGCTATTAGCAGGGACTGTGAGACAGGGAGAGATTGGGTCTCAGGCCCTGGGTCTTCTCCTTTTAACTCCACACTTTGTATTAGTTTTCCCAATTTCGTTTATCTTCGTATTGATCTTCTGGTTATTGGACTGACTCTGGCACCGGCTACCGACTACGATTTGGATCATCCCAACCTACCTTGATCATGACCTCATCTCATCCTACCTGGCATTCAACCTCGGCACCGTTCACCACTCTCTGATCAACCGTTGTCCATTTGGACTGGCGTCACGATGTTTCTTCGTTCTACGAGTTACAGTTTTCGTTGTTCGCTTCCATTTCCCATTTAATGAGCTGTTGACCAGCCCTGGGACTAGCTAGTGGGCAGCCGCACCTATCCCTCAGGGGGTAGAAAGCAAGGGCTCACTAGCAAACCCCGTGGGCCAACAGACCCCTTTGTCGTTGTTTATTCGTTCCATCACTGTAACTGAAGAGCATCGTTACCTACGCCTCACAAGCGTAAGTTAATAAATCTACCTTATTTGAAGCCATACGAGTCTTGTGCCTCAGAACTCCTCGCCAATAATCCCGCCTATTTCGTTCCAAGCCACCGCCCGGCCCACCGTGACCTTGGGGCCTTTGTTCGGCACCGACAAAAACAACGCATGCACAGATCCTTCTGAACAAC
Organism: Crocodylus porosus; assembly: GCF_001723895.1. NCBI lineage: Eukaryota > Metazoa > Chordata > Crocodylia > Crocodylidae > Crocodylus > Crocodylus porosus. Next base: position 29,760,397 of record NW_017728886.1, read on the forward strand.
GTCTTGCATTTTTTGTGCAAACAGATTACATATACACAGTCTACAAGTTTAACAAACGAGAAGATGGGGGAGAAAAGCTGTCTTCTAATACTGGATTTATAAGGGCCTGCCACGCATTTAAATTAAAGCAGAAGAGAAACCAACTTTAAAGTTGTGACACAGTTTTAAGCACTAACTGGTGACTGGCTCTTTTTATAGCTGGATAGACATTTTTATGCTGTGACAACTACTTTGGACTTGTGGTTGGTCTAAATTTATTCCGTGATTAACCAGTTAATCACCTAATACATATAATGTGTGGCAAGGACCTAAGAGAGTAAAAGATCCTCCTAATATTTAAGTCTTATAAAAGGGATGGGTCCTTCCTCACCCAGGAGATTCAGTACAGTCCAAAACAGAGTGTATTTTGTGGGTGTTGAATAAATAATAAAACTACTGTATAATTAAAGCAGCATAGAAGCAGGCAACTGAAATATTAAAGAGCAAAATGAACAGAGTCATCACTATCACTAAGTAGATGAGCAGTGACAGACAGAAGTCAAGATAAAATGTATCCTTAAAGGTGGGGGGTGGGGAAATAAAGTATTAACAGGCATTGTTATAAATGAGAGAAAGGAGAAATAGTTGAGACTGGTGTTTATCTCTACCCTCTCACCCTTTTTGTACAGAGGTTGTATTTCTAAAAAGGCCAGAACATTGTTATCCTCTATTCTTCACTCAACACTCAGTCACACATATTTATGATTTAAAAGAAAGTCATTCAGGCAAGTTTTGACAGGATTTTTGTGACATGTTCAAGGAAAATGCATGCCCTACTCTAGAACTGGAAAAAGATAGGGACCAGGAAAACTTCTGCTTATCACGTTGGAGAATGTCACTTATGCTATGAAGTATGCAAACATAGAGGAAACTTGAAAAAACACAAAGAAGAAAACCAAAAATATTTGATTGTTATAAAATAACCTCAGGATAGCAAGGATGCTTGTGGTGCTCTATAGACACACCAAGTAGAGCTGCACAAGATAATGCACTGCTACACAGAAATACCCAGGTTAGCTAGAAATGAACTAGCTGAGTTACTAGAAGTAGCACATCCACATTAGTACAGTACCTGAAAAGGAAGGTGTATTGGGATAGGTACTGCACTAACGAAACAACATTGCTTCTGTCACCCAAACTAGCTCATATGGAACTAGTCAGCTATTTCTCTGCATTGCACTGTACTGTGCGATATAGACTTGCCCATAAAACTTCCTGGCTATGGTTTAGCATACAGCTGGACAGGAAACACATCCTCTGTATTGTAAAACTTAAGATTAAAAAAAATTCCCATCCACATTGACACCAGGATCCTTTGTGTCCTGATTGGCAGGCTACTGCTTATTTTGAGGTAAGTCTGCTGATGTCTTCTACTGGAGCTGTTCCACTTGGTATAAATAATAAAATATTCGCTGGGCTAAAAAGAGACAGTCAAAAGGTCAGGGAACTTGCCTGGACTGTAAGAGACCCAAGTTCACATTGCTGGCTCCATTTACTATTGCCATCATTTGTACAAAACAGAGCAGCTTCAACAAGACGGCTCAAGAGAGCCTCATAACACATTAAGAGACAGCTTTATGCATACAGTGCTCCATTTGCCTGTGACGGACCTGAATCTAAGTCTTTCCTTGTGTCCAAATCTAACAAAGGGTGCCCCACATTCAAGCCATATTTTACACTTTGGCATCCCACAATAAAGCTGTGTCTCCTAACAATGCAGCTATTGGCTTCTGTCATGGGCATCTGCCCAGATGAATGGCCAGGCCGCAGAGAAATGGCAGAATGCTAGGCCATAACATGAGCCTCTGGACGGGTGACCCCTGTCACGCTCACGAGGCAGGGAAGTCAAATGCATCAAACTGCCATCGAAGCACGAAAGAAATTGCAACATAACCGGCTAAGCAGAAAACAATAAGGAAACTTCAGTGAGGAAGGGGCTACTGACGAGTGAACAGAATGCTGGCAGGAAGGTAACACAATTGGCCAGTAAAAATAAGTGAAAAAGAGTAAGGGTATAAAAGGGTAGAGCCACGAGGCCCTGACGGGGGAAGTTTGAACCGTAACTTCAAGCGTCAAAAGACCCGCAGACTGATCACCCGCAGGGTCGCCCCCGCCCCCCCCAAGCGCTGCCTCGGGTCGTTCTTGAAGCCTCCATGAAGAGATTAACGTTCCCAGCCATGAAGCCACTCCTTTTGTTTGCTGTAGTGGTAAGCGTGCATGTAGCATGTAAGACTGTAGTCATTTATGTTTGTATTTGTCTGTCTTTCCTGTAAGAGACATGAGCCGTTGACCAAGTCTGGGTCTAGAGTCTTGGCTAGCCGTACCAAGGTCATCCGCGATCTTGAAAGCAAGGAGCCTTGACCTGAACCCCGTGACTCAACGGACGTAATTTCCCGCTTAGCTGTTTGTAGTTATTTTGATTGATTATGTTTTGATTCTTAAATGACCTTTTAAGAAATATAAGCTGTTGACCAGTTCTGAGACTAGAGCCCTGGCCAGCCGCACCAAAACCACTCGTGGTTTTGAAAGCAAGGAGCCTTGACCCGAACCTCGTGACCCAACGGACATTGCTCCTCAGCTTTGATTGTTTGATTATTGTGTGTTGTCATAGATTAGTATTATATAGAAAATCATTTGCTTGAGTTGTCAGTATTTTATAGGTTAAAGCCAAATAAATATTGCATATTAATCATAAACTGTGTCCTCATTGGTGTCCAGCCCACCAACCTAGCTACAACTGGGCATTTTCAACCTAGTGCAACAGCTTCTATCGTTAAAGCTGTTTTACTGTCATCATCAGAAGTGGTACTTTTGTTGTGAAAAGTTTTTTATTTGGAGGAACCAGCATTTTCTGGCAAAAAACAATGGAAAATTCCCAACCAGGTCTACTTTGTCAAATCCAGAGTTGAAATATCCCAAAGCAAATTGGCAGGTTTTTTGGGTAGCTTTAGATTTTGATTCCTTTTAACTCTTCAAATATACAATCCTTCTCCAATGTTTCAAATATTTGAAAACATAAGTTTTTATCCTGAACTAACAGAGAGTATCCATTAGAACACAATGAAAGAACTACATAACTAGAGCCTGCAAAACACAGACTCTGTATGGGCTGATCCTTCCACTGAAGTCAATGGAAACCACTGTCTTTTAATTGGATGCAATGAGCATACAGATTATGTACAATTTATGATGCAACATTGGTTTTTCATTACAAACTCTCCTTTCCTTTATAGTGCTTGTTACTGCAGTAGTGTTGATGTTATTTTTCACTTTTCCTTGCCCTCTACTCCATTTTTCAGAATCCCACCTGAATTGAATGGAAACCCTATGGCTGTGGAATGCAAGTCAAATTCAGAACCATACATTTTTGAGTTAATAAAAAATTAGACAGAATTAGTTTCCAAGCCTTAATATCTTCCTTTTAATACAATTACTAGTGGACACTGATTGGGTACTTAAATTGATCAGTATCTCTAGAACCTCATCATTCTTACTAAATACAAGTTGGAGAGAATACAGCAGAGAGTAACAAAAATGGTGAGGGGGCTGGGGCACATGACTTCTGAGAAGAGACTGAGGGAACTGGGCTTATTTAGTCTGGAGAATAGAAGACAGAGAATATTTGATAGCAGCCTTTAACTACCTTAATGGTGGTTCCAAGGGAATAGAGCTAGACTGTTCTCAGTGGTGCCAGATGACAGAACAAGGAACAACAGTCTCAAGTTGCAGCAAGGAAGGTTTAGGGTGGATATTAGGAAAAACCTCTCACTAGGAGGGTGGTAAAGCACTGGAACAGGTTACCTAGAGAGGTGAAGGAATATGCATCCTTGGGAGGTTTTAAAGCCTGGCTTGACAAAGCCCTAGCTGGAATGATCTACTGGTTTCTCTCACTTTATGCGGGTTCTATATGTGCAAATTTGCTTTTATGCAATGACCCTTTTTATACCAAAAATTCATTATATGCAAGGTAAATTCACTCTGATGCGATTGGTATGGTGGAAGCCCGCAGTCAGCTGCTTTCTGAGGTGCATTGTGGGAGTGACACACACCAAAACAGAGTCTCCTGTGTGGATCTGTGCTCCTCGCTCACTGTCTGTGACACGTGTTTCTGTAGTTACCATCCCTGGTATGATAGTGCCCTGTGCGTGTGTGTATGGTCTGCTGTTGGTGAGTACCAAAATTGTCTTGTAAAAGTGGTAGAAATGGTTCTGGGGGTCAGTGCACTCAAAGTCTTAGAATAGTTTATAGTTTCTAGGGTCGGAAGGGACCTGAGTAGATCATCTAGTCCAACCCCCTGCCATGCCAGGAAATAATACTGGGGTCAAATGACCCCAGGAAGATGTTCATCCAACCTCCTCTTAAAACCCACCAGGTAGGAGCCAGCACCACTTCTCTTGGAAGTTGGTTCCAGATCCTAGCTGCCCTGACCGTGAAGTAGCGCCTCCTGATATCTAGCCTAAACCTGCCCTCTGCCAGCTTGTGAC
>NW_017728886.1:29765624-29774756 GCF_001723895.1 Crocodylus porosus
GGGGGGGGGGGGGGTTATAGAGGGAGGGCAAGACAGGCAGGGCCCAACACAGTCCTGCACCAGAAAGAAGTTTGACCTGACCCCATGGAGAGGGAAGGGGGAGTGGCCAGGCCTGCAGAGAAGGAGGGGGCTTCGTCCAGCCCTAAAAGGTGGAAGGGGGCATGGCCCCACCCTGTGGGCAGAAGGGGTATGGCCAGGCCCCAACCCAGCCCTGAAGGGAGAGAAGGGGATATGGCCTGGCCCCAATGCAGAAGTGGGGGGAGCCTGGCCTGGGCTCACAGGGAAAGGGGGTGTAGCTTGGCTCCAACCTGCCACACAGGGCATGGGGTTTGCTGATCTGGCAACTGGGGAGGGTGGACATATTAACGGCTACCATTCCCCTGCTACCAAATTTCCCAACCTGTGGGGAGACCCACAGACCAGATGTGATGGCTCCACAGGCCACATTTGGCCCAAGGGCCAGAGGGTGATCACCATCGGTATAGGACATGAGAGAACCTAGCTGCCTTTAACCCTACTACTTTCCCTGCTCGTCAATATTTCACTAATTGTAACAGCCCCCGAGTGCCAACAAAATCAAACCAAAGTCAAGAAACACGCTAAAAAGAAAAACAAAACACCTAATTGACACTTTTCCCTATAACTTCCTGATATCTGAAATTGAAAAAGGACTTTATACTTTTAGAAAAAGTATTTCGGGTGTTTTTCTTTTCAACACCTGCACCTTCTTGCGCATCTATACAGTAAATTTACCTTGATTCAAAAACTCTGTGTACTTTATTATTGGAACTGTAACTACTAATTTGCACCCTCATTCACCCATGCTACGTATTTAACCTGAGTGCTCTCTAGGTCCAGTCATGCTGGTTCTAGTTTAGGAGGCAGTTTATCTGCAGCAATGCAACATGCTTGGGGAAGCCTCTTGGGAGCACAGTAATTTTACTGCAAAGCCATGGACTTTCTGGGGTCCCAGGATACATCTATACTGCTACTCTGACCCCTATATACCTGAGCTCAAGCCCTAATCTATTTTAAATCTCCCTTCCACTTGTCTCCAGTGGCCGCCCAGCCCACCCCTGAAAGCTCACCTCATCCGAGCCTGAGGCCAAGCTGCCATCTAACTTGCCAAATACAATGTATCCAGAACTCTCACTGGAACTAATCCAGGAGGCAAAGGAAATGTGGTAGTGGCCCTCCTACATTGCACTACCCATAGTTAGAGTGCAAAACAGGAGAGAAGTAGTGAGTGTGATTCCTACAGAGGCTAAATTCAAGTCTCCTATTTTTTAGGGGCCCCACAGGCTGGACAGAATAGCCTGGCAGGCCAGATCCAGCCCGCAGGCCATATTTTGCCCACCTCTGCAGAGGAGGACCCATTCACCTTTTGTATTAAATGACGTGCCCAAGAGAAGGAACAAAATCTGTCCCAAAATGCTTGTTATAATTATGAGTATGTTATAAAATACTTGCATTATGATTTTTAAAGATGTAAATATGCCAGGGGTTGGGAAGTGGATACATGTTTTATAAATACAGATATAAATAACTAAATAGCCTAGCATGCAGATCCTTGCATTCTAATTATTTGCAGATTCCAAAGGAACATCATAGGGGAGTACATGGCAGGATACACTGCATATTAGTATAGTTAATAAATGTAATTTTTGACTTTTTAGGGTAAATACCAAATTTTGTAAAAATTGTAAACCTGGTGACCATAAATAAAAAATCTTGTGCTACCTCTGATCTTGCGTATTTGTTTTGTGTGGGTCTCCCCAAAACAGCCCCCCAGCCCTGCTTGTGCCCCTTTCTCCCCACCCAAAGCCCTGCTCCTCAGCCCTGCCAGAGGGGGCCCCCAGCTGCCAGGGTTATGGGGCCAGGCACCCAGGTCTACAGCTCCCTGTCTGCCCCCAACAGAAGGCAGTGGCTGCTGCAGCAGGAGCATGAGCCAGCTCCCCCACTACTGTTGCCTGTTGTGTGCTGTGGACTTGGGCAGTGGGTGGGGCCAGCTCTCCATGGCAGCATGCACTCCCACAGGGCAGGGGAGACCTGCACCCCCCACATTTGTGTGAGGGGCAGGGGCAGGGCAGGTGTGCTCTGTGGGCTTGTGCTCCTCACCATGTTGCCCTCTCCACCAGCCTTTGCAGAGCAGCATGTAGAACCGGGCACAGCAGGGCAGAGCAACTAAGCGCATGAAAGCTGTGCTGCTCCAAGCTCCCTGCTGCTCTGGCCACACTTCCCCTGCAGGTGGGGGCAGCAGCGAGGGGCACAACACTGTGCTGCTGCCCACATTGCCCTTGTGCAACCGTGTGCTGTTCTGCCCCTCACTGCTGCACCTGCCTGCAGAGAAGTATGGCCAGGGCAGCGGGGAGCTTGGAGAGGCAGATAACTTTTGTGCATCTCACCACTGTGCCCTGCCACACCAGGTTCCACACACTGCTCTGCAAAGGCGTTGGGGAGGGCAGCACAGTGGGGAGCATCGCCAGCACCTGCTGCCTCCCAGAAGCCCGGGGCTGGGAGGCAGCAGCTGTTTGCAGCCTCCCAGCTGCAGCCAGTGCAGGCTCTGGGTAGCTGCTGCCAGCCATGGATCCTGGGCTGGTTGCAGGAGGGTTTGCATCCTCCCAACCACCTTCTCGGAGAAGCCCAGGCCCCATGGCTTTCAGCAGCTACCCAGAACCTGGGCAGGCTGCAGCCAGGAGGCTGCAAACAGCTGCTGCCTCCCCACCTCAGCTGTCTCCTGGCCCCAGGCTCCAGGAAGGCAGCAGGTGCTGGCACTGCACTGACTGGAGCTGGGGCTGAAGCAGGGAGGTAGCAGCTGTTTGCAGCCTCCCAGCTGCAGCCAGCCCAGGCTCTGGGGTAGCTGCTGCCAGCTGTGGTGCCTGGGCTGTTTGCAGCAGGGCTTGCAACCTCCCAACTGCCTGCTGGGAGCAGCCCGGGCTCTGTGGATGGAAGCAGCTGCCTAGAGCCCAGACTGGTAGTGGTGTGCCAAGCAAAATGACCTCGAATGCCAGGCTTGGCACATGTGCCAGGGGTTGCCAACCCCTGAATTGTATATGTACAAAGGTTTAAGTTGTTTTATTGATATATTTTCAATTTTAAAGCAATTTGGAAGCCTACCAGTGCTCCAGCTGTTATAATAAAGTAAATTCTAAATAACTATATATTTTGTCATTTGCTTTTTTTTTTATCAAGGAAAAATCAGAGCTCCCTCTACCCACTTCACTCACCAGGACACAGGTCTAGCTGCCACTGCCCCCACAGCTGCTTTGTGGTGCTAAGAATCTCTGATATGCTGATGCCCTGCCTTGCTGATGCTGTTGCCCCGCACTTGCAAGCCACAGCCCCCCCCCAGCCTTGCCATTGCCCCTCACTCCTGACCTTCATCCCCCTGGCTTTGCTGATGCCCCTCACTTCTGACGCACAGCCCCCTGCCCCCCTACCACAGGGGGCCTCCAACTGTCCCCCACCCTGCCTGGCCCTGTGCAGATTCACAGGACTCCAGCAGGGGGAGAGGGGATATAGGGAGAAATTTGCCTCAGGGTCTGTGGTAGGCCAGCATCTGGCCAAACGCTGCCCCTACTCTGGCTACAGAGCAGAGGAGAGGGGCCAGCCCACCTCACGGGAGCACAGAGCAGAGCTCCACCCAATCCAGGGAGCTTGCCAGGATGCTGGGAGAATCTGGTTTAACTTAAACCAAGAAGGGGTCTGGGTACTGTTGATGCGTAGGGGGTGTTTGAGGGTACACATGCACCCCCTGAGCTTGGCGGTGCACCCCCTGCAAAAAGCGCCACCAACGCTGCCAGCAGTGCCTGTGGGTGGTTGCCACTTGCCACTGGCCACTGCCAATGCTGCCAGTGGCGTCTACAGGTGGTCGCCAGTCAGCAATCTCCACCCCACCCGCCTGACACTGCCGCAGCCGCCTGTCGGAGCTTGCCGCTCACCAGCACCATGCTCCCACCACTGTTGACTGTGGGAGATCACCATGCACTCCCAGCCTCCGGGGGCACACAGCATTCATGGATCTGGAACAGACGTTGTATAAATTGGTTTGACCCAAATCAGTTAAGTCTGATACTATGTTCTACCAGATTTATCTCAAACCAATTTTGACCATTTTCAAACTGGTTTATGGCACACTGAATGTCTGTCCTGTTGCAGGTTTAAATCAGTTTCTGATCACTTAAACCAGTTTATCTGTAATGTCCATCCCTAGCCCTGGACTCCTCCCATCTCTGGCAGGCTCCTGTCTCCTCTCTGCACCCCCATCCCCTCCACACACAGACACCTGCCTCACATAGCCAGACAGTCCTTAAGCCCTGGCCCTCTGACTCCCACCCCCACATAGACTTACCTGTATCCAGCTGCTGAAGTTACCCTCACCACCCTGCTTGGCTGTACGTTGGGCATGTGTGTGTATGCATGCACATGTACATGGCATCCCCTGCCTCCAGTCACCTTCCCCCGCTCCCCCCAGCCCCAAGCAGCCCCTTGTAGGCTGGAAGGCTGCCAGCCTGCAAAGAAATCCTGCGGTTTCCTGTGGGTTTCTCATTTAAAGGGGAAATCCATGGTTTTCTCCTTTAAAGGGGAAAATCCCTGTTTTTCCATAGCAAACAGAAAACCCAGATCCCTGATTCATGAGTAAAGAGAGGGAGAAGTTGAATGGAGTTTCAGAGTAACACTTCAGTGATTCACTGTATTGGTGAGCCTAAAAAAGGGAGGTCAGAACAGAGAATTCACTCAAATGACCGATTATTCCTAATATTCATCTGGAAAGGATTGCATTAACTAAACATGTTATGGTATTGATATCTTTGGTGTACACTACAATACAAATAATAAAAAAGAAAACAATTTTCACAATTTTGGCCCTGATCCTGCATCTGGAATTGTACAGGCATGGGTTCCATGCATGTGGAATGATCAGCCCATGCAGTCTTATAACCTAAAGGTGGAGCTTAAAAGTGATCATTACAACATTTCAAATAATTGGCCATAGAAACTTGCCATAACTATAAAGAAAAAATGAAAACTCTGAACAAGATGTAATTGTAGAAAAAAAGGCAAAAGAAACTTCCGTATCATGACTAACAGGGGTTTTTTTTAGACCTGAATATAGACTATAAGTACTCCATATGCTGTACAAGCTAGTGGTTTTATAGACTTATTTCCATCAAGGTGATAAAAACAGACTAGATCAAAACAACAAGGAGCTGTAGCAACAACATGTATTCATAGGAAAAAGCTAAACAAAGCACCGAGAAAATCCCCCTGCCATGTATACTTCTTCAAAAATGCATTGTGTAATGTGTAAATGCATGTTTTCCTGAACCAAATAATACAATGCCCATGCATAAAAAGGAAGGCACTCACTCGCATAGAAAATGAAAGTTTTGTTCTCTGGAATGTTTCATAATTTGGATAGGTTGATGTGAAATTGTCTAACCACATGGTGATCATAAAAAAGTAGAAAGGAAAGGGACATCCTAAATTGATAATATTAATGATCATGTCACTGCAACACAAAATGATAGCAGAGGAATAATCATGAAGGTGTTCTGGGCTACTGCACCTCCTATCAACTGATTATTTAATCAAATTAGAGTGACGACAGTAACACCTGTGGGGTTTGGGAGACAGTGGAGTATTGGAGCCACCCAATTAGCCCCTAAGGTTTTACATGCCCAACAGACCAGAGAGTTGGCCAGAGAGGCCCAGGCATAGTAGACTGGTATGGTGCCAAGGAACCCCAGCAGGGGTCCAGTTAGACTGGGGCCACACAAAGGCACGTGGGCAGCCTCCCCATTACTATTATTATTCCATCAAGAAGTGGCAGGGCAGAAGGAAAGGTGCCCTAGTGGCAGAGCAGGGCACAGTTATGGAGCAACCATGGGGCATCACAGCCACCCCTGGAACCCCAATGAGCTACAGGCTGGCACTTGACAGACAGCACAACAGATATTTCCTGAGACGTACAGTTTGAGTAAGATGGGCAAGACACGTTGCAGTAGTTTAAACAATGACAAGCTAGGTTCACAAATGGAACATGTGCCTAAGAGTATCTCTAAATGGAGCAAGGCAGCACTGTCCCGAAGCAACCTGTGTTAGCTTCACACATTCCAGCTCCAGAACCAGGAGCAGTATGGTTGTATTCATGTAACACTGGATGCAGGCTTATTGTGGTAATGGAAACCCTGCCTAGAACCTCATCCTGGAGTCATTCCAGAAGCCATCCCTGCCTTTCCTATAAGTCCTCATCTGGGCTAAATGTCCAGTAGCTGTTTCTGGGACTGGTAAATCTAGGTGCACACCTTTCACTGGCAGCAGGGCAAACAGTTAGGGCTCAAATGGGCAGAAGAATCCTAAAATGGATCAATGGACACTAAGCTCCAGGTGCCTGGTGGAGGATTCTCTTTGGACAACAGTAGGAGTCACACAGCTGAGTTAGCAGGCACTGTGGGGCAGATGCAGCACCCTCCAGCTGTCAAGCCTCGGTTCTCTGATGGGTAAAGGTTGCAGTGTCCCAGAATGTGCCCCCTGCTACTATGCACCTCAGGTTGCACATTAAATTATTTTGCGTGGACAATCTATTGGTATCAACAGTTTCCACTCTCCCAGTACTTCACCGTCGTCAACTAACCCTTCACAAAATGACTCACAGCAAGAATTTCCTAGGTGGTGCCAACAGACCTGAGAAGCTGGAATCCAGGAGCCAACCATCTTCATACAAGCAGCCTAGGTGTGATAGTCGCATGTTTTTCACTTGGCAATGGGAACATGAGACAACATGACCAGGCAGCCCTATTTATTAGGGAGGCCTCACCTGCCTCAATCCAAGGAGGCCCCTGTAAAAGTCAGGGTAAAAAAGACTCTCTTCTCACTGACCCCTGGCTGGTTTCCCATGATCAGCAGGATCTCCTTTTTAAGTGGGAGAAACAATCACAAAAATGGACAAAACCTGACAAACTGGATGCTGGAACATTTGTACACTACTTGACTTAAAGGAAAATTTAGCTCACAGAACTGCATTAGTAGCAAAAGAGCTACACAGGCATCAAATAAATATTTCTGCCTTATCCAAGACTAGACTAAACAACAGTGGTGTGTTTAGAGAAAAAAAATCACTTTCTACTGGTCAGGTTATAAAGCAGACCAAAATGCCAGCCTACGTGGGGGTAGGACTTGCAGTAGAAAACTCTATCACTCCTTTCCGCCACTGGTAAGACCCTTTGTAAGCTGTGGTTGAGAAGGCTCCATGTTATTGCAGATGATGTACTCCTGAATCCTATGGGTTTTTTTTCTAACATCATGCAGCGCTGCTGCTGTGATATTTACCCTATACCAGTTACAGAACAAAGCTGCTGAACAACAAATACTCCTGTACATTGCATTTGTCAGCTTTAGTAAGGTGTTCGACTGGATGCTTTGCTCTCTGCTGTCTTCTTGCAAACTTCAGCTGCCCAGACAAACTAATTAACCTCATCCACTGCTTCCATGACGGCATGCAGGCCCATGTATCAGTGGATGCCAACTCATCTGATTCCTTTCCCATAGTCCATGGAGTTAAACAGGGCTGTATCCTTGTCTCTACATTATTTACTCTGTTTTGGCTGGAGTGCTAGAAGTTGCCACATGTACTACCACTACTGGTGTCACCCTACAACACGCTTTGATGCCAGACTTCTAAACATCTGCCGACTCAAGGCCAAAAGCAAATCCCAACAAAGTGAAGTAAAGGATCCCAACAAAGTATACGCTGGTGATTCAACATTTCTGAGAAAGATCTGCAACATTTATTGAATTCCTTTGCCCATGCTGCATCCCTTTTTGGCCTCTGTAGTAATGTAAAGATAACCAAAGCCCTGTACCAACCACCTCCCAGCAGAAGCCTATCACCCTCCACCACCATCAGAAATAAAATTGAATGGAAGCCAAATAAACAACATCAAGTCCTTTTGCTAGCTAGGTAGCACAATTACTGATGACAAAAAAATTGACAAAGAACTTTCAGCATGCTTAAAGTCATCTGCCTCAGCTTTCAGTCACCTACAAAAAAAAAGACTATGGACAAGATGGGGGTGTTAAAGTGTCTACAAAATGCCAAGTTAACAGAGCTGTGGTGTTCCCTTGTCTTCTATACTTGTTAAAAAGACCTGCCCCCTTTATTGTCACCATATCAAAAAACTTAACTGCTTGCAAACACCACCACCTACACAGCATAATGGGTATTAAATGGTCTGACAAAATCACCAATAATAAAGTAATATGACTGGCAGCCATGCCAAGCATGGAAGCCATGCTAGCACAGAGGTAAATAACTTGGGTTGGCTATGTCATACATATGGACAACAATCGACTGCCTAAGAGAGTTCTGTACACTGAATTTGAAAAAGGCAGTAGGAAAGTTGGCCACCCCAAACTTTGCTACAAGGACTGCATTAAGCAGCACATACAGTCTGCTGGCTGGACTTAACGTCCTGGGTGGATATGGCCCATGATAGGCAAGCTTGGCGCTCCACTACAAAGGAAGCAGAATGAACATCAGAACATCGTTGTGCTACCTTGGCCAACAGTAATTATAGTTCATGGGCATAAGTGCTGCTGGGCTACAACATCTGCACAGGCCATGAGTGCTCTGAGCACCTGTCTCTTGCTGTTGCTGCCACTGGCAGCAGGGGCTGTGTGCTATGTTACCTGTCAGCTCCATGTTCTTGGGGGAACCCTGATACAGGACACAGACTGTTTGACTCACAAAAACTCTCCCCCCCAACCCCCCAACCTAAACAGAAAACCTGAAGCAGAGGCTGCAGTAAATTCTGGGATCAACGAAGCATGGGAGTACTGCATGATAAGGAAGCTGTGTTCCAAATGCTAATCGACCCCCACACCCAGCTCAGCATTTATCAGACCAGTTCTAATCTGGATTTACAAAGGACTTCCCCACCCCCCCCACACCAGTTCTAATCTGGATTTACAAAGGACTTCCCCCCCCACCACACACACACACAACTCTAAGCAAAAGTAAGTTTAATAGGCATCTCGGGCCGTACATTCCCCGGTCCCACTATGGGAGGCCTATGTAAACTTAATTGGCTACAACTCGGTTGCTGGGTTAGGAAATGCTGAGGCAATAGA
>NW_017728886.1:29777191-29789343 GCF_001723895.1 Crocodylus porosus
ATACAGCTCTGTATAGAAACACAAGTAACACAAGCAGCACACTGATAGAATTACCAAGACCCTAGCCCTAATAAATGAGCACACCCCAAAGTAGCGGGCAAATCTGGTAACAGCTATGGGGAGGAGTGTGTGTGTGGGGGGATCCCCACACCCTCCCACCCTCTCTCACACCCATTCCCTGCCCACTTCCCCCCCACCCTAGGGGTGGGATCCATGTACCCACCAGCCCCAGGCTCTGCACGCCCACCCAGCTGCAGCTCTCCCCTCTCCCTACCCCTGCCACTTCCTTACCTGCTGCCCAAAGCCAGTGCTGCAGCAGGGAGACAAGGAGGAGTCATTAGATGCCAGGGAAGCCAAGCAGGTCCTCTGGCAGCTGAAGCAGTGGCGGCAGCAGCAACCCTGCCCACAAGCTATGTGCTGGCTGGACTGGACTGGGCTGGGTCTTTCCACACATGAGTGTGGGAGTGAGGCACACAAGCTGCGTGGGGTACAATTAATTGGTGGGTGCCTGCAGGCTGGATGAAATTGCTCTGGCAGGTCAGATTTTGCCCACCCCTGCTCTACTGCATTATGGGGTACTCATATATTAGAGATTCTTTTCTTTTATTATTTTTTATATAAGTTCAATCTACTACAATAAAATTCTAATGGAGTAAAAATACACTCTGTAAATACAATTATAGATCGTTTGCTCTTTCATATTGTGTTATTCCAAGAAAGTCCTTCCTATTACTTCTGGTTGGCTTTCACTTATGCCATACACAGAAGAAAACGACTCTCAGTCCCATGTCCTCATGATGAAGTCTAAGAAGAGGTTATATAAAAACAAAATATCACACAGAATTACCATTCCATAACAACAAGTGGTATTTTGGGGGTTTGTTTTTGGTTTTCTTCCTGTTTGTCAGCTCAGTATCATCAACAGAACCAAAGTCCTGTTCATTCAAGTCTCTGTAGCCTAACATTTGCTAAGTGTTCAGTCATGACTTACCATTTTTCCTATTGCACCCAGGATCCCCATCTTGTCTCCCATCCAAGGACAAGCCAGGACTGAGATGACTGCTTAGCTTCCAAGATCAGATAAGAAAGGATACATTCAGTCCAGAATGACTGTAAGCATCTCCCTCACAATGCTCAACACCACAATGCCCAGACTTTGGGGTTACATTTTCAAGTGCTCATACTTCCCATGTAGGAACTTAAATGAAGGACTTAACAGAAGCTCCTAGGTATAGAGTTGGCCATGGCTCACTGCCTTTAGACTAATCTTAGCAGAAAAGCCGAGAACATTTATCCATGGAGAATGAGCAGCCCTTGGTCCTACAGGGATATAGTTTGCATCTGGGGGCTATGCAGAGGCCTTAGGCATTCATCTCCCTCTTACCATACCCTATCTTGGGGGACTTTAAGGGCTGGATAGGCATCTGGCTGGGGTCATCTAACCCCAGTGCTCTTTGCTGCCTAGGCAGGGTGTCGGACTCAATGATCTGTTGTGGTCCCTTCCAACCATAGCGTCTATGAATCAATAGAAACCTGTATATTCCTGGAAAATGAGGCAACAATTCTGAATCTGCAGAAAATATACTTCTTTAATCATATGCATGTTATCACTTTTTATGATCAAAGTCTTTAGGATTTGTTATTGTCCTAAAATTAGCACATATGTCATGTCTGCACATTTCTTAATCTGTGCATATCAGGTTTTTATTTTTAGTGTTATGGTCTTCTAAAGAGTCAATTTATTTTTAAAAAAGCAATAGTTAAGTTTTACACTGACTTTAGGAGGAAGTATTACTACTGTCAGCGTTGTGCTTTTAGAGTACTCAGCTGAAGAGGAAATACTAATGTAGGATCCCTTCTGCAAACAATTATAGATGGAAGTAAGCTTATTTAATCACAAGATCTGCAGTGGAGCATGACTGGGCACTAAGGACAATACCTACACCGGCTTGTTCCAGTGAAACAAAGTTCTCTACTTTCTATATTGTCTAACACATCCACCCCAGTAAATTCCTGATTTAGTACCACTGTCTTGCTAGTAAAGACAATGAAGCTAAAATAGGCCTCAAGACCAATAAGAGACAGCAAAATAACACTTTTTTTTCTTTTAAGCAACAATTCCCCTTGCTAATAAGTTTACTGTATACCTTGAGCATTTGGATACTGCACCTGTAGACTGAACATCCATTTGGTTACAAAACCAACGTTGTCGGGGATGTTTCTGCTTTGAATTGTCCAGCTTTGAACTGAAAGCAACCTACACTGGCCCTTCAGCCAGTGCCATACCTAGACTCCTGGTGGCCCTGGGCAAACTTTTAGTATCAGGCTCCCCTTCGCAATATGATAATTTTTTTGGTGCAAAAGTCTTTATCACTTCTGTGGTATCAGTGTCTTTAAATAGTTTGTTCTCAGTTGATAACATTCATTGCCAGTCCCGTATATGCACGGTATTAAATTTATTTTTGCAATTGTAATTATTTTTTCATTTTTGGGCCCCCTTTCTGTCCAGGCCCTGGGCAGCCACCCAATTTGCCCATGCCTGTGTCTGGGCCTGCCTTCAATGACAGTAGCTGCTAGTTTGCTATTGGATCTCTGTACATTGTTGGTGAAGTTTCAACACGATGGTCCTTCACAGAGAAACTATCAAGAGAATAAACTTACTTCCAAGTGAATACACACCCACCAGTGGGCATGCTTCTTAAATCATACCTTTCTTCTTACAGGTCAGTCTGGCCATAACCCAAAAGTGTGTAAGGCCTTATTCCACAACAGATACTATAAGTGCAATGACACAAACTGTGTCAATATTAATAATTTAACAATAAAAGTAAATGGTGTTTGGAATAAAAGCCACTTGAATGATTCTGGGGATAAGGAGAAGTCCCAATTCATATAGTAAGTCATGAAACGATAAGGAGTAAGGCTTTTAGAGCTGTCTGGCCAGTTTATAGCACAAGCTCCAAACTTCCAGTACTGTGGGAAGAAATTTCTGCAGCCTTAACAAACACTTCCCAAATCTTGACAGTGTTGAGAAACTATGCTGTCTTGAATTATGCAGTGAAAATATGTTATCTCAAGATTTACCACTTGTTCTCATTCAAGAACCACTACATTCTAGTTTTATTTCTTCAAACATGTTCAAGAAAGTCACTATGTTTGGTAATCACTGGTTTAGACTTACAAAATTATTTTGGCCGTATCAGTACATGCAATACTAAATACATTGGGAAGAGGCAGAAATGTCTGCATTAGTTTGCATCAGTGAACATCAGCATGCAAATTATAAACAGCCAATGAACTCTATTAATCATTTCTTCAATGTATATTTTGGGGCTGAATGCTCTGCTTAATGCTATGATTAAAGGAGCAACAACCACTTCCAACATTCATGGTACACCTTTCCCAAGCTAATAACCAGTGATCCTGATTTTCTCTGTTTAAAAATCGCAAATTCTTCAATAAAAAAACCCCAAATCCATGTTTTTCCATGATTAAAATGAAACACCACTATATATATATATATATATATATATAGGTTGAACACTATTTGTTATTGATATATTTACAATTTTAAAGCAATTTGGAGCCTACCAGTGTTTCAATCACTACAATAAAATAAATTCTAAATACTTATAAATTGTGACCTGCTGCGGCTGTGCCCACCCACTGCTTTGTGGCATTGAGTGAGCAGCCCTGACATGCTGGTGCCCTGCCCATACCATTGCCTCTCATTCCTGACCTACAAACCCCCTGACCTAGCTGGTGCGCCTCACTACCCACCCACAGTCCCCCCACCCAACGCAGCCAGTCCTGCCAGCGACCCTCACACCCCACTCACAGCGCCCTGGCCCTGCTGATGCCCCTGACTCCCCACCCACAGACCTCCACCCCCCAGCAGAGCTGGAGGGGACTGCAAGTTTCCAGGGTTACAAAGCCAGGGACCTGGGTCTGCAGCCCGCTGCCCGCCCCCCCAGTACCGCCTCCCCTGGCTGCCACATGTGGGAGGCAACAGCTCCCCCTCCCCTACAGGTGACTGGCCAGAGTGGAGCCCATCGCGGGCAGATACAGGCTGCCAGCTGCAGACTCAAAATTCCTGCCCTGCTGCCCTCCCTACTGGGGGCCTCTGCAGCCCAGCATGGCAGGGCAGAGCGGGGCAGGCAAGCTCAATGCTGCCACTGTGAGCCCCATGCTACCATGGCAAGGCACTCACTCCCTGCCTTGGTAGGGGGTGCATCACTATAAATCCATGCTGCCAACCTCCTGCTAATGGGCAGGCAGGGGGTCCCTTGCCATGGCAACAGGGGGCTTGCAGCAGTAGCACAAAGCTTCCCTGCCCTGGTCTGCCAGGTCCCACCTGCTGGGCTGCAGAGGCCCTGGGATTACAGCAGCAGGGCAGGGAGCCTGAGCCCACAAAGGGAAGCCCACTCTGCCCCATGCACAAATCTGGGGGCCATGTGCCCCCATACACCCCAGAAGTGCACACAGTAGTGGGGAGCCAGCTCTTCCTCAACCTCTGGATAAGTCACCCATGGCCCCATCCCTTTCCCCACACAGGCCCTACAGCTGCACATATCAGCCCCAGGCCCCAAGCCCCACACACCACCCAGGCTGAGTAGCAGCCCCAGCCTCAGCCCTGCCCAATTCCCTCCCTCCCTCCCTATGGGGGCCTCAATCCTCTCCTCCATCCCCCGCCACTGCCAGATGTATGTGCACACATGCCTGACCGCTCTCCTCCCACTCCCTGCAGCATGCTGCAGGCTGAAACTCTGTCAGCCTTCAAGGAGAAATCCACTGTTTCCTGGGTTTTTCTCCTTTAAAGGAAGGAATCCAGGTTTTCACCTTAAAACAAGCAAAATCCAGTTTCACCGTGTTTTTCTGTCACAAACAGAAGACCTGTATCCCTGATAACAACATAGACAGGTCATTCTAGAGAAGAAAAGCCATTACCTCCTATTCCCTTCTCATAATAAAAATGTCAGGTCATGCTACTAATTAAAAGTCTATACACAGGCAGCTGAAAAGAAGGACAACATAGCCCAGAAATAGGGCAGAGTATTTTTTATGGCTAAAGCATGGAAGTAGAGATCCGGACATACCCACTGAATATTTGACTTTTTTTACTGAAATGCTGCATGAGCTTTAGCGAGTCACATGTCACTCAGTATATCTATTCCACCAGCCTGATGACAAGTGAAGTTACTGGAGCCCATGTAAGAAGTGTGCTAAAGGCATTTACAAGTGTTCCACCACTAGGATTCTGGTTGCTCTTAAAACTCCTCAGTGCCCTTTCAAGAACTAGATAAAGTTACTGCACAAAGTACCATTTGCAAAACTGATATTACATACATTATGCAAAAATTACATACTGATATTGCACAGTTTTAAAGATAATGTAAAGGGAAAGCAACTGTCCAAGCCAAAGCCAGTTATTTTTAAAAGACCCCTGTTCTATTTTAGGCATCAATGAAGTGACCATATTTGCAAAAGATAAATGTTTGGTTCCAAATATCTTAAAAATCTGGCAAGAGGTGTGGCAAGCTGCTGGAAATCAGGTCCTGACTGAGCACCAACAGAAACTGGCCCAGAAGTCTTTTGTGAATCTAATCCATCACCTACCCATTTAAGATGAAACAGATAATAGCATGAGTGATTACAACATAGAGGTATCTGCTTACAGAGGTTATGATGATGATTGTTGAAATTGCAGGTGAATGGAGCTGAATAGGTTCTAGATAGGGAAAAAACAGTTTTCAGAACGAATCACGAGCCACATGCAAGGGTCAACAAATAGGGGTTTTTTTTCAGAGAAGCAGTGTGGCTAAATCAGAGATGCAGAAATGTCATTCCTACGTAGATGCCTATCCAGCCTCTTCTTGAAAGCCTCCAATGAAGGTGATTCCTCAGTTTCCCTGGGCAGTTTATTCCAATTGATTATTGTTATTACAACAAAGAGATTTTTTCTGAAATTTGATCTAAACCTGCTTTGCTGCTATATAACCCCACATGCTATTTGAGGCACGGGAGAACAGTGTTTCACCACTTTCTTTGTGGCAGTTTTTCAAATAGTTGAAAGCTCTGTTTTACTTTCCCTTGACCTCTTTTTCTTCAAACTAATACATACCTAGTTCCTTCAAGCCTTCCACATATAGCTTGCTGCTTTATGATTCCTTTTACCATTAAGCTTGAATGTGGAAATTAGCTTAACTCCTAGATCCTTTTCATCAGTGCTACCAAGCCAGATATCCCTTCTATTCTATATTTGTGTACTTAGATTCTTAACTGCACATAGAAAAGAAACATCTCTTTGCTAAATCTGCATTTATTGCCCTCCTGCCACACTGTCCCCAGAAACCACAACACCCACAGTTTGTTTGAATTCAGGAGCAGGGTTTGAAAGCAACTGAAGAGAATAGCTTGAGAGGTCTGAAGTACTCTTTTTTGGGTCTAGTGTGGATAGGAGTCCTGCAGCCCAAACAAGGGCTTAGACAGGGAGCAAGAGCAACCTATATAGATGTTGAGCTAGAAACTCAGTGGCCAGATGCTATGCAGACTCAAAAGCACCTAGGACCCAGCAATTCAATTTGAAACTGGGTGCATCTACACAAGATGGTAACTGTGCAGTAGTGTCACAGCTTAAACAGTACTAATACACTACTGCACAGTATTATTAGGCTACTGCTCACTAGTATCACTAAAAAGGCATTCACCAGTGCTACCGTGCAGTAACTTCAGTTACTGCGTATTTATTTAATGTTTCATTATACAAGTACTAAATTAAGTGTGCAGTAACTACTGTGCATTAATGAACATTTAGACACACCCACTGACTAGTATCCAAATTGAGCTAAGTTGTGACCTTGATAATGGTTTTGCACTCAGGTCCTATGTGGCATAAATGCTTGAACAAACAAAGATAGGGATGACAAAAGAAAAATTATAAGCAAGGAGGCCAACTTGAAAGGAGGCAAAACTGGAACAGCATTTGAACATGAGAAGGACTGCAAAAAGTGAAGGACAAACACAAACAAAAAACCCGAAACTGGCAGGAGATAGCCAATACATAGTTCCTCCTACAGACAGGAATTTTCATTGAATTACAAACTGATAAAGTAGTGTCCACCACTTCTGGCTGCAATCCTGAAGCACTTCTTGGGATAAAAAGATGTATGCAGGGTTGTTCTAGGTTTGTGAGTGGAACAAAGACATAAAGCAAAAGATAGAAACAGGGCTTTCCACATCCACTTCTAACAAAATCAGAACCCACAACTAGCTCGCTCTCTCTCTTCTCTGTGCAAAAAGAATCAAAACCAAGGAAATACAGGATATTGATTCAACTTGAATAAAATGAAGGGGAGAGAGACATTTGGGGCTGGCTGTGTACAGTATAGCTATGTACCAACAAGCAGCAAAATGTCTGACAAACAACTAACTTGCTTGGCAGCAAGACTAAAAGTGCAAGTTGAGATGTTCACCCATCTTTAAGCTTTAAAATTGTCATCTACCATTTAACAGAAAAATAACTATTCCCACTGTAGTCTTCTGATCATGAAATAAAAACTATCCTATTCCTGGGCATTTCTATCTCTTTCGTGACTTCTCTCAATCTGTTATTACTTCTTTAAATTTATTCTGACTTACTGAGTTTAAAAATATATATATTCTTTGACCTTTTAAAAGAAACAAAAATCCAAATTAGCAGAGTAAATAAAGGATTTGACCAAGACAGCTGATGACTATGTAAATTTGATCAGGGGAGCTGTTGTGCGTATGTAAATTTTGTCCAATATGACAATCAGGAATACACACTCCACCCATTTTGTATGACAGAAAATGTGAATGAATGCCAGCTGGGTACAAATAATTCATTTATTTTATGAATGATCAGACTCAGGCCTGATATTTTTTATTTTATGCGCTTCCTCTCATTGACTAGCACAGACTTTGATACAGTCTATATACAGTAAAATACAGTGGCATAACTAGGGCAGGGTGATCCAGGCAGCCTCCTTGGGCACTGAGTTGGCAGGGAGAAAGGGAGGCAGACTGGAAAAAAAAATGGCAACCACCACAGCCACACAATCACACCAAAGTCAGCAACAGGAAGTCACTTCTGTTCCTGTGTGTGGAAGCTGCCCTGGGTTCACAGCCACATTGCTATGCTTCTGGTAGACTGTCACAAATTCCACCTCCGAAAAGGCAGCCTCTTCCTGCTCACAGGTTTAACAACAGAGTTCTGCATACAGAACAGGCATCTCTGTTTCTGACATCTCATTTAATGATCCACTTTTGTGCCTGAGAGCAAAAGATAATGAAGCCTGTAATGTGGTGCTCCAAAAAATCATGGATATTGATACTGGTTCATAGATTGTAAGGCTAGAAAGGACCTTGGAAGATCATCAGGTCCAGCCCACTGCACCAAGCAGGAAAGATAACTGGGGTTCAGGTTATAGGACTGTAGTAAAGTAGGGCGGGAAGGAACCTCACAAGGTCATGTAGTCCAGCCCCTCCTCACAACAGGATTATCCCTGAGTAAACCTTTCCAACCAAGTGTCCATCTAACCTTCTCTTGAAAATTTCCAAGGATGGAGGTTCCACAATTTCGCTGACCCTAACCCTAACTCTCCCCCCAGGCCTCTAACAATTTTTGTTGCTCTCTCTGCTCTAGACTCTTTCCAGATCGATGCATCAACCTATATCCTTTTCACTTTACAGAAGCCTAGTTTCAAAACTGGTTCAAAAAGTATTTGTTTGTCTAAGTTGTAGATCTCCATTACCATGGTATCTAAGCCGCTCTCTAAATATTTAAAAATAGAAATAGCAATCTTTCCTTTGCTTTTTTTTGTCTTGGGTATTAGGAGTAATAGCTTGATTAGTGATTAATTGTGTGAGAGTGAGAAAAAGCCCAACCAGAGAGCGTGTGGGAGAAAACAATTGATATAAAAAGAAATCTAGATATGTGTTTGCATTTGGATTCTGAACAACATGAGTTATTAGAAGTGGTCATTCTCAGATCTTAAAAGAATGGCTTTTACAGTTCAGATAGGCTCTGGTCAAAGGTCTGTATCACAAGCCTCCCCAAGGGTGGATAGTAAAGCTATTAGGGTTCATTTGTTTTTTCTCCCTCCAGAAGAACAGTTTTCCATCAGAAAATTCCAATTCATTAAGACCTAATTTTTTGGTGGAAATTTTCTAATGCCTAGGTTGGAGTTTCTTGTCAAAACCAGAGAGAAGCCCACAGTGGATTAGTTGACAGCCAGGTGACTTAGTGGAGGAAACCTGGGCTTTGGAATATAGGTTCAAGCTGCTTTCTTACTGCCTGGTCGCATCTACATGTGAATTAACATACTTTAGTTATTGCACATTAAATCTAGTACCTCTGGGCATTTATACACATGCTCCAGGAGGCGTGGGGAAGTGTTTGAATTAGCACAGCTCCAAGAGCCGTGCTAATAAAAGAGGCTGGAGCATCATGTGCATTAGTATCCCTGTGCTGAAAAATGGTGGTGGGGCACTTTGAACTAAAATTCATCAAACCAAATTTAAATTAAAGTGCCCTGCCACCACTGTTCAGTGCAGGGATGCTGAAACACGTGATGCAGGACACTGCTAAGCATGTTAATTTCCACATTCCGGCAGACTCAATTAATGGAGTCTGCTCTAATGTGCTGGAATTCAGAGGGTTGGAGCAGCCTTCTTGCACATGTACAGGAGATCTCTGTTCTGAAGTACTAGGAAAATACACATTAGCCTGTCTTAGTAGACATTAACTAAAGAGCACATTTTAAATATGCATTAGCCTATTTTAATGCACACTAACTAAATAGCATGGGGCACCTATACACAAGCACAGAGGCTGCTCCAACATGCTGGAATCCCAGTGTGTCAGAGCAGACTCGATTAATTCTGCTGGAGTGATGAAATTGCCACAATTCAGCAGCCTCCTGTATCTTGTGTATCAGCATCGCAGTGTTTAAAAATGGCAGCAAGTGCTCTTTAGCTACAGGTTGTTGAGCAAACTTTAGTTCAAGTGCACCCACCACCATTTTTAAGCATAGGGACACTGATACACAAGACACAGCGGTGCTTTAGAGTGGCTTTCAGAGGCCTCCCCCCACCCCACCACCACCCCTGAAGCCCATGTAAAAGTGCCCATGGTTTTTAGTGATCCTTTAATGCGCATTAAAATAGGCTAATGCATTAAAGCACACATGTACATATGCCCGCCCAGAACAAAGACTTGAGCTTAGGTTTCACACAATGCAGGCAACTACACCAACAACTAACAACTGCAACTAACTCTGGTCCAATTAATATTTAAGTAATACAACATTGAACAGCTCCAATTAGAGAAACTGAGTGAAACAGTTGACCTGATGGTTAGGGCAGTCACTTGAGAGGTTCAAATCCCAGCTCCAAATCAGGCATAGCAAAAAATTAACCTGGGTCTCTACCTCGTAGGTGACTATCTGAGCTATTTGGCTATTGCCTATGCTGGAATGAGGTGTGTGCTCATGCTTCCTCACTCTCTTTCATCCCTTTATTATTTCATGAAAGTTTTTGAATGGTCTTATTGTTTAGAGAGGTAGTTATCTATGTTAGTCTGAAGTCAGGCAGAAGGCTGGATAAATATGCACATTGTAGATTAACTAAATAAGATGTATATAGAGTACATGCTTTCATGAACTTGAGTTCACTTCATCTGATGCTAGGAAAGGACAGCATAGATCAGCGTGTAGTGCAGCAAGTGATCTGAATAAGAAAGGAGGAAAAAGGAGGGAGAGAAAGTGGGGAGAGGGACAGTGCTGGGAGAGGCATACAAGCAAAGAACCCATTGGAACAAAAGGGTCACAAAAGCTAATTCAGAGAATGGGATAAGAATCCATTGTCCTTGTTTAAACCACACTTCACACATTCGAGTTTGTAGATTCTTAGTCTTGTGTCACATCAGAACAAAACCAAATGTTGAAACAAATATGAAAACCACTTACATTTTTTTCATAAAACTGATTATTTTCCTGGCTCTTTTCTCTTTGATAGTTTCAGTGTTTTACTGTAACAAAGCCATCATAGGAGTGCCTGGTCACAGTGTGAGAGGTAGTCCATCAGGTTACAAAGACCAGTCCTATAGAAACTTTGAACATCAGGATATAGGGACACTGAACTTGACCACAGCAAGCAGAACACCATGATGATGCATTCTTGGTGACCAAAGATGTGTTGCTATATTTTGCTATATTTTGTCCCAGCTGTAACAGACCAATTTTGAATGCTAGTAAAAAGTGAGAGAAATGTTTCAACCATTGACATCTTCCTGTTTTTTCCTTACACAAGCCTAGAGGCTGTGACTGCTTGGACCACAATGGCCAGATCCATCAACTTTTGGTAGGGGTTTACTACAGGCCACCACATCAGGAGTAAGAGCTGGATCTGGAATTCTCCAGGCAGCTGAGGGAGGCCATGCATGCAAAGGATGTTGTGGTCATGGGTGATATGAATTACCCTGACATCAACTGGGAGGAGCAGTCGGCCAGCTCTAGCCGCTCACAAAGGTTCATGACGTGTGTACAGGACCTACCCCTTGTGCAGGAGGTACTCGTCCCCACTAGGGGAAACGCCATATTGGATCTGGTGTTAGCCTCCGGGGACGACCTGATGGGGGAGGTGCTAGTACAAGGGAGGCTAGGGGACAGTGACCATGAAATGATCCAGTTTCCATTCAGAGAAAGGTGGGAAGGGTAACTAGCACAACGCAAATGCTTGACTTTAGGAAAGCCAACTTCAATGTGCTCAGGGCAGTAGTCAGGGAGGCACTCAGAGCCCAGGGGGTAGCTAGTATGGGGGTCCAGGAAAGGTGGCCCTTCCTCAAGGAGGCTATCCTTGGGGCGCAGCAGGATGCAATTCCTCTGCACAGGAAGGCAGAAAAAGGGTCCAAGAAACCTTCATGGCTGAGCATGGATATCCAGCCTGGCCTAAGGGCAAAGAAAAAAGTGTACTGGCAGTGGAAGCAACGGGCAGGGACAAAGGAGGAGTACACCTCCCTGACCCGAGCTTGTAGGGATTTGGTGAGGAAGGCTAAAGCAGCACTGGAGCTTAGATTAGCTTCTGGGATTAAGGATAACAAAAGTCCTTCTTCAAGTATATAGGTAGCAAGA
>NW_017728886.1:29789354-29807177 GCF_001723895.1 Crocodylus porosus
ATAGGTTTAGGTTAGATATTAGGAAGAACTACTTCACTGTAAGGGTGGCCAGAGCCTGGAATAGGCTCCCCAGAGAGGTGGTGCTCTCACCTTCCCTGGAGATTTTCAAGAGGAGACTGGATAGGCATCTGGCTGGGGTCTTGTGACCCCTCCCACGCCCAGTGCTCCTTCCTGCCCTTGGCAGGGGGTTGGACTAGATGATCTGTCTAGGTCCCTTCCGACTCAGTGATTTTATGATTCTAACCTTCATGCAATTGCAGATGGAGAATATATTATGTTACCAAGGATATAAACATCCAATGACACTGAGCACCCAAACAGTGACCCCAAAGGCAGATATCCTCATAAGACCAAAGTCTGTGAGAGAAGAAATTAGGTCAAGACCAACAGCTAGAGATAAACATGAAGGATCAGGGGCAGCCAAACTGGTAAGAAAGCAAAGCAAGAGTGGAACTAAGCTCTTTGGTATATCTCACATAGGGTCTCCTATATCCCCCCCTCTATACACTGTAATCTTGCCCAGTGCTTGGATTGGATGGCATGTTCCTTTTCCCTGAATGATAGGAGACACAATAATATCCGTTTCCCTTTTCCTCTCCCCATCACTCTGATTGCATAAGAGCCATTTTGGCCCTTTGCAGGGGAGGGACAATAAGAAATAAATAGCAACTGTACAACTCTGAATACATAAATCATGATTACATTTTTGTTCCAAGACTGTTGAGCTCCTATACATGTACAGGGAAATCCAACATGTCAGAGCACACTATTAATTGAGCCATTTGGAGCATGCAAATAAACAAGCTCCAGCAGACTCTGGCATCATGTGTATTAGTGTCCCCACACCAAAAAATGGCAGCAGAGCTCTTTAAACTAAAGCTTGTTCAGTGAGCTTTAGTTCAAACTGCCTCACCACCATTTTTAAGATATACTTTTGCTTTTATATACATATTTTCACTGATATACATGCCACTTGGATGCTTTTAATTAAAAGCGCTCCCTAATTAAAGTGCCTCCCTTCCCCGCCACCCTGGAGCACATGTAAAAATGCCCTATCTGACTGGCCTTAACATGTCTCTTGCTAGTAGTTTCTCATGGCAACATCTGCAATTCACAAATATTCAAAAAGCTGCCCCCATTTTAACAACCAAAGTAAAAGATGAAATTTTAAATAGAAGTATCCTAACAATTAACACATGTATTTTAACCCTATAATCTAAGAGTAACACAGTTTGAACAATAATATAGAAAAATCTCCAGGGAGAATGTATTTATTATGCCATTCATCACCCCTCTTTTTACATATTTGCAGTGTTTTTGTGTTTGGCAAGGCATTTTGCTTTCCAGTTCCTCATTAACTGGCTGGTGCTCTGTAGAGCCACATAAGTATTTTGGCTACCAGGGAAACTATATTACAACAGTACCATGTTCAAAGCAATCCATTATCCCATACCAGCCTCCATCTCTTCCTAAGCCTTCTTCTGTGACCTCTTTGAGTGAGTGAGATTACACATTACAATTAGACCATGTTAAGAGTACTTAAACTTGGAATGATGACACAGTAAGGCTCATTACCATGTGCTAAATGCCTTCTAAGAATCTTAAAGTTAAGCCACTTCAGGCAAAGATTATCTTTGAGCTGTGCTACCTAGCTGCAGTTAAGTTCTAGGTATTCACCTGAGATAAAGCCACCAATCTGTGGTCCCCCAGTATCCAAGGAGGTTCCTAGGTGGACTAGCTATGATTCAAGATTCTATGGCCCTGGACTGACACCTGGGAACAGCCAGACAACAGGTAGGTGGGATGGGGTGAGTGAGGAGGGAGGAAGTGGATGGGATGGGTGGGCAGCTGTGAGGCTGCTCCCTCCTCTACCCCCCAATCCCCTGAATTTCCCCCTCTACCCCAAGATCACTCCCCTGTCACAACAATCATCCCCTCAAACCCTGGATCGCTGCGCTGATCAGCTCAAGAGTGAAGGAGGCACCCTTGGGGAGGGTTCCCCCTCCTGCCTGGTCCTGGGGTCCTTGCAGACCAAGCCAGCCCTGTGCATCCAGATCCAACCCCTTCTAGGCCCCTGAACAGAAGGAGGGGCAGTAGAGAGAGGTGGGGGAGAGGAAGAGGAGTTGTTAGGCAGCCGTGGGGCCTGGTGGGGGCTGGATCCAGGTGTCCACGGGTGGCACAAGCTGCAGGAAGCTTGGAAACAGGCAATGAGTGGAATGCCCCTCACCCCTATCCCACTACTGTGGCTGTTCTCAGGCTAATTGGGAGAGGCGCCAGGGCAGAGATCTGGGGATGGAGCGGCCAACTGGAAGGTGGACGGGGAATTCAGAGGCTGATGAGGGGGCAGCAGAGCCATTTAAAAGGCTCCTTTGCCCAACTTTCAGTTTTGTATCATCTTTCAGACGCTTAAGACTGTATAACAAGTAAAGCACCTTACTGCTTCCCCTTAAAAAAAATTCCAGAAAACCCATTGCCAGTTAAAAGAACTACTTAGTGTGTCTTCTCTGCTGCATTACATTATATTGCTCTGTGCCCACTTATGGTATAAAAATAACAACCACCCATTTTCCAAACACCTATTATTCCAGATTTCAGTGAACAGTTTCAGAAACATTTAATAAATACTTGCTAACAATATACTTAAGTAGCTCCCCAGCTTTGTAACAAACTCCATAGTAGCAACAGATATATTCAAGCTCAATTCAATATTAATATTCTTCCCAAGTGGAAACAAACAATAGACAGCCTCACAAATTTGATATTTATGTACTTTAAAAAAATCATTGCTTATATCAATTGTAATGTGCAATCTTTTCATTTTTGCATTCCCCATACCTGGAAGGGAATTAATCACAAATATTTTATGTTTAAACATCTATATTGATAAATGGCAAGTTGCTACAGTTATGTTAGCCTAACTAATATGTACAATTTTGATATCTATATTAGTCACACAAGCAACTGATGTTAGGTTTTAGAATTTTATCAGTAATACCCTTTTTCAAAATAGCACCTTAACTCACCGGGAAGTACAGGAGGAGTGTTCCAAAAAGGATGGTTTCCAGAAGAACCAGACCAGAAGCCCTTATGCTCTAGGGGGAAAAAAGATACAAGTCATAAGAAAATATCAGAGATTCCCCATTTACGTTCTAAGTTCTTTATGACAGAAATCTTCCTGCTTGTCAGCACAGTGCTTAGCAGAATAACGTATGCCATGTTGGCATGTCCTATATACCTACATTAGTAATCCATTATAATAGTTCAAGTTTCATAGATTTCAGCCCCAAGACATCATTCCTTCATTTTTTTTTTTTTGTCACTTGCACAAAAAAACCTGTTTGGATGGCCTTTAATAATACCATAATAGGTAAGCCAATATGGAACATGGGAATTGCATATACAAGTTTAAGGGTAGAATTTTGTCTGAGATGATTGAATTTCTAGTCTTTAATCATCTTCCCATGCATATTTAATACTTCTGTAATGTACA
Organism: Crocodylus porosus; assembly: GCF_001723895.1. Taxonomy (NCBI): domain Eukaryota; kingdom Metazoa; phylum Chordata; order Crocodylia; family Crocodylidae; genus Crocodylus; species Crocodylus porosus. The sequence continues at coordinate 29,792,845 of NW_017728886.1, forward strand.
AGTCTAACATTTTTCTAAATTAAATGTGGTGTTGTAGAAAGAAAGCATACAACGATATTCCCTGTCCAGTTTTTTTATGAGCACACTGATCCAGACTTTCACTTTTAAAGAGTCAAAATCTAACCAAATACCTTACCCTTTTCCACTATATCCTAATGACAACACATTGTCTTTCCATTATAATCTGGGAACTCCTTTAAGTAAAATAAACATTAATCAGTTCTTTCTCCCCCCTCTAAATCTTGTTTCAAAAAGTTAAATGACCTATATATAGCATGTCTACAGCTTATATAATAAGATAAAATGTAGATACTGCATTTCCTTTTCCTTCAATGATCAACCTTACTCTCAATGTGTCATTACAAACCATTCTATAAGTCTAGTTGTTTCCTTTCAAATTGTGGTGTGGAAATAGTGGTGTGGAAATAGGAAGCATTTCCTCAGAGGAACAGAAAAGATGTATGTCCAACAGTCTTTGAAAAAAACTTCTGGCTTACAACTAGAAAATTCTCGTATAAGCTCACGTAAATCTTCCCTATGGTTCTGACCAGGTAGCACCATGTGTGTTGTAAATATGCCATTCATCTTTTAAAAATCTGTTTGAAAAGATTTACAGAATGGAGGCACTGGTATTCATTTCTTGGCCAAACTGCAAAAAGCTTTTATGACAAGCTATCCACAGAGGTCACAATCTAACTGAAAATGTCTTTCATTTCCCCCCAAAATAGTTCAGTTAATAACTTTTACTAGTATCTGATGCTCTTCACTGGATAAATTGAAAGACTGGAAAATTCTCACTATGCTTTTGTATTGTGAGACCCAGTAACTTCTAATGACTTTTAACTGTGCGCAAAATCATTTCTGAAAACAATGGCTTTGACAGCTGTGGTTACTCTAAGGCAGAGTCCTATGGTACCAGATACTATTAAAGCCTAACTTAGCTTCCTTCTTCCTACTCAGAAGATGAGTAAGTCTTTATTGTGGTGTCCTGTAGATTCAGGATACTGAAATGTATGGACATGAGCATTAAACCAATCACTTCCCAATGGCATAGGCCTAAAATACTCTCTCCTTGCAAGTGATGTTTTCCAATCACTTTCCTGCATTTTAGGAATTCATATTGTGTATGTGTTTATCAACTCAGCTGTTTTTGCATACAGTATCAAGGAACACTCAAAGCAATGCATCTGGAAAATTTAAATTTTCATGATGGTTAAAATATAATGGTTTCAGGAATTTAGATTAAACCCATCATCTTTCATAATACTTTAAAATAAATTCACAGAGCAGTTGAATAGCATGCAGAGGTTAGCAGGGAAAGTGGGGGAAGATAGTATAGAGGCTCTTGGATCCCTAGGGATTAAAACAGTCTTGTTCTATTTCCCTGATTTCTGGTGGGAATACTTTATGCCTCCTAGTGTCAGAAAGAAATCTGCATTTCTTCCACTCTGGGGAATCATTAAATATCTCTGCTGAAATGGTGCAGCTGTCTTTAGGCATTCCTGCTTCCCCACAGACTGACAAGCCAAGCAACTTCTTTGGTTAAAGAAGCTTATCCTAAATGTTAAAATATTTCCATATTTTCCTCTGTAATGACTGTCAGAGTATGACACTGCATTCATTACAGAGAGTTATAAAGCACATAATGAATGTGACTGAGATAAATTTAGCAGTTTTTGTAAGAGTTAATTGTGCCTCTTTGAAAACAGACTTATTTGAAAAAAATTAACCAAACAGTGGATAATAAACAACTACTGCATTTCATTTATTTATTCTATCATAAAACTCTAGATAAATTCTCTCATGAGAGGCTATTAAAAGGTAGCTTGGCAACAACCGGGCAAGAAGAAAAATGTTAAAAACTAGTTAACGGATAGAAAACAAAGATTAGAAATAAACTTGGTTAGTGCATAAGGTGGAAAGCGGTTAATCTTGAAATGTGCAAAGGAACAGCATTAAGCCTTGGATTTGTAAAAAACAGCACCTAGACTATGCAGTGAGGCAGAGAAAGACATTCAAAAATCTGGAGCCTGAATTAATTCAACCTTTGCAGGTTAGTCTAACCTGCCTAGGTTGAACCAATTTGTAACAGGAAAAAGGTTCTCTCTGGACTGAGGAACTGCGAGCACATGTCTGCAGCAAGGTTCCCTCAAAGGTGTGTGCATGCGTGCATGGCCGCATGCAACTAGAAGTGTGGTTGCACAAAGCCTTTTCAAGGCTGTGCACCAGAGAGGCTGGGACGGGAGCCTAGCGCAGGCTCCGCCAGCTCCAGGGAAGTGCTGCATATCAGGGCCGGGGGCTGGCACCGGCTCTGCCAGCTCTGGGGAAGTGCTCCACTCCCTGGCCCTGATGCAAGGGACAGAAGCACTTCCCCAGAGCACTGCCCCAGCCTCCACTCACTCCCTACAGCAGAATAAGCCCTCTGCTGTCCCCTCTACTGGACACAGGAGGGCGGAGGAATAACCCCCATCCCTGCGTCCCAACAGGGGCCCTGTCTAGCTGTACCCCCACCCCATCACTGCAGTGGGCTGGGTCAGGGCCCTTGCTGGGGGCAACAGCCCCTGTCATAATGTCAGGGAGCATGAGCCACTTCCCAGTGGGAGTGCTGTAGTGCGGGGTGGGCAGAGCTGTCAATGTCAGGGAGCATGAGCCACTTCCCAGTGGGAGTGCTGCACTGCGGGATGGGCAGAGCTGCAGCAGGCTGCGTGCAGCAGCACCAGGGTCCAGACTAGGTCAGAACCCTGCAAGCTTCCCGCAGCACTGCTATGCTCCGCAGCAGCTCTGCTGGCCCAGCAGTGTGGCCCCTGCTGGGAAAAGGCTCACTCTTGGGGAAACGGGAATGGGGGTTACTGCCTGTCACAGTAGCTCCCCCTCACCACTTGAGTGGCTGGGCAGGGATAGAGCCAGATACCACCAGCATGGCCTCTGGGGGGTGGGTGGGGGCAGGGAGTGGGGCTATTCCCTGCTCTGCCCCTGAGGCACCGCAGCCAGATCTGCCCAGCCCAGCCCTGCCGCAGCTGCCACTTAGCCTGTGTTCAGGGCAGCGTACAGCAGAATAAGCCCCACCCTGCCAGGAGGGGACTGACCCCGAGCACAGTCTGCCCACCACTCAGTCTGCAGCCATTGCTTGGTCTACAGCCAGTGCTTGGTCTGTGCTTGAGGCCAGCCCTCTCCCGGCAGGAGGGGGCTTATTCTGTCAGATGCTGCCCTGAGCACAGACTGGCTGTGGCTGAGCCGGGAAGACCCAGATGTGGTGCCTCAGGGGCAGAGCAGTGAATGACCCTGCTCCCTGTCCAACCAGAGACCCTGTAGGCAGTGTCTGGCCCTCTCCCTGCCTGACCACTGGAGCAGCAAAGGGGCTGCTACCATGACGGGCAGCAGGATACGGCAATAAATTCCATCACAGTTCATGTTGTAGTTCATTGCTCCTAGGTGCAGCATTTATATGTTCGCCTACAGCACGCTGAGGCAGGATGGATCAGCCCCAGCTGGCAGGCAGCCCCAGGGGTCAGCCTGCCTCAGGGCTACTCCGCCCCTGCTCAACATGCTATGGAGGAGTTGGTTGGGGCACAGAGTACTACAGTGCAGGGCTAGCTGAAGGTAGCCCCTGCACTGTAGGACTCTCCTGCCCCAGGCAGCCCCAGTCACTGTCTACATGTGTTTTGGCACACATAACTACTCCACTGTAGGATAGTACTTGTCCTGGACAGTTCTATCTATAGTAGAGTTAATTAATTTACTGCACCTAATACAGGCACATGTGTAGACAGTGACAGTTTATTGCAGAGCTAATTAGTCAGCTCTGCAGTAAAGTGCATGTGTAGATGCACCCAGTATTCCAACAAGTGTTTCTGTTCAAAGGCAAAAATATTCTCCCTCATATAATACAACAGACTCCCCATCACCTCCTGATGACACTGCACCCCAACTACAATGTTGACTTGTATTCATGTGGTCCACATACTGGTAGCAGCCTGGCTTGCCAGCTCAAAAGGGCTTCAAGCAATTGGTGCGACTTTCCCACCAATCAGGAGGAGATGGAGGAGAGGCTGCCCTGCCCCTACCTGGGGTGAGGTAAAGAGTCTGGAGCCCCTCTATCCTCCCTCCACCCACTGCTGCTGCCAGGGCCATGGGAACACAGCCAAGGCTCCAGAAGGGTCTGGGTCTTTGGGTTTTTTATAAAAGTTATATATATTCAAAGGGGGTTGTGCCTTATATTTGTGAATGGGTGTCCTGTATTATATAGTTTATATTTTATGTTTTATGAGTTTAAGTTGAGAAAGTCTAAACTGAAGAGGCTGATATAATGAGGCTAAGCAGTAACAGAATATGTATGTTTTATATATTTATATATTTATAGTTAATGTTTAAGTAGATTTGGATCTGATAGAATGTAAAGCTGTAAGACAAGTATTAAAAATTAAATTTAATACTTAAGTGAGATAGTTACCTGTATCTTGAGGAGCGATATAAGACCATGTAAGTATTAACAATATTCTTGATAGTTTAAATGTTTTGTTCTTTATGTATATTCTAGTGACACCCTTGTTGATATTTATTTATGGTTCACCTTTACGTACCTGTTTGTTATTTGTTCTAGGGTACTTAACCCCCTAACTAGAGTGTGAAGCCCTAGACATGGGGTAATCCTCTAGTTGCTATTAATAGAATATAGCATTGTCTCACGAGCATATGAGTGATTATATATTGTATATATGTTTATTAACATTATTTTTCTGTACTTCTTATATTTAGTAATCAATTTGTATATAGTTAAGATGTAAAGTGTGGATCTGACTGTCTGTGGAGGAGGGGAAACTGCATGTAGCCAGCAGTAAGGCTGTGTGAAACAGCACAGTTCCATGTCATGTTGAGTTTTGAGGTTTCGATGGAACAGCGTTTCATATTGAATTTCAATTAGATTCAAAACAGCTGTTCTGTTTTTCTTCACTGAAACCGTGAGGCTGTTTTGACATTTCACTAGATTGGCCAGAGACAGAGAGTCAGCCCAGCTGGCCTGATTTCCCATCCCTGGCACTAAATCAGGCAGAGGATGGTGATTCAACCCAGCTGGGTTGACTTCCTGTCTCTGTCCCGATCAAGTGCCATGGATGGAAAGTCAGCCCAGCTGGGCTGAGTTTCCCTAATGCTATGGTGGCACTGGGGAGAGGAACTCAGCTCAGCTGGGATGATTTCCTTTCCTCAGCCCAATCTAGCTGGGGATGGGAACTCAGCCCAGCTGGACTGACTTCCCATCCTCAGCCCAATTGTAGCACTATGATCAAGATGTTTCAACTTTCAAAACATTGCAACTAGCCTCATTTTGTTTCAAGGCTGTTTCAAAGCCCTTTGTTACATTTCATTTTTGCTGTTTTGACCTCAAAATGGGTCAAAACAGTGTTGAAACAAAATGGCTGGTGAAATTTCGCAGAGCCCTAGCCAGTAGTTCTCCCACCACACAGCACCTGCCCTGTCAACATCTCCCTTCAAGGTCGGGGCAGGAGAAGGGGGTACACAACCAGGTATACCCGGGTAACATTCATACAGATTATGCTGGATTCTTGAACATAAGACTTTTAGTTTAGTTGCCTAAGACAGTCTCTCTCTCTCACTAAATATATTACGTTCAGTAAAGCCATAAATACAATACTGAATGTAAATAATTAAACCACTGATTGCTAAAATGCCAGCATCATTCTAAGCATAAGTGATGCAACCATTCAATGACTTGTCAAATTCAATCACTGTAGGAATGAATGTTTTATCTGATTTATTTCTGAAATTTTGGCTGGAACATCATACTCTACTATGGTAACCTGCAGATGTTGCAGTCTGCTGCACGGCATCCTCTGACATAATTAATCATACTGACTTCATCTAGGAGAGTGCTCCATAAAAAGGCATGCAGGAAAACATATACATTATTGATTCTGAATTTGCAAGAAATTCATCCCTTTTTAACTGTCCTTAAAAAAAGAAGTAGAGGACTAAAAGGGATGCGGGTGTCTTTCATGAATGCTGCAGTATAATTGTGTATGTACTCTGATTTCTGTGCATTCAAATTATGCTACCAAAACCAATACATATATAGTCAACATTTCAAGATTGCTTTCAGCAGACACTTTTTCTATAATCTAATATAAACAGCCAAAAACTGGGAACTAGATTTTTAGAAGCCTATTATGAAGTAATTAAATGGAATGCTTCCAGATTATTTTAATTAAAATGACTATAATTTTGCATCTGGTAGTTTTAAAAGTTTGAAACAAACTGATAACATGTACGTTCCAGCACTAGAATGTTACTAAGTTTTTGAAAAATACAAACAATATTATATGCTACTTTATATTTCTAGAAAGTCTCCTATAAAAGAAACATGGGAAATTATTAGAGGCTGCTTACTGGGTTTTGGCAAGTTGTCGAGGGCCACATTGGTAGCCCTGCCCCTTGACAGGGGCCCCCGGTCACCAACTTGGGACTGGAAGTCCCGCCCTCTAACCCCTGACCTTTGCCACCAGTTTTGCCACCTCAGAATCAGAAAAATATGAAATTAGATTCTAAAAAGTGAACATCTAAAACACTCATTAATTTGATTTCAATAAATATTTTTGCCCTGGTTTACATGTGTTTGTGTAGTGTACATAGAGGTGATTGCACAATAACTTAAAATGAAGTCTTACTCTTGTATGTTGTGGGGGTGGCTTTAGGTTTTGGGGGGGCTGTGAGTATGTGGGGTGAAGGAGCATGCGAGTATGTATGGATACATGGGGTGTGGGGGAGGTTGACTGGGGTGTGTAAGGGGATGTGGATGCGTGTGTATGGTGGAATGTGTATGTGGGATTTACCCTACAAACACACATGCACTCTGTCCCTGCCTGTGTGTATGCACACCCCCCATACCGGCACAGCACCATGCTCCCCCGTCTGGCCATCCAGCTTGAAGTCACATGGTGCTGGAGCAGGGTGGGGGCAGGAAGCAGGGAAATAGCTGATGGTGGGTGGGTCTGGGCTCCTGCCAGCTCCCCCTGGGTCCAACTGCTTCTATCATCTTTGACGTGCAGCCAGGAGGAGATAAATGTTTTTTAAATGTTTTTGGGGTCCTGCAGGCTGGACAGAATGGCCTGGTGGGCCAGATCCAGCCCCCAGGCCCTATTTTGCCCACCCCTGCCTTAATTTGTTTTACAGAATATTGCTTCAGGACAAAGGAAATGTTAGATCTCTCTCCAATGACATATCGCAAGAAAAATGTTACCACATAGAGTTAATTAATTCTGTAGTGTTGTATTGCATACTCAGTACACTTTACTCACATCTAATCATGTGAAGAGCTGGGAACTATAACTAAAACCAATATACAATAATATAGCTACAATTCTTATATGGTCCCTATCATACTTCAGAACTTTTAAGTACTGTCCTACCTTAAAAGGGTGTTTTAAGGTGGGGCAGTACAATTAAGTCCCATTTCAAAGGTGGAAATCTAAACCAGAGAGAGACTAAGTGACTTTCCCAGAATCATATGCTTCTCACAAGACACATCTACATGAAATGCTTATTGCACATTAGCCTAATAACATTGCACAGTAGCATATCATTGAAAAAACCATGTTAATACCCTACTGCACAGTGTTATTAGGCTAATGAACAGTAAGCCTCAATAAATAACCTTGAACTAGTGCTATTGCACAATAACTTTAGGTACTGAGCATTTTGTTAATAATTTATTAAGGAAGTGCTAAACTAAATGCGCAGTATCTAAGGCACATTAATGAACATGTAGAAGTGCCCACAGAGTAGGAATTGAACTTGCATGTCTCAGAATATCACACAAACTCTTGATCATGTTTCCTGTTGAACATTGCCACAAGCTTATGACTGGGTGGCCAACCAGCTGGCTGTTACTAACAAAAGACAAAAAAAGATTCAAAGTCTTAGCTAGGTAGACCCCCATCATCATACTTTAAAGCTTACATACCTATCAGAGCTGGTCTTCTACTAGCACGCATACGATCAACTCTGCAGTCTCATCACCCTGCCCTGTCCCTCCAAAATTGCTTTCTTGCACTGGATACCAATCCCTATAAAGATATCTATAAGGTCCAATTTTCTTTCACTGACCCATCACCTGCTACACTTGTGTATATGATAACTATGAAAACATATTCCTGATCTCAAAAGAAAGAGGCCTTGCACAGTGTGGCAAAGTGGGTATCCCTGCAAGCCGCAGCTAGCCCCCCACCTGCCTCTGGGCATGCCGCCCACCTTTCTTTCCTGCCACGCCTTGTTGAAATAATAATATGCTGTTAAATAAGGCAGGAGGCTGCCCATTACTGCACCCCCATATCTGGGGGTGTCTGTGGCTCCATACCTCCCATACACAATGGCTCAAGCCTCGCAAAAGGCCTCCAGATGTTACAGTGCCCCCAACCTACAGCCAGAGCATGCTTAGGCCACACTGTCAGGCCTCAGTCACACACACAGTCATACCGCCCACCTCTCTCTCAGGCCTCATTCACTCCACCCTCTCACACAGGGTCTCTTTCATCTATCGACAACTTATACCGCCTTGCTCCCTCTTGGAGTGGGCACCCTTTGGCCATAGGCTTAGGTAGTCCATTCCTTGGGTGGCAGACGTACCGTCTGTTGGGCCTTTCCCACGACCTTCACCAGGGTAGTGGCCAGCCAATTACCCAACCAAGTCTAAGCACACTCAGGCCCCTTCCAAGTAACACTCAGGGTCTGTATGCATAGTGGGCCGTCAGCCCTCTATTTCTTCTCCCCCTCTACTTGGGGCTCCACACCGCCCCCGCTACTCAGGGTCTCGGGGCATGCCTCCTCAGGTGGGCTCAGGTGGTCATAGCCATGCATGGCCCCCTCTACCTCTGTTGTCACCTGACCCACCCAATGGTGGGAGCTGGGGTTAAGGCACCCCAACCCACCTTTCACCAGGGTGGTAACTGGCCTGGCATTTCCTGGGGGCTCCTGCACCACTGAGAGCCCCACCAGGCCACCCACTTCTGGCAGGGCACAGTTTTAGGTCATACCCAGGACCAGGAGCCTCCTGACCATCCCCTACAGCTCCTGCCCTTACCTCCAATTGATACCAGCAGCCTTGCAGCCAGGCGATGTTATTGCCTGGCCTTCCAGCAGCAAAATGTCTCTTTTATATGGGCAGCCCTGAATCCAAAATGGCTGTCCTCATCAGGCACCTGCTGGCTGCTGGCTTCAGGCCCTTAAAGTGGCAGGGACAAACAGCGCCTTGCCACACACAGCACATAAGAGTCAAAACAGAATTACTGTTTTTGACTAAATATAGCCAGTGTTACCAGAAGACACTGGCGTCTCTTACATCAATGCATTATCTGGTCAAAAAAATTCAAAACAGAAACAAGCTGAAAATTCTGAAGAGTTCCAAATTAATTTTCTCTAATTATTTTCTATTTCTTGAAAAAAAATGACGTTTTAGTGTTTTATTTATCTGAATTTTCTAAAAATGTGGGTCTGGAAAAAACTGACAGATTAGATTTTTAAAAAAGAAATGAAAAAAAGAGAAATGGACACATAGTTAGAAGCTTTGAAATTCAAAGAATGATTTTTTTTTGTTTCAATAAAAACTTGATGATTTCAAAAATAGCTTTTGAGGAGGTTATATGTTTAATAAAAGGCTCATTTGCGCTGAAAACATTCTGAGTAAAAAGCTTCATTCAGACCTACTATTTACCACTGTAATTCTGACCTAAGATGAGATAGGTTATGCTAAGAAATAAAGCTGATTTGTTTTTAACAAGCACTCTGATAGTTCAACGTTTTATTTGTGCTGGGAGCTGCAACTGTAGTACCCAGTGGGAAAAAATACTTGAGTTAAAGCAGCATGTTTAGCCTAGAGATACTCCACCAGTGGTACTTATTAGTTGTACCACTGGGTCTGTTCTTTCACCAAAGGTTCAGTTTTCTATTGCAGTGGTCTCCAAACTTTTTTGATCATACACCCCTATCAGGATCTGGAACCAACTTCCAAGGGAAGTGGTGCTGGCTCCTACCCTGGGGGTCTTTAAGAGGAGGCCTGATGCCTACCTAGCTGGGATCATTTGAGCCCAGTTTTTTCTTCTGCCCAGGCAGGGGGTCGGACTTGAAGACCTACAAGCTCCCTTCCGACCCTACTTCCATGATTCTATGATCGGTAAAAAAATTTTGAGCACGCACCCCCAGTATATGTATATTTATTTATTTATAAATTATATACATGTACTACTTGCGTAGCATACGTGACACATGACCTTCTGACATACGGAACAAGTGAGGGTGCTAGTGTCAGTCCATATACTAAATATTAGTAAAGCTTAATTTCTTTCTTATTTTTTTAGATAAAAAATAAATATAAATAAAAGTTCTAATATTTTCCTCCCGCACCCCAATGGATCGTCTTGCGCACCCCGTGGGGTGCGTGCATCCCACTTTGGAGACCACTGCTTTATTGTATGGACATATTGTGGCTGTAGGACTATGGATATTTAAGAACCATGGTTATCCACAACTTATATGGGCTGTTACCATCCTATTGTAGGCATAAACATACCCACACTTTATTCAATGCCTTATGCCTTTAAAAACCCAAAACAAAATAATGACATCAACCAATCCAGGCCAGCTAAGTAACCTGAATAATTAAATGTCATTTATAGCTTGCACAGAAAAATCAGGGCATTTTAGAATAAAGCCCAACAGAATTTCTTTCTACTTCCATGTCTTTTCCCCCTCCTTATCAGCTGCTTGTTTTGTAACAACTGCCTTGTTTGTTGGCATTTATTTTGGACTTCTGGCTTATTTATTTCTCCCGTGAGGTACTGTTTGCCTCATGTACTGTTTGTTCATTTACTCCTTTATCTATCTGCTTCATTTGCTTTCAGGGCTCTATTTCTCTGTTTGCTTGTGTCAGCAAAACTGTCCTTTCTTGTTTTCTCCATCTCCTGTAATAGTAGCTGACACCTAAGTAATACTAACATGTTTTTTCTTCTCAACTTTTACACTTATCTTAATCAGTTCTCCTTTGTATTTTCTCCTCCTTCTTTAGCATTTAAAAAATAATAATTTGCTTATTTAAATACAGTAAAAATCCCATAAGGTGAAGAGCAAACACCGCCAACAAGAGCAAGCAGTTAACAGCTTCAATCCAGGATATCCAACTTAAGTTCTAAGGCTTCTGTTATACAAGACAGGGTTAGACTAAATTAGCTAAAGGTCCCCGGTAGCCTGAAACTCTGAGTGCCCTTGACTCACTCTGCCCTAGACTGTTCTGAAAGACTGACTGACATCTGTGTCAAGTTTGTAATGAGGATTGATGATTTAAAACAAAACAAAACATCTCAGATGAAAAACAAAATGTTGCTCTTGAGAAATGTTTCTTTCAGTGTTTAAATCCACCTATGAAATCTGGTCCAAAAACTCAAAACCCACAACACTGAAGAAGTCAGACACTCTCTCGGTCCTGCCGGAGCAACACCGAGAACTGCTGGTTGGAGGAAGCTGGGTTTTGCCTACCTTTTCTATAAGTCTAAAATATGCCATTTTGACCCCAAGCAAGCATGTGGCACTTTAAAAGTCACACACACATACCCTTTCCAAACATTTGTATAGCATGCTTGAAGTCTTGTTCGTGCTGCAATATAACTAATATGCTGCACTATGGAAAGCTAGGATATCTATTCCATGTGTAACCTCATGGAAACTGAGAAGAAAGAGGTAGTTAGTCTGAAGTGAGGCAGAAGCAAGATAGAGATACAATTTATGGAACAACTAAATCAGAGATGCATAAGCTTTCAAGAGCCCGGACTCACTTTATCAGATGCTCACGGAAACTGTAAAGGACTGTTAGAATCTGTCTTCTTTATCTTCTACTAATCTCTCCATTTCCATTGGGGGATAAGCCACCCTATAAATAAGTTGACTAGCTAATTTATTATTCTACTGCAAAACAAACTTGCAAACTGAAACCCACTAAAAATGATAAATGGTGCTTTCCATGAGAGTGCTCTTTTAAATTGTTTTATTAATAGTATTTTAAAATATTCAAATAGGAGTTATTATATAGCAAAAACATGAAAAACCAGTAGAAAAGAAAATACATAATAAATCTGGTTCATTATTTCACAGCAATCACAGCTGTCTCCTTGGAACAATTCCCTTATAGCAAGCTCTCATTTTCTCTTTATAACAGGAATACAAATATTGGTCTTATGTCATAAAAAAGCACCACCTTCAAGAGAGAATCTGTATTTTTTAAATCTTTCTAAGTTCAGTATGGTAACTTGGACTCTAGTCAAACAAAGGAAAGCACACTCTCAGCTCTACAATTTGAACCCTGGCTCACAGAATCAAAGTTGGCTTGACCACAGGCTGTCACACACAAAGGGGAATAGTAAATGACTGTGCGCTCAAATGATTCCCCTGTTAAATGCAACCTAATTTAACATCTTCATTGACAAAGAAAAAACAAAGTACATTAGTGCATTTATAGAAGACTCTAAGTTGACAGGTAGTCAAAAAACAATGCAAGGGAACCCAGGGCCAAGATCCACAAGGAAGGTACATTCCTAACTCCCACTTGTTGAAATCAATGGATGTTAGCGGCCTAGATAGGATTTACACATCTGCATACTTTTTTGACCTTGGGCTCAAGAGATTAGAAGTTAAGGCAAAAAAGAGAAATTAGATTTTTTGAAAAAGTCAGGCTCACACATCAAGTGGGGGAAGATAAAAAGACACGTTCAATTTTCAGAGACCTTTAAAACAATAATACAGAAAAAAACTCTCAGGTTTGACTGTGAATAGCAAATTGGACGTGCAGTTGCAAAGTCTTGTGACAATGAAATGTGACTGATACAGCTTTAGACTGAGGTATCGCACCACAGGGATACAACACTCCATTTGTTTGAATATTTTAGAAAATGGACAGTTTAGGAAGACTGACTTTCAAGGAAAATAGTATTACATGCTGATAGACTAGCTATAGGAAAAATAAGCAAAGATGAAACAGCAGTCTTCAAATAATTAAAGGGTACAGCCATCAAGGAAAGTAAGGAAATGGCTGCTTTAAGAAAAGGAATAGAAGTGAACGATCAAATAATAATCAGCTGGGTCATCTCAAGTCACTTGAGCTCTTTTGGGGTTTGGAAGGTCAATACTGAAAGTTGAATTTAACTCCGCATTATCATGCGGCCAAAGTTCATCACAGAGTACAAATGTGGCATGTTCTCAGTAGCTTTGTTTGCTTGAGAGGCTATGAACAGCTGTCTCTTGAAATGTTAACAACTTCTTTAAAGACCTCATTCTTACACAGTGATCAAGTCTGATGGTCACCAATATAGAAATCAATGTGGTTAAATCTGAATGAATATGGGTAGTTAGTCATGTTATTCTGAAGTCAGGCAGAAGACAAGGTAGATTTGCACCAACTAAATCAGAGATGTATAGCATAAGCTTTCATGCCCACAAGCTCACTTCATCAGAATACAGATCTACATACAACAGGATGAGGAAGTCTGCTGTAAAGTGAAAGTTGGAAAGGGCAAGTTGTTCTTCTGTGAATACTCTGATATAGGAAGTAGATCAGAATCTGATGAACATCAATTCATCCCTATGAGGTCAAATACCCTCAAGAAGAGTATGGTATAAAGGTTTTTCCAAAGTTTTTACCTCTCCCTACCTTATATCCCTCATCTCTCCCTATCAACCTAACTTCAATCATTTCATCTGGCTTTGGTAAATAGTTTTCTACGAAGTTGCCTATCTTAGGACCTTGGAGTGTTAGGACATAGCAGTGCCTGTTTCTGGTGCCAGTGTAATGTAGAGCTGGGTGTCACCATAGTTTTCACAGACATTAGGGCTGGAAGGGACCTTATGAGATCATTGGATCCAGCCCCCTGCCCAAAAGGCAGGAAGTCAGCTGGGGTCAGATCACACCAGCAAGATAAGCATCCAAATGCTTCTTGAACATGTCCAGAGTAGATGTTTGCACCACTTCTGGGGGGAGTCTATTCAAGACTCTGGAGACTCGGACAGTAAAGAAGTTTTTCCTAATGTCCAGTCTAAAATGGTCTTCCAGCAGTTTGTGACCGTTGGACCTTGTCTTCCCTTGGGGTGTCCTGGGGAAAAGGCCATGATCCATACCCCGATATACTTATAGGCTGCCACCAAGGCTCCCCTGAGTCTATGCTTTTCTAAGAGTAAATTGGATGCTTATTTGCTGGGATCCTATGACCCCAGCTGACTTCCTGCCCTTTGGGCAGGGGGCTGGACTCGATGATCTCCCGAGGTCCCTTCCAGCCCTAATGTCT
>NW_017728886.1:29807188-29814696 GCF_001723895.1 Crocodylus porosus
ATGACCCCAGCTGACTTCCTGCCCTTTGGGCAGGGGGCTGGACTCGATGATCTCCCGAGGTCCCTTCCAGCCCTAATGTCTATGAAATCTAATGTCTATGAAATAAGGTGAAGAGTCCCATGCCTCTCAGCCTCTCCTCAAAGGCCTGCTCTTCTGACTTCTGATCATGTGCATGGCTCTTCTCTGGACCCTGTCAAGCTTTTCCACATCCTTCCTAAAGTGTGGAGCCCAGAATTAGACACAGTACTCCAGCTGCAGCCACACCAAGGCCAAATAAAGTGGGAGGGTAACATCCTGGGTCTTGCTTGAGATGCACTGGTAGATGCAAGCCAAGGTTTTATTTGCTTTGCTGGCTGCGGCATCACATTAGTGGTTCATATTCTTGACCCCCAAGTCTCTTTCAGCTGTAGTGCTAGTGAGTGTAGCACTGCCTAGCCTACAGGTATAATGTGAGTTCTTTCTCCCAAGGTGGAGCACCTTGCATTTCTCTATGTTCAAAGTCATCAGGTTTTGATTTGCCCACTTTGTGAGCCAGTCCAAGCCAGCGTGAATCCCCAGGCTATCCTTTAGTGTAACCATGCTTCCCTGTAGTTTGGTGTCATCTGCAAACTTAGCCAATCTACTTCTGACACCTGAATCCAGGTCATTTATGAATATGTTAAGAGTACTAGTCTGACTACTGAACCCTGAGGGACACCACTGGTCACTATGCACCATGTTGACTCAGTTCCATAGACTATCACTCTTTGGGTCCAACCATGGAGCCAGTTTCCCAGCCATCAGAATGTAAGGTTGTCAAGGCTGCAGTTCCCCAATTTTGTCATAAGGACATCATGGGAACCCAAATCAAAGGCTTTTGAAATCTAAATAAATGACATCAGTCTCTTCTCCCCTGTCCAGGTGACATATCACCTGGTCATAGAATGAGATGAGGCTGGTCAGGCACAATCTACCCTTAATGAAGTCATGTTGGCTATCTCTCAGGATGACACCTTCTGTTAGCCTAATGTTGATGGATTCTTTAATATTTTTTTCCATGATCTTTTCAGGGATGGAGGTCAAACTGATTGACCTTGATTTTACTTCCTTCTTTTCTTGAAGATTAGTCCTCTTCCAATCATTGGCCCTCTTCCAATCTTCAGGAACCTCTTCCAAGCACCACCATGTATTTCTGATATTTCCTCTAGCACAAAGAAATTGATCACAGCAGGAACGAATGACTTCTTATCAATCACCTCAGTTGAGGTCTGTGAAGATTGAGGAGTGAATACTTATTGACATTCTTAGAAGCTGGATGAAATCCTCCCATTGAGATTTCACAACCCCCACAACCACAACTCAAAAGATAAGGCATCACTATTACATGATGGAAGGTATCAATTATTGTGCCTTTGTCCTTTTTTAAAAAAAAAAAGACTATTTATTGGCTTTACAAGTATCATCTCTCTTTTACGTTCCACCTCAAAACTTGACTGGGAGGGGTCCAGGAGACTGCTACATTGTTGGTGAAGCTGGAAGGGTCTCAACATGATCAATTGTTTCAAGCAATGGCAAACTCTAATATGCTTTGAAGTGGGAAGCAGGCTTCTCTTCCAAGAGGAAATGTTTGTATGGACTCAATTTGCTATCAATTCTCTGCCATTAACCAAGACAGTAGAGGTCAGAATCACAGATGATTGTCACAAGAGGCCTTAGGGTTTGTTCAGAACTTTCCAATTCTGAATACGTTTAGCCCTAATACCTGAATAATCAACTTAGCTTATTAAGGTGTCTAATACATATCAAGGAATTAATAATATTACCTCACTGATGTTTAAAATTGCATTGTCCTACTCTCCAAACCACACACAAGGATGTGCTGAGCTACTGCACACAATACATAAAATAGTCCTTTTCTATATAAGATTAGGTCTGCTGAAAATCTTAGGCCAAATTTTCCAGTCCCCTAAGATATGGGTAGGGACTAATTAATGGTGGAAATGGGGTGCTCTGTGACTCCTTTATTCTTGTAGGTTCCCCTGCACTGTCTCCCCTCCTCCCTCTGCTGATTGGTGGAGGTGCCCCACTTGCAGCTCACTCCTGATTAGTGGGGGGGAAAAGATGTGGTTTTAATTATGGTGCTGTTTTTGCCTCTCACCACTGATTGGCTGAGAAGCCCTGGATAGCCCTAATGTTTGTTGCTGACTGCCATGGAGGCAAAAACAGCAACTCGTTTAAAGATGCGGTTTTAGGTTCCCTGCTGATCAGATGGGAGCAGCACTTCCGCCATGAATTCAGTAGGCCCCTATATATAGGGTAACTGTCTCCTGCACCATCTGCTGATTCCCATCAATCCTGGAAAGAAGAGGAGGGAGTGTACTGGGCAGGATAAAGGGGCAAAGAGAGGCATGATTCAGCCAAGTTCCCCTGCAACTGATTTGCAAATTGGAACAGGATTTATGAAGGAGTTTTCAGCAGTAGCTGAAATAGGTTGTTTGTACTCTTCTTTATGCAGAACTGAGCAAAGCCTCAGGGGATGGCAGGCTGCTGTCTGCAGCCACCACTCTTTCATTACAGCTAGGGGCAATGCATGTCAAGTTGATGTATTTGTCCTTCAAACTTTCAGTTGTGCACTCTTTGATCTGCATCATCTACATTTTTAAACTTTCTCCTTCAAACAAATGCAGGTCAATTAAATGCTTAGAAAAGGTAGGAGTAAACAGCACAGAGTTCAGCTCTTAAGTGTCCAATTACAAGTAATTACTATGCAAGTATCTTCACTATCACCTCTCCATCTTATCTTCTACCTTTTCTCCTACTACCTGTGGCCTTATCTAAGCACTTTTACTGAATTAGTCTTTCTGATTTAAGTGAAGCAAAAATGTTAGTTTGGGATTTGCTCAGTGTTTGAGTTATTCATAACATCGAAAAATATGTCAATAGGCTCCAAGATAAATAATCAATCACTGTCTCCGTGGTTCAGAAGGCAGTAACCATGTCTGCTCTTCTTTTTCAAAATCTGAAGCAAAACACATTAGGAAAAGGAAAGCCCATATTCTCTCAGGGTAATAAGTAAATTCTACAATTAGTTGCACAGGAAAAATAAATATATATAACTAAGCTACATCAGATGAAGCAAAACAAAAAGCTAAAGTGATAGATAAATAGGCTTGAAACATATCATGTTTCAATTCTCTGCTATCTGGGGCAGTTCACGAAATAGTCACATTAATTAGCATTAAATTTCTGAATCTCAACATACAAATGCAAGCATTTTGCATTTCCAAGTATCTGCAGTGAGGAGGAAAAAGAAAGAATTGCAGAAAGGGCATTAAAATAATTCAATACATAAACTGCCATAGTCTGTATCACTGGATTAACAACCAGAACGGAAAAGACATTGGCAACTTTCCAACAAGCCAGTAGTTTTCTCTAGGGCCACATGTCACTGTGAGCTATACACAAACACGGTACCATGGAAACCTAGTAGAGGGGGAAAAAAGGGTACACATACTTTTCTTACTTTTATTAAACAGCTCTGCCATTTGTGTCGTAAGAAGGAATGACAGAAAAAGTGTACTGGCTATAAGACAGTTCTTATTGCTGAAAAAACCCTACCTACCAACCTCAGCCTGTCCCTCACCCCTGATGCCTCCATTTCCATTTTCACTGATTGTCTTTCTTGCCTGAATTGCATGCTAGTCTCTGGTTTCTTTACTATTCCTTCCATCCAGGAACAGTGCACACACCAACTGCAGGTGCTTCCTCAGCCTGATGAAGGGTTTTTCAACTCAAAACCTTGCTAAGATATATTTCTCTAACTATTCAGTTGGTCTACTAAAAGACACCAGATTAACCCAAAGAACCTTGTCTGCCAGTGCCATGCCTTTAGACCAACACCCCTAGCACCTGTTTCTGGTTAGCTGACCGGAAGGACACAGGGCCCTGGGCACATCTGAGCCCCAGGGATGGGGCTGGCAGGAAGAGTTCTCTGGCAGCTGCTGGAGAAGAAGCTCCTGGAGGAAAGGAAAGACAGGCTCTGTGAGAGTTTGGCTGCCTGAGATGCTGCTAATGCTACTGTGCTGCTTACTTATTACCTGTTATATAAAAGCGGTGGACTGAGCTGAGGCTATAGGGGAGGAGGAGACCTCATTGGGGCACATTACCAAGTCATGTGGACGCCACAGTGCCAGTGAGGGCACGCCTTAACACACAGTCACAAGTTTTGCTTGTCAGCAGCTTGAGGTGCAGTTTCCCAGAACCCCCTATACCTAGCTCCTTGACATTTGACAGGCTGTGTGGCCTCAGCAAAGGCTACCCTCCTTGCTGTTTTCACTTAAATCAGGAAAGAAGTGACAAAGTTACAGGCAGTTTCATGATTCCCCATTATAGCCTATGGGCAAAATGTTGAAACAGCATTGAAACAGCTAAACAGTTTCAGTTAAATGAAATGGAACAATCAGTGCTTCAAAATGAAATGAAACACTGTCCTGTCAAAATGGTGAAAAGGAAATCGAAACAAAATGGTGCTCTTTCGCACAGCCCTAGTAAATAACTCCACCATAGAATAGTACTTGCTTTGGGCAGTACTATCCTATGGCAGAATTAATTAGTTTACTCTGGCCTAATAGCACCACTCATGTAGACAGCAACACTGTACTGTGGAGCTAATTAGGCAACTGCAATAAGTGTCTTATGTAGATGCACCCAGTATGACTAAGTGGAAGGGAAGACATGGTTACTAGGAACTTCTGGGTTTCCCCAAGTACTGGCAGGAACATCAACATACCCCAGTCAAAAACTCCCAGCATAGAGTCCACCCTCCTGGGTGAGTGCTGTAAGGGTATATAAGGAACAGGTAGTGACACCACCTTCTCTACCAACGGAACTTAAATAAAAGTACCTGTGGCTTAATGTCAATGTACACTAGCTGGGCTTTTAGCATGTCTACCAGAGTGGGTCCCAGGTTCTGTTCCATATAGTATCTGGATCCCCCTAGGGCTTAGGCAGGAGCCAAGTGCCTAGCTGCTCAGATGGGGGCAGTTTTAAGAATGCACAGAAGGCAGAACTATAGGGGAGCCTGCAGACATGCCAGGAGGCTTCTCTGATGCGCTGTAATTATGTGTTGGAGCAGACTTGATTAAACCTGCATTAATCAAGCAGACTTGATTAAGTAACCCAGCCGATCTGATTAACCAAGTTGCTGGAGCATGCTAAGTAGCTTCTGCATCTTGTGTATCACCATCCCTGTGTTTCAAAATGGTAGTGGATGCACTTTAGCACAAGCTCATTGAACCAGCTTTAGTTAAAGTGTGGGGATGCTGATAAACAAGACACTGCAGGCACTTCAGAGTGGCTCCGAGAGCCACTCTAAAGTGCTACCCCCACCCCCACCCCACCACACACACACACACACACACACACACACACACACGCACACACACACACACACAAAATGCCCATAGATGCCTGGAAATTTTTCAAGTAAAAAAGCGAGAGGCCCCCAATGAGTTGAAGCACCCCCAAGAGTTAAGCAGCTGCTGAGTACAGTTTGCTGGGTCGCAATGCTGGATTTAGGATCCCGCCAATCCAAGCCTTGTTTCAGGATTTGACCCTTACTTTTTTTTTTTGTCAACCAACTTAAAGCCAAAAAGCAGCAGTCTCATTCACTGTCTACCTGGATGATATCTATATCAACAGTTTATATTTACAGCATTTTTTAAAAGAGTTTGCAAAATGTTCCATTTGGGATCCTTTCCGATGAAAGGAACTATATAAATAAACCTTATTGCTCACTGCCTCTCAGCTCAGTTTCATACCATACTGTGGTTAATTGCTTTCTAAAATATTTATTTGAAAGCATTTTCTAACAGATTAATGTTTGCATTTACATTCAGTTTAAAATCAAAGACTTTCAGAGGCATGCATATGTAATTATATGTAGACATGCAAGTTATATAGGCAAATTTGTCACGATTCCCTGACACGTGGAAGTTTTTGCACAGTTTTAAAACCAACAGATATATTCCTTGTATGTCCTTCATTTCTTTTTTTTTAAATAAACAGAGGTCAATCTTTCTTCTGCTACTATTTCTACATCCAAATAGAATATATTTCTTGCATTTACTTTCTACTTGAAAAAAATGAAGAAAAAGCAAAGGGCAAGCAGCCATCAATCATAAACCAATCTCATTAAGAGAGAAAGTGCACAAGATGTCAGAAAACCAAGAAATCCCCAAACACTTTCTTCTTAAATTCACCTGCCCCTTGATCCTTTCTCTTATACAAGTAATGAAACCTGTCATGGTGTATTATGATGAAGATAAGTTGTTCCACATTTTGAAGCAGAAATTCTGTTCCATACCAGCTCCACAACATCTGCAATATAAAGACCTAAAACACAACAGCTCAAGCAAAAACTCTGATAATGAAAATGCAA
This sequence comes from Crocodylus porosus, assembly GCF_001723895.1. Taxonomy (NCBI): domain Eukaryota; kingdom Metazoa; phylum Chordata; order Crocodylia; family Crocodylidae; genus Crocodylus; species Crocodylus porosus. The sequence continues at coordinate 29,813,607 of NW_017728886.1, forward strand.
TCTTGTAGCAAGAATTTCCATTCTAAAAAAGAGTCATCAGTTGCACCTGCATATGATTCAAGATGAAAATTCATGAGCAATACTGTTACAATTTTCATCTCTATATTTTACGAATGGAAAGAACCTCTTAAAATATAATGAAGTCTCTCAAAAACTCATCTGCCCCCAATCTTAGTAGATCATCTTCATGTGCAAACAGAAAACAACAAAAAGATATTAGGACATAAAAGACAAAAGTCCACCACAAAATTTAAAATGCAATACATACCTGCAAAATTGATTTTAATCCACTTTGCCTAGTGCAGCACTTCAGCTTTCAGCATCTAAGTACTGAGAACTGGCCATGTTCTAAAGTTCCAGTTCCAGAAATGTTTAAATTTGTATTTAAGTTCATCCCTAAGCAGGACAACATATGCTTAATTTTAAAAAGCTGCTTGTTCCATTATTTCAGCATGACTAAGTATATGTATTAAGGTGTCCCTTCTTGAATTTGGCTTCAAAAAGGACAATATATATGTACCAAAGAGTAAAAAGCAAAAACAAACAACTAAAAATTATTATGAATTATCATCACTTATTTTGCACAGTGCCGGCTAAGAGTTAAGCACATTGGGCAGAGCTATGACTATTAAAATCTTTTATAAGAATCAGCAGTTTCAGGGATGCCAATACCACAGCACTAGACAACTAACAAGCATTGTTCATAATAAATCTGGATAAGTACATACTCAAGTGAGTGCACAGCTGTTTTTCATTCCTATGCACTTACATGGATGATGACATATATTTCTTTGATACTTTGACATATTCTTTGCTTGTTTTTTTTTGGGGGGGGGTTTTGTGGGGAGGAGGGGTTTGGTTGCTGTTTTTGTTGGTGGGGTTGTTTTGTTTTTCTTTTTGTTTTGTAACATGTAGACTCTGAATTCTAAAACAATACCTCCTTCTACATGTATAGGTATAAACTCAGATGGGGCGAAGTGGACATGCCGGAGGGCAGGGAGCAGCTGCAAGCAGACCTGGACAGGTTAGACAAGTGGGCAGAAAACAACAGAATGCAGTTCAACAAGGAGAAATGCAAAGTGCTGCATCT
>NW_017728886.1:29815231-29831138 GCF_001723895.1 Crocodylus porosus
AGGTTGGATGTGTATCTAGCTGGGGTAATGTAGGCCCAGCACTCTTTCCTGCTTATGCAGGGGGTCGGACTCGATGATCTATTAAGGTCCCTTCCGACCCTAGCATCTATGAATCTATGAATCTATGGATGGCTGGTCCCTAGACATCAATCATAACATGGGTTATAGAGAAAAAAAATAATCAGGTGTGAAAAGTTAGTCACATCATTGAATGGGAATTCAATTTCTCACTTTTTCAGCCATAAAATGTATTTAAGAATCTTATTTAATAATCAGATTATCAAAATAATGCATTCCTTATGAACAAATATTCCACTGAACTTCTCCTTTAGTGAGAAGCTAGAGACATACAAATGTAAAGCTAATGTTTTCCAGGACTAAAATGCAACCTTTACACCTGTGACCATTTTATCAGAAACAGATACCATGGAATAAACAAGTTTCTTGACTGAATACAAAAACCAAAATTCAATGACTGGGGACAGGTTTATTAGTGATGTTCTGCTAAATGACTTTACAAACAGCTTTAGGACTCCTGAATGGAATTTCAGCTTTGGCATACAACATGGGATCACTGATTACTGCACGTAACCAAAGCTTACTGAGACAGCCTATAGAAATTGTAAATCTGTCATGCAGAATGAGACAGTTTATGATAAAAGAGAGCACACAAACTAATTGCAATGCTCAATAGGTCAAGAAGAAAGGCTGAGAATAAGGTTAAAAATATATAACGGGGAAGGAGAAGAAAAGATCAAGAGTCACTGCTGAGGTGACACTAATGGGTAAAAGAACCAAATATGGGCAAGCTCATTTTCTTCAACTTCCAATTTACTCAAAAATCCTCAGTTTGACTATTTCAGATTTAATCTAATCCATTTGGTTCATGTTCTGTGTACAACAGTCAAATGTCTTTAAAAAAACAGGGAAGTAATAATTGAGCTTAGGTTAGGCTGGGAAACTCTGAACCTTCAAGTAGGACTCTATGGCTGGCCAGGTCCAGATGTGCAAAGACATGCACCTGCATTTGCACTTTGTTGAAGGACTCTGTCCCACTTTGGATGGCTCTTGCCTAGCTCCTCCTGGCTCACAGCATGCTGGAGCAGCCAGGGCACTAATGGAGGAGTAGAGTCCTCCAGCTCGCAACCAGAGTTTCTACCTGGAGGACCAAGCCTCCATTTATTCTGGCACATGATATTGTAGCCTGTGCCACTTTATTCCAGGGCTTTTTTTTGCTACCAGTAGAATATGTTGCCACATTTTAATATTCCACATATGCTGTTTGTGGAGCTACAAACTACACATGCCTGCATATGGGGACACAGCCTATAAGACTAACCCACCCATTATTATAATGTTTAAAGCCCGGAAAATGCATTTCACTGGGAATAAAACCATAGGGGTTTTTTAAGAAAATACAGCTCTATGTCATTTTATTATTATATATTTGCATTATTTTATCACCTAAAAGCTCCAGTCACCCTAAACATCATACCAGCACAGAACAGCCAGTCCTTGCTTCAAGGAACTTATACTTTAAGCATAAGATAAGAGGCAATGAAGGGATACAGACTAGCAAGGAGTACAAGGACAAGATAACATTATAAAGGGGCAATTTCTTGTCTTCCTGCCCATCAGCAGTTTATTCACAGTTAAATATTTGTGAGTGCTATAGCAAAGGAGAATTAAGGAGGAATTTGAAGTATAGTTTACTGGGTGATGATGGCAAACTCCCCCTAAGCACAGACATAGGCACAGAATAACAGGTTCACATTTGAAAATTTAACAGCTGGATGGTAGAGGCTAGCATTGACCTCTCAGTATTGAATGGGAGATGTCAAGTAGTGGAGACAAATCATAAGCAAAATCATATAAGTCCTTGAAGATGAAAACAAACAGCTCATATTGGTTGTGATATAGAAGAGGAAGTCAGGAAACAGTATAGGAAGGGTGACACGGTCAAAATGTTGAGTTAAGAAAATTATCTCTGAAGTAGAACTTGGGGTGAACATGAATGGGCCAAAGTTTGTCAAGGCCAGAACAAAGGATGTTGTAGCAATAAAGACAAGATAAAGAGGGTTTGGACATGGATTTTAGCTGTGGAAATGAATACAAAAGGCTGCATATTAGAGATGTTATGCAGTAACAATCTACACTGAGGTCTAGGTCTAAGGTGATGTCCAGGTTACAAAGATGTAAGCATTAGTCAGAATGGTGGTCTGGCCTACAATTCTGGAAGATCATGGCAAAGAGGAGTTGGTGGGACTGAGGGGCATTAAGGACTCATTTACATTGTGATGGCAACATGTCCCAGCTGGACCTGTTTTTACTTCCACTTCATTACTTTTATGTTTCAAATCCAGAAGCATGCCAGTGAAACCATTCTTGGGAACCAGTCTCTCTACCAATCTCAAGATGCTTGAGAGCAGCTGCTGGAGACAACTCCCAGAATTATCCCACCAGCAATTTTAGGTTTGGATTGTGTGTGCAAGAGTGAGTGGGAAGGAGGCCCTGGGGAGCAGCCTGGCTAGGACAAATCATCACTGCAGCATAGATGTGCTTTAAGAGTTCTGTTTTAGGCACATGGACATCCATGAAGAGATGCCAGAGAAACAAGTTAAGAATTTAGTTTGGGGACAAGGGCATTGGTCTGAGGTACAGAGTTATCCACATAGAAACGGCAAGCTGAATTTATGTTAACCATTCCATACAGAACTAATCTGATGGAGAGACTGGTAATAAAATACTCTTTTGGTCCCAAATAGGGTTAAGGGAGAGAAGAGGTGGCAGGAGACATGTATTTTAGTTGGAATATTCTGCACCTATGTATACTCTACAGTGGGCATATCTACATGAGAAGCTTTACTGCACAGTAGAGCAATTGCTGCACAGTAAGCACCACCATCCACAAGTCCAGACTTACTGTGCAGCAAATGCAGGTAGCAAATTAACTGTTGAGCAGTTACTGCACAGCAAGGCACATGTAAATGGCTGGCCAGGAGAAAATTTGCTCCCAGTCAACTGGGCAGCTGTGTACGCAAATTGCTCCCTGACCCTGGGAGCTCTCTACTGCTGGGGTGGACTCTGCCCCCAGATCCTGGGCCAGGACATGTCCCTTTGCCCTGGCAGCAGGGAGCTCTTGGCCCCAGCTCCATGATTGGAGCAGGGGCTGCGAGATTGCTCCCTGCCTCTGGGAGCTGCCTGGTGCTGGGGCAGGCTGCACCAGCAGAGCCCCAACATCCCCCTGCCCTGGAAGCAGGAAGCTACCTGATACTCAGGCAGGAGGACTTTGTCCCAGCCCAGGCTCTGTTAATGCAGCCTGCCCTGGCAGCTCCCAGGTGCAAGGAGCAATCTCCCAGCCCCCACTCTGCTTGCGGAGTTGCGGATGGGAACACTCTCCATGGGGAGAGTACCCCACCCAGACTAGAGCTGTCTGGGGCCTGCCCAAGACCAGGACAGTTCATGGCCAGCCCCAGGCTCCACAGGGAAGTCTGCATGTACAGCTTGGACCTGGCTAAAAACTGCCCAAAATGGAACAGTTCCCAGCCAGCTCCAGGCTGCACATGCAGACTTCTCCGTGCAGCCCAGGGCTGTCCTGGTCTCAGGCAGGCCCCAGACAGCTCTAGTCATGGCTCTTGGCCCCAGCTCCATGACTGGAACAGGGGCTGCAAGATTGCTCCCTGCCCCTGGGAGCTGCCTGCTGCTGGGACAGGCTGCACCAGCAGAGCCTCAACATCCCCCTGCCCGTGGGCAGGTCCTAGCCGTGTGCTCCAATTGGGTAATCAAAGCATGGGGCTTGGAAAGAGCTGCAGGGGAGGAGCAGGTCCCAGCCCCCCACTCCAATCCACTGCTAGCTGCCCCACCAGTGGATTGGGGCAGAGGACTGGGTCCTGCCCCTCCCCCACAGCTGTTTTCAATCCCCCAGCCCCTGATAAGGAAGCTGGGGCCAGGAGCTCCTTGCTACTGGAGCAGAGGGACATTCTCCTGGCCCACGCTCTGCTACCAGAGCCCACCCTGGCAGCAGGCGGCTCCCAGGGGCAGGAAGCAATCTCCCAGCCCGTGCCAGAAGACCATGGGTGACTGGTGCCTCCTAAGTCTGAGGGGGCACCAGCGGAGCACAACTGGGAGGAGGGTTTCTCCCAGCAGCGGATCGCAGCCTGTGCCCCCCTGCCCCCCATATCCCACCTACAAGTCACCTATGCAGAAGGCAGCTGGCCCTGTGCTTCCTGCTAGCCCCTGGGTTAGCACCCAGGGAAGCCTGGAGCTCCCCCCGGTTGCTGCAGGGGGGCCAAGCAGAGTAGCAACAAGTCTCTACCCAAATGCCTGATCATGTAGATGCTTGCCTGCCCAGGGTGGGTTTAGTCCACAGTAAGCTACTGCAGAATAAACCCATCCAGCATCATTTGCACATGTACACATGCCCAATTCTGTTGAATATTTCAACTACAAGTTTTATAAAGCTGATAAAAAGTGAATTATCATATTCTAGGGGCATTTTATATATCACAAAGTTGAATAATTTCAGAGGGAAAAAACATTGTTTTGCATTGGTTTCATTATTTGAAGCACCTATTATCATACAAATTTCTTTCCATTTTCTCTTTCTATTTGTTTTCTTGCCCCATATCACTCTAAGCTACCTCCTTCTGTCTACAAGAAACATTAAAAAAATTTTAAATTTATTTTTCATTTTCAGAAGTGTTTATGCAGACAGAGAACAAAAACACTACCTGGATACACAGGCACTGATACATCAGTGTTCCTACTGCACAGCAGACCCTAGCTACATCAGAAAACAAATGTTGATCTATGAATCCTCGTGACAGTAGCATTTCCTCTGGGCAATGCTGATCACAGAGCCAAGGATAAAACATTTTGTGTCGAAGAGACGTAGCTACATAACAATGTGCAAGAGGAGATCAGTAAATCAGAAGTCTGACCATTTGCTCTAAATCTTCAGTATTCAAACTGCCTTCTCCTCCCCTAGCATAATATATATTATACAGACTAACAAACCAAAAATGAAGCCAAATAGAAATCTGACCCTATAAAAGTTAAAAGTGCCAGAGATTCCATAAAGGGTACTTAGGGACTTTATTGTTGCTATTGATTTTACGTGGAAGATGCTCATATAGTATGGTGATGAGTAGTAATACAAAGTTCTAGCATGATAAATAAATAATGTTGCTGCTATTTTGCTGATACAGTAGGAAGTCCCCTCATGGCAGATCCATAAATGTTCTTTCATAAATCCAAATGGAAATTCAGTTAAGTGCAGCCGCCCTGAATCCACTCAGCTTTACATTAAGAATCAATGAGAAAGGCTTATTAGAATCCATCTTGTACAGCTCTGTTCCCTAGCAAGAGCTCACAGAACTCTTAAGGACCAAAGACAGTAAAGCACGGGCTACAAAACATGCTAGTAGTTTGCCCAATGTAGTTTTCATTTCTGAAAAGATAATGCTTTCAAGGTTGTTTCAGAAAAACACCAATGGTTCTCCATTTTAAAAACTCTAATTATTAGAAAGTGTTGTCTGATATACAAGGTAAATGTCTTTATTATCTGTGTTTTGTATCATTTACAAAAATATCTAAGTGATACAACTATGTTTATAAGTAATCTGAAAGTTACAGGACTAGGGCACCACCTAGTCTGGCAGATGGTAATTTTATAGCCAAGGCTCCTCTACTGAGATCACCTTGCACCCTGATCTTTCAAGTTTGATTGGGCTCTATAAAGCATTCTTATAAAACTGCAGTGGGACAAGTGGTTAGTCACAGACTAAAGGCCGTGCTTTGGACATAAAACCAAAGATCTGGAGCTGGTTTAGCAGTCGGTGCACAGTGTGGAAGAGTGGAATTATGTGCTTTGATTAACACTACGTGACTAAGTCATCCTGTAAATAATGTCGAGAAGTGGGGCACCTCTACAGTCTTAGGGTTGCAGTCTATGCTTCCTGCTGCTGGGGAACAGGGACAAGGGCTGCCTGTACAGCAGTGGTAAAACCTCATCTCTCTAAATAGTCCTTTATGTAAACTCTGTATATAAGAAAGAGCCATCTTCACCATACAGCTTTTCTTTAAAGTTACTATGTGGTACCAGGAGTGGAAGGCATAGTGTGCTGGGTGACTGAGTGAGAGATCTAACTCAAAATGGCTACTACAGATCCTGACAGACTCCACATAACCCCTGCACATGACCCTTGAGCATCGAGGGGAATACTAAATGGGCCTGAAAGAGGTTCAAACAGCAATTTGAGCTGTGCATAGGGGCTGATAAATTACTCTGAGAGAGCGCGCACGCAAACTTTTTAAACCTTAATTCTAAAAAAGTTAAAAACAAAAGTGTGTGCCCCCACCCAGTGAAACATTTGTTAGTAACCATATGCATATCACCAAAGATTGAAACACCCTCCCTATAAAAAAAACTCATTTAGGAGTAGCCATCCATTTTCAGTGTGCTCCCTCCACAGCCCAGTGCAACACAAACTGGGCGCGCATTATGTTGCAGGGTGAAGTGTCCAACCTCAAATGAGACGCATACCTGGACCAAGAAACAAAAGAATCAGTCATAGGTGTTGTCAGAGCCAGCCCCTCCAAGCCAAGTCCTGTGACTCAAAAGAGACCAAGGATACAACACCTACTTCTTAAATGACTGAAGTATGGACATGGAGTTCCAACCTGGACACCATTAAGGATGGCAGATGCCCTCTCCAGCGTATATGGAATAAACAACCAAGATTCTGATGATCTTGAACTACAGACATATGTGAACTTAGTAAATGCATCTCAAAGCACAGAAGATGAACTAGTGACAGGAGAGCTAGAGATGAAGCACTATAAGAAGTGATACCGGCAATATGAAGGTGGGAGGGGGAAGGAAATCAATATTTCTCACTTGCACATTCTCAATACAAAAAAAAAGCAGCTTTCAGTGATGTTAGGAGCATTCATGAAGGGAACATGGATTGTAGATCCCACAGTGACATGTAGTAAAATTTTGGAACAAATATATGACTGGCACCTGAGAATGATTAAATCAAAGAGTAGAGCTGTTTTGTGGCCCTGGATAAATGTGATACTGAAGACATGAGGAGATGTGGATGGTGTGAGAAGTACCAGGCTGGTCAACAGTGATACTCCAGGACAAGACAACATGATCAGCTGACTATAGTAAACACCTTATGCTAATTTTCCAGAAGGAGTGATACTTGAAGATAACAGCAGTAACAACTGGTCAAACTATAGTAACATTCAAACTATCTGAATGCCATGGAATTCTAAGAACGACAATCACTGACAATGGATCAAAATTCCTGAATAAAGAATCACTGGACTTGCCTAAAGCATATGGCTTTCTTCAAGAGATGTCTAAGCCCAGAAACCTTCAAGACACTAGATTAAGAGAATGTGGAGTTTGCATCGTGGAAAAAGCAATATTCTTAGCCTTAGTTAAGAAACCCTATTCAAGAAAGCATTAGAAGATCTATAATCAGCACTAATCAATTACAACAGCGGTGATCAACCCCTAACCTACAGGTAAAATCTAGCCCCTAGCACCAAATCATTCGGACCCATCACGAATATGTGGGCAGCCCTGTAGTCCATGGCCCTATGCACTAGTTCGAAAACACTGGGCAGTGTGGGTACCAATCCTGGTGAGTGAGGCAGGATAGAAGCAGTCTGGGGGTCCAGAGCCCAAATCAAGGCCAGACAGAGGTGGTATGGGACCCTGATCCCAGCATGTGGGGCCAGGCAGAGGTGGCACAGGGCTCCAGGACCCTGATCCCCATGCATGGGGCTGGTGCTGTGTCCCAATGCCCTGATCCTGATCCATGGAGCTGGGCAGGGGAAGCATGGGACCCCAGCGCCTATTCCAGGCAAGTAAAGGCAGGGTGGGGTCTGATGCTAGTATGCAGGGTTCGATCACACCAGGGTATCAGCCCCATGCCATTCATCTGACCCACAGGTCCAAAACATTGATCATTAAACTACAGAGTTGATTTTCCACATTTGCAACAGAAGATGTGCTGAAACTCTGTATAAAAGGATAAACACCGAGTTATTAGACATGAAACAATAACAAAGGGTAAAAAAGGAGTCTGTGATAGTGTGGATAAGAATGGGAAAGTACAAACAGATATAATATTGCAATACAGGAGCAAGACCAGCTAAAAACAGTTTTAAAAGAACAGATTCTGTGCAAATTTGGTAAGATGGACACTGGCCAGTAGGGCTATGCGAAGTTTCACCAAGTGTTTTGTTTCAAAGCTGTTTCGATGCATGTTGAGCTTGAAACAGTGAAATTGAAACAAAACAAAAGCACTGAAACAACTCAAAATATTTTGAGTGCCCTCATTTCATTTTGAAGCTTCGAAGCAGCTCTGTGGTTGGAGGCAGGGACGAGCCAGGGCTGCGCTCCGAGCAGCCTCTGCAGCCCCATGTAGCTCAGCCCAGTGGGGACCACAGCCCTGGCTCTCCCTGCCTCCCAGCTGTGCCTCCATGCCAGCTCTGCCTACCTCCCATCACCGGGCTGCACTCTGATCAGCTCCACCAGCCCCGTGGAGCTCAGCTTGGCAGTGGGAGGCTGACTGCACTCTGAGCGGCTCTGCCAGGCCCACAGAGCACAACCCGGAGGTGGGAGCTGGAAAGAGCTGGTGCTGCACTCTGCCTCCTGCCACCGGGCTGAGCTCTGTAGGGCTGGCAGAGCCGATCGGAGCACAGTTCTGCAACGAGAGGTGGGCAGAGACAGGGCTGCACTCTGCCTACAACCGCCAGGCTGAGCTCCATGGAGCCCGGTGCTGGGCGCAGGCTGCACACCGCGCTGGTCCCAGAAAGCACACAGCACCAGTCTGAGGCAGCAACAGCAGCTTCCCCTCATCTGGCGCAGAGATTGGGGGAATCGCACTCCTGGGAGGTGTGGGCCCTCAGAACTGTGTCCTGGATAAGAGGAGGCTCAGGCTGCCTCTGCTACCTGGGGCTGGAACTGGGGGCAGGCTGTGTCCAACACTGGACAAGATTGCTAATGCTGCAGCCTGAATCTCCTCTCACCCAGGGTGCAGATCTAGGGGCCCACACCCCTGGGAGGAGTCAGGCACAGCTCCCCAGCCCTCCCGGGGATGCGGGCCCCTGGATCTACGCCCAGATGACAGGAGGCTGCTGCTGCTGCCTGTGGCCAGCGGCAGCATCTGTCTTCCCTGGTACTGGGTGCACCCGGATGACAGGAGGCTGCTGCTGCCACCAATTTTTGCTTTCAAAGACTTTGAGATGCAGTTTCTCAGAAACATCTGCACCTATCTTCTTGAAACTTATCAGGCTTCATGCCTTCAGAATGGACTGCTGTCTCTGCAATTTGCATCCAAATCAGGCAACAAATTACAACGTTTTAGGCATTTTCATGATTCCTCATTATAGCCTATGGGCGAAAAGTCGAAAGGCGTTGAAACAGTGTCAATGAAACAAAACGAGATAGTGCTTCAAAATGAAACTAAATGACAAAATGAAACACTGTCCCTTCAAAATGGTGAAATGGATATTGAAACAAAATGATGGTGTTTCACACAGCCCTAATGGCCAGTTAAAACACACAATAATCAAAGAGGATTAACTTTGCTTATACTCCAAGGTCACAGATGAAGGCCAAATTTTAAAACAATTCATAGACATCTACTCAAAGTATTTGACAACTTGACCAATACAAATGGATTGAAAACAAAGAAAATTGCAAACAATAAGTTAGTCCAGTTAATGACTATGAAACAGAACAGTCTTTTGCAGACAAGAACATGGATAAAGAGGATTTGCTATACAGGACAGTCATATTGCTGAAATGGCAGGAGAGACAGATCAAAGCATGTTAGGTTAAGTTAAGCAAGTATAGAGTTAAATTAGACTGAATGTGTAATTGTTTGTTAGTTTAATAGTATAGACATCTTTAAAAAAAGAGGGAGAGGGACATATACTAATCCCTCTGCATGCAGGATTTATTTCTAGAAAGACTTACTATAAACAGTGCCTAAAAAATAAAGCACCTCTCAGCTAAGTACAGACAGTCAAAAAGCTCAAGGCTGAATCAATTCAGTCTTTGCGGGTTAGTCTAAACTCCGGAGATTAAACTGAGAAACACCTGAACAGACATTTACTTTCGATTTAGGAAATGCAGCAACATGCTTTCAGTGGCCAGAAGCCAGGGGATGCTAAAGCATGGCTCTCTGGCATGTAGCCAGCACAGGCTGTGTGTTCACTTTCTCTTCCTGCTGCCCTCAAGGTCTCTGGGATTTGCAGGTCAGAATCACAAATGCAGAACTCTGTAAGGTTGCTCCTCACTTTCTCTTCCTGCTTTGGGGTGCCCCTGGGATTAATAGCCACAGCCACAGCCAGCAGTCAGTTTAGCAGGGCAGGATACCTTTGTACTTGGGGGAAGGTGGGTTTAACCCCTCTCCCTGGCCCCACACTCCAGTCAAGGTTTTCCTGGCCTCTTGATATTGACTCTTAGGAGGAACTCTCATGCAAACTAAGAGATTACCAATACTCTGTGCAGAGATTGTAATCTCATCCTGTTTCTGTACCCAATGGTGATTTGTGCACGTTTGTTTTTAAGCAGAGCTAAGCAGTTTCAATGTGCTCAACAGTCTCCCTTTTGTTAGGTTTGGGACCAGCAATTACATGGATGTGCAACAGGTAAGGATAGGATTACAGTGATTTATATTTAATGTGTTAATAAATCTTTGCAGGATTGGTGTCCTTACTTGCTATTTCCCCACTTCCAGTTACCTAATTGTGCAATTCAAAAAAGCAATGAACATTATAAAATGATAGCAATACCTAGCCCTGGCCCTTATAGGAAAAAATGGAATTCTTAGTGGTTTATAATGTTTGCCATTCTAGGGATTTCATAGATTACATAGGTTTCCATACACATCAGGGCTATAAGACCATCAAGTCCATCCCCGTGCCCCAGGGGCAGGAAGTCAGCTGAGCTCACAGGATCCTAGCAAGATAAACATCCAATTTTATCTCGAAGGTGTTCAGAGTAGGTGCTGGAGCCACCTCCGGTGGTGGGCTATTCCAGACCTTGGGGGCTTGGACAGTAAAAAAATTCTTCCTTATATCCAGCCTGAAGTGGTCTTGCAGGAGTTTATAACCATTTGACCTTGTCATCCCTTGTGGGGGGGCTCTGGTGAACAACTGTTCCCCCAGATCCTGGTGAACACCCCTGATAAACTTATAGGTGGCCATCAGATCACCCTAAGCCTGCACTTTTCCAGGCTGAAGAGTCCCATAGCTCTCAGCCTCTTATCATAAGGTCTGCTTTCCTGACCTCTGATCATGTGCGTGGCTCTTCTCTTCTCTCAAGCTTCTCCACGCCCTTTCTGAATTGTGGAGCCCAAAACTGGACGCAGTACTCCAGCTGCGGCCTCACCAAGGCCAAGTACAATGGAAGAATGATGTCCTGCTCGAGAAGCATCTATGGATGTAAGCCAGCGTTTTACTCGCTTTTCTAGCCGCAGCACCACATTGGAGGCTCATGTTCATCTTGTGGTCAGTCATGACCCCCAAGTCCCTTTCATCTATAGTGCTAGCCAGCATAGCACTGCTGAGCTTATAAGGATGCTGCAGGTTTTTCCTCCCAAGGTGGAGAACCTTGCATTTTTTGGTGTTAAACACCATCAGGTTCTCGTCCGCCCATTTGCTGAGCCTGTCAAGGTCAGCCTGGATCGCCCTGCAGTCCTCAGGTGTGGATGCTTTACCGCAAAGTTTGGTATCATTGGCAAACTTGGCCAGTCCACTTCTTACTCCAGTGTCCACATCATTAATGAAGATGTTTCATAATTTTCACAGACATTAGGGCTGGAAAGGACCTCAGAAGATCATTGAGGTATAGGCCCAAGGACAACACCTTGAGGGACCCCACTGGTCACAGGGCACCATGATGAATGACATCCGTCAACCACCACCTTCTGGGTGTGACCACAGAGCCAATTCCCCAGCCAGCAGATCGTGGTGGACTCAAGGCTACAGTTGGCCAGTTTTGCCAAGAGGTGATTATGGGATACGAGATTGAAGGCTTTTTTTAAGTCAAGAAATAAAACATCAATCTCCTCTTCCTTGTCCAGGTGATAGGTCACCTAGTCATAAAAGGAAATAAAATTGGTCAAGCAAAACCTACCCACAACAAACATATGCTGGCTATCCCTCAGGATATTGCTATTGGCCAGTCTATTGAGAATGGCCTCTTTGATGATTTTTTCCAAGAACTTCCCCAGGATAGAGGTCAGGCTGATGGGCCTGTAGTTTGCTGGATCTACTTTCCTCCCTTTCTTGAAGATAGGCATGACATTGGCCTTCTTCCAATCTTCAGGCACTACGCCAGAGTGCCAGGAGTTCTTGAAGATCCATGCCAGGAGCTGAGCTATGATGCTAGCCAGCTCCTTGAGTACCCTGGGGTGTAAACTGTCAGGGCCAGCTAACTTGAAGGTGTCCAGTCTCTCAAGGTGTTCCTTCACGAGGTGAACACTGATGGAGGGCAAGGAATGTCCCTCGCCCAGGCCTTCCTGTCCCGTAATGGGCAGAGGTGTCCCATGGGATTGATGAAAGACCAGTGCAAAGTACCCATTTAGTAGATTGGCTTTTTCCTGGGTGTTGCAGTGTACTCAGGTGCCCTGCACCTGAAAGCAGAGACAGCTCAGGAGAGACCTCTAGTGGCAGGAAGGGGGAAGCTCAGCTGCCAGTCACCAGGGCTGCAGGTGCTGGTTGCCAGGGTAACCAGTAAAACCAGCTGACAGGAAGGGGCAGGGCTTAGCCCTTCTTAAGCCCAGGAAGGAGGCCAGGAGAGCAGTTCCTCTCCAGTGGTCATGGGAGTAGGAACTCAGCTAGGACAGACAGAGGGGAGAACTCTGGTGGTGTGAACGTTCCCCCGGTTGCTGCTGGGGTTGGGGAGCCCTCCCTCCCTCACTCTCTAGTAGGGAGTGAATCTGGTTTGACCAGACAGTCTAGTTTTTATGTTGTAGCCCAGAGGCTTTGTGTTTTTATGTTCACTGTTTTGACCAGAGGACCGGGTGAGGCTATTAGGGGTCTCATGGGGACTCCCCAGTAGCGTGGGGGTTCCTGGTGCCGGAGAAGGCGCAGCATTTGTGGGGTGAATTGGCCCCAGCCCCAGAGCGAGGGGGGGGGCAGTGAGGAGCCCCGGAGCGAGAGGGGGGAGCGAGGGGCCCCAGGAGTAAAGAGGAGGGCCAAGACTTAACAGGGCCCAGGTCAAACCACGTCAGCACCATCTGTGAGGCTTGGGCTGCGGTGTAGGGGAGGAAAATGAGCCTCAGGTAGCACCCCGTGTCACCGGGGCATGAAAAAATGGGCAGCCTCCCACTGATTACAACAATCTACTAATCAAGTAAGATCAAGGCGTGGCTGGCAAGTAAGCAGGCAGTTGGCCCACTACAGGAGGGCGGAGCCACTCCTGGAAAGGCTCCAATAAAGATACTCCTGTTGCAATGGTGCATTGGCCAGGAAACTTTTACACAGCAGTATGCATCATAAGATGTTGGTTTACCTGAGTAAAGAAGAGAACCCTTGGGCCCATGGGGAAAAAGGAACAACCTGTGGACCAGTTATATCAAAAGATGCAAGGGCTGCTGGACCAAGCCGTGCAACAACAGACCCAGTTGGCCACCGTGATCGAGAACACCCGGCTCCGACTGACGATGTGGGTAGGACTGCGTGGCTATGGAGCCCGAGTCGACCCCGGGGTGGGAAAGGCGCCACCCGCATTGCTGAAAGAAGTAATAATAGAGGGAAAAAGCAACCTATGGGTAGGCAACAAGACCTTGTGGATGTTAGTGGGGGTCGCAGAACACATACCCTACCTTGTAGTATTGGGCTGTGACTGGCGTGAGCTGCTGGAAGAGATAGCTGGTGTGAGGGGTGCAGAGACCCATGGGGTCTCTTCCAGTTCTGACGCATGCCATTTGGGTTGCATGGAGCTGTGGCTACATTTCAGCGATTAATGGACAAGGTACTAGCTCCCCATGGGGGTTACGCCACGGCATACATTGATGATATTATTTTTTATATATACTGAGACCTGGGATGAACACCTCACTGCATTGAGAGCAGTGGTGCAAGATTTGAGAAGGGCTGGGCTGACAGCAAACCCAAGGAAGTGTACAATAGGAAAAGAGGAAACACAATA
Organism: Crocodylus porosus; assembly: GCF_001723895.1. Lineage (NCBI taxonomy): Eukaryota > Metazoa > Chordata > Crocodylia > Crocodylidae > Crocodylus > Crocodylus porosus. The sequence goes on from NW_017728886.1 coordinate 29,829,420, forward strand.
CCTGGGGTTCCTAGTACGAAGTGGGAAGGTGAAACCGCTGTTGAGCAAAGTGGAGGCATTGCGGAGGTATCAGGCACCCCGTGCTAAAAGGCAAGTAAGGGCTTTCCTGGGGTTAGTCGGTTACTATAGGAAGTTTGTGCCTTGCTTTGCGGATCTGGTTGTACCTTTGACAGAGATGATAAAAGCAGGGGCTCCAACCAAAGTAAGATGCACACTGGAGGCAGAAAAGGTGTTTCAAGCCATAAAAGATGCGCTGTGCTTACAACCACTCTTCTACACACCGGACTTTGAGAAGCCTTTCCTGGTGCAGACTGATGAGTCAAACGTGGACATCGGTGCAGTGTTGGTTCAGAGGGAAGGAGAAGACGAGCACCCCATGGCCTATATAAGCAGGAAGTTACATCTGCCGGTGCAGAAAGAGTGTTTGGCAATCAAATGGGCTACTGAAACACTTCAGTATTATTTGTTGGGATGGAGATTCACAATAACCGATCACGTGCCCTTGTGCTGGTTGCAGAGCATGAAGACAGACAACGCAAGACTCATGAGATGGGCCCTTAGTCTTCAACCATATTGTTTTAAGGTGGAACACTGCCCTGGAACCCAGAATGTAAATGCTGATTTTTCTCTCAAGACAGTATGAAGAAGGAAAAGGGCAAGGAGGAATGGAAGGATCCCCAACCAGAGAGAGAAGAAGAGGGCGTATAGTTGGGGGCCCTAACCACACTGCTAGGAGGCAGGGTGCCCCCCCATTCTAAAATCTACCAGGTGGGGCCAGCCCCACAGGTGACTGGCGAAGGATAGGGAGGCGGCAGGGAGACGAACCCCCAACAACAACAATAAGGTGCCTGCCATCTCCGTCAGAGGGACATGCCTTGCCCGGGACCATCCTACAACCCAAAAAGTCACCCTACCAAGGTTGGCTAGTGTGGGGGGACTATCTGTGGTGGGTAATTCTCAACAAATCCCACACGGTGCACCTTGGGTAAAAGGTGAGTAGGAGGTGCCTAAAAACCTCTGCCCTCCTGTACCTAAATGGCCGGGTGCCAGAGGGAATGTCTGAGGAGGGACAGAGCACCCACTGGAAGGGAAGACTTGGCTCAGTGAGTTAGAAGCAAAAAGGGGGGAGGTGTGTCGAAGTCCACTCAGGTGCCCTGCGCCTGAAAGCGGAGACGGCTCGGGAGAGACATCTAGTGGCTGGAAGGGGGAAGCTCAGCTGCCAGTCACCAGGGCTGTGCAGGTGCTGGTTGCTGGGGCAACCAGTAAAACCAGCTGACAGGAAGGGGCAGGGCTTGCCCCTTCTTAAGCCCAGGTAGGAGGCCAGGAGAGCAGTTCCTCTCCAGTGGCCGTGGGAATAGGAACTCAGCTAGGACAGACAGAGGGGAGAACTCTGGCAGTGTGAACATCCCCCAATTGCTGCTGGGGTTGGGGAGCCCTCTCTCCCTCGCTCTCTAGTAGCGAGTGAATCTGGTTTGACCGACAGTCTAGTTTTTATGTTGTAGTCCAGGGGCTTTGTGTTTTTATGTTCACTGTTTTGACTGGAGGACTGGGTGAGGTTGTTTTGACTGGAGGACTATTAGGAGTTGGAGGAGGCGTCATAGGGACTCCCCAGTAGCATGGGGAATCCTGGCACTGGAGAGGGCGCAGTATTTGCAGGGTATATTGGCCCCGGCCCCGGAGTGGGGGGGGGCAGCGAGAGCAGGCAACGGGGGGGCCCTG
>NW_017728886.1:29831238-29839106 GCF_001723895.1 Crocodylus porosus
GGGCCAAGACCTAACAGGGCCCAGGTCAAACCACGTCAGCACCATCTGTAAGGCTTGGGCTGCAGTGTAGGGGAGGAAAAAGAGCCACAAGTAGCGCCCCTTGTCACCGGGGCGTGAAAAAATGGGCAGCCTCCTGCTGATTACAACAATCTAGTAATCAAGTAAGATCAAGGCATGGCAGGTGAGTAAGCAGGTGGTTGGCCCATTACAGGAGGGTAGAGCCACTCCCGGAAAGGCTCCGATAGAGATACTCCTGTCACACTGGGCTTTGGTTGTCAGTTGTCCCTTCTGGTTTAGCAGGGGTCCGATGTTGCCCTTGATTTTCCTCCAGCTCCCCACATATCTAAAAAAGGACTTTTTATTATTCTTGACTTATTTATTATACTTGTAGCTAGTTGAAGGTTAGTCACAGCCTAGGCTTTCCTTGTTTGCTCCCTACAGGTCTGGACCATTGCAGAATATTCCTCCTTGGAGGTGGTTCCAGTCCTCCATCCTTTGTAGGTCTTTCTTTTTACCTGCAGGAGGTCCCTGGAGAGCCAAGGGAGCTGTTGTGCCCTTTTGCTGCCTTTCCTCTGAGATGCAATAGACTTTGCTTGTGCATCCAGGATCGCTCCCTTGAAGAGTAACCACTCTTCCTGAATTCCCCTCCCCTTAGGGCCTCACCGACAAGCCTCCTTAGCTTGTCAAAGTCAGCTTTCCTGAAGTCGAGGACTTCTGTATTGCTGTCTTGCCAGCTTTATGGCAGATTGTGAAGGTGATCAGCTCATGGTCGCTGGCACTCAACTTCCCATCAATTGTTAGGTCTCCGATTAGGTCGTCCCTAGTTGCCAGTACCAGGTCGAGCAGCGCTTTACCTCTCATTGGCCCATAGACTTCTTGTGTCAGATAGAGGTCATCCATGCATGAGAGGAAGCTTTGCAACCGCTTGGATTTAGCTGAGCGCTGTTCCCGCATGATGTCTGGGTACTTGAAGTCTCCCATGACAACCATGGACCAGGAGTATGCGGCCTCAGCCAATTCCCTGGTGAACTCCTGGTCAAGCTCCTGACTTCGGGTGGGAGGTCTGTAACAGACTCCCACCATTGTCTCTCCTGTGCCAAGTTCCCGTGGATTTTAACCCAGAGGGCCTCCAGGATCTTTGTGAACCAGAAAAAGCCTTCCCTCCAATACTCCCCCACCTCAGTGGATACAATGAGTTTTACACTCCACCCTCAAAATTAATATATTTTTTTTTACTGATGGTTTGAGAAATCCCTTTACATTCTCAGAATCTAGATATTCCATGCTCCAGTAGCTTTTCTTTCATTTCCATGACTTCCCTCCCCCCACAGCAGAGAGCATATGGCTCACTACCAGTTTCATTCTTTTCCTTCCAATTTTCTGTTATTATCCAATATCTCCAGCAGTTTTCTTATGCAAATGATCATTGTTCGCAGTATGTTTGCCTTTCATAGAGCTTCTCATTTCACATTAATCACACAAGATCTTTCTTCTTTTTTTTTTTAAATCATGCTGTACCAACAAGATAAAAGGACATAAAAAAGAATCCAAGAGAAAATTCAATTGAGTGACATGAAAAGCAATGGGATACCATTTTTCATTTCTACTCATTGACAACACTAATCTAAAGGAAATGCCTGTTAACCAATTCACTGCTATTTTTTTGGATAATGTTCATTTTAAGAAATTTATTTAAAGCAAACCCCCCCCCCAAAAAACCCGTCTTCTAATCTAGAAAAATTTTAACAGAATCTATTTACATCCAAAGTGACAAAAATAGAACATTCAAAAGACAAAAGGTCTCTTATTGGTGGGGGGAAGGTCTTGTTTCATATCTGACTCCTATAGCATTCTCACTTGCCTAATTTGTAAAATGGCAGCCCACCGGAAAGAAGAAAACAAGCATAACTGGGCTTGTGACCTTTCCTGCTGGTTTGTGAGATATTAGGACAAATGGACAGGAATTTAAAAAGTGGGGAGGACAACAGATGCTGCTTGTTTTCTTTCATATGAAATATTCCGATCCTGTTCAGCTCTTAACTGTTGAAAAACCTCCAATTTCTGCACTACTATAAATGCAGTTTCACTGGTACCAGGATGAATGAAACCAGGTCCTGCCCCCTTCCCCCCCACCCCACAGCCAAAAAAAAGTCCACTAGATATATTGTAGTGACTGAAGTTATACTTTTGGGACACTCCCTTACTTAGAAGGCTACAGAATTTGAGAATTGGGAGATGGTCCCTCAGTTAGGCTAGTGAGTTACAGATAGGTAAATGATCTGTAGAGGTTACCAACTGCCCCACAAGTAAACTTTGCTTAGTTCTTATTCACGTATACCTGTTTATTGAACCCAGGGATCACTATGCACATGTAATACTATATTATAAAAACAACAACATATGTGTAGTTCATTCTCATCTGATCTGTACCATTTATATGAAAGGGTTACAATTCCCCAATCATATTCATCATCATGCTGTTTATTAAACTCAAACTTACTATGCATTTTAGAAATGAACAGAAAAAAATTTAGTTGGATGGGATACAATCCACCTTTGTTCACTCCTTTGCAGACTTCGTGACAGAGCTTAATCCATGAGGAATGCTTCTGTTAATGATATTGTCTATTTAACACAACCATTAAAAAAAACAAGCCCCTATAACATTACAATAAGGGGGGAAGCAGATAGCCACAACAGACTTCTCATAATTAGACACTTTGTAAATTCAATAAAGGCTGTAAGCTGAATCTATTTGTACAATTTTAGTAAAAGCAAGAACAGGCAGAGACTGAAGAAAGAAAAAAACATTTTACAACTGATGTTGCATTTCCAAACAGGGCATTAGGGTCTTGAAGATGGTAACATGAATTTCTAACACCAGCAGTGTCAGATGAAGTAGACTCTGTGATCATCAGTGTAAAAAAAGAAACCCAGTAAAATAAAACAAAAGCCATAATGGAAATGCTTTTCTATTTATGGAAGGTAGTTGAAACTGTTTAAACAAAGTAATATACTGTATGTACACAAGTCTTTAGGAACTAAATTAGGGTACAGGAAAAATTCAACTCAAAATCCATTACACAAGGAACCAAATTAAAACTTTTTAGCTACCTACAGATTTGGAAACATTGCTTTTTCAAGCAATTATCAGGCTTAAGGTGTCCCAAAAATATTTAAACCAAACATTCTTCCCAACATGCTGAAACAGATTAAGATAGTAGTATCTGCAAACTCTGCTGCCTAAATTCATACTTAAATCCATATTAAAGTGTTTGGATAAGTGGCTTGATTTTTAGAAGTGCTGAGTACCTAACAGCTATTACTGAAACCCACTGAGTACTGGATCAGCTGACTTCTGAGAGACCTGGTACATTCTCTGCACTTTTAAAATAAGATCACTTACTAACGTACTTAAATATGGATTTGATTGCCTACAGTAAAGCAATTGTGGCTGAACATAGTGTCCTGTGTGGGGAAAAAAAAATCCAAATAGAAGAAGCACTGCTTGGTTGCGAAGTTGATCATTCAAACTGGAGGTACCTTATTTAAGCACAAGTGTGTCTGTAAGAGAGTAGAAAGAAAGATTAAAGAAACCATATCCGTGTTTACCTTTGCCTTGCGAAAATGGTATACTACCACCATGCTTATGAAGTCCAGGAGCATACAGAAAGTTTGGAATGAGATGATAGCAAGCCGTAAATACTTGTCCTCCTGTGCATAGCAGGGAGCATCATCTGTGCAGTAAGAACATCCTTCCCTGCAGGGTAAGCAGGTGTAGACTTCCTCAGACATCTTGCCTCCAGTAAAGTGATTATCTGTATCCTTTCCTGAAAGCATCCAAAGGGGGAGGGGAATATCTTTAATGCTATGGTACAGGCAGTTCAAACACACAGGAGCAAACACTTCTTCTGCTGACCTCCCTCCTAATTCTTGTTCTCTGCTCATTAATTTACAGCACCACTAGCAGGGATTGCTCTTATTTCACCCTGTTTTGCCACATTCAGGAAACACAAGCAATTTAGAAGCAAGGAGAAACTAAACCTAAATGTCAAACATTTTCTAATTGTTTCTAAAGTACGCTTACAGAACGTTCTGGACAGTTTGAGAGGAACTGCTGAATGGGAGAATTTATCACAAAAATATATGAAAGGGGAAGATATCTTATATTAAGGCATGAAAACCAGATACAGTTAACTTCTTAACATTTCTGACTTAATTTCTGATTTGATTTTTTTTTATTGCCCCTTAACTCCATACAGATGCTATCTAGTGAGCTCATTAGCTCTAAATTGGATAAAGTCCCTTTAAATTAATAGTCATTCAGCACACTGCTGTATGATTACACAATTCTTTGCTCAAAGTGGAAATTTTGGTGTGTTCAAGTTTTCCTTTACATGCATAATACAGGCAGAAAAACTTGAATATATGTTAACATTTTGTTATCCAAAAATCAGCAGTTCTCAACACCCTTCCACTCAGCTAGAAGCCAGCTGGGAGCTGCTGTTTAACAATATGAGAATGGCAGGTTGATCCTAACCCACAAACAGGTATTCATGATGCCTAGAATGGAAACACCTCACCTATAAACCAGTAACACATTTGTTGGCCAAGATTTGTATTTTTTCCTCTTTGGCACTTCTATAGGAAATGGTAATGTTTCTAACAACTCACAGGAACATCAGCCTTTGAGAATACAATTAGTATATAGCAGTAAAAGAAACTGACCATCTACACACGTGAGTGGCAAGGTGGGAAGTGCAGGAGTTACACATTCTTTGATACAGAAATTTTAAGTCGCAGTAAGTAAGTACTGTCTTAAGTCTCAAAGGAGTTTAGCATGAAAACTCTGGCTGGTAGCTATAGATAATCACCTGGAATGTCAGAGCCTAAGTAGTAAGTAGGGAACTAGGAAAGGAGAAACTAAATGGGAAAGATATCAAACAAAGAAAGTAAACTGATTTGCTGAATGTGCTTAATACTTTCTCCGTAAGATTTGGGGACTTCAGGAAGCACACTTTGGAAAACTTAATACAAGCTAAAAGTGAGTTTAAGTGTCAAAATAATGACACCTTTCCACTCTTTTCATAGGAGTAGAGAATTGCACTGGCATCTTTGATAAAAATTTTCATCCTCCATCAATGTCTGTGGAATGCCTTGGGCCCATAGCTTGCTGTCCTTAACTCCAAAGGAAGCTGCATTTCAGTGGCACCACATATATATCATTTTATCCCTTTAGTTTGAATTTCTGAGATCGCAAACTAACTATACCTTTAATTCCTTTCCTTGCTTTTTCCCCTAGTGTAAATATGTGCATGTGCACACATGTGTCATGAGGTAAAGGCTGTGGGAGGTAAGCAAACTGTGCATATATTATGCCTCTGATGCTAATTCTCTGCTCAGAATTTTACCTTTACAAGCAGAAAATGTTACCACAATATTCTGGCATTCCCAGTATTCCTCATACTTAATCCAAGAACCCTTTCAGGTGTCTCTTACCGTCTACCATGATAGCCTAACAACAGCTTTTAGGAACTGATACAGGGATTCAGGATTTTCAATGGCCTACTTAAACAGAGGCCTTGATAAGCCTTGATAAAAATGCAGAGTTCTGCAGACACATACTACGTAATAGATATTGTTACATGCAGCCAAGACTGTAAGAGGGGATACAAAGAATAACCTGACAGAATATAAGATATACAGCAGCGAAGGGGCAAAATCTAGAAATAAACAAGCAAGGAAATGTTTAATCCCACCAACTATCTAAAAGATGTCCAAGAGAAACAAGAAGTTATTACCACCACATGTAGCATTAGCCTTAGTTTTGTTCTGAAGTCCATTAATCTTTAAGACATTCTGGACCCCAGAGTTTCTCCACTTCCACATATCCTACACTTAGTCTGCCTGCCACCATTCTGGGAGTTTTGCAAACATTAATCATTTCCCTACTTCTAACCTTAAATCCTTATTTTCTTAACTTCAGATAGAACAAGAATAAGAGGCAAAAGCCTCCCACCCCACCTTCTCTTGATGTTACTGGTTTCCTATGCCTCCTCATAGCCCAAATGTAACTCCACTCAGGTTATCATAGTTTCTTCCATGAGTTTGCTTACTCTACACCTGACCTCATATTCTTCTATTTCCTGGGTCCGTTTATTTTCTATAGTTGTAGGTCATCTTTTATTTGTTAAACATCATCTACATACAAATATTTCCCTCCTTCAGAGCAACTTAGTAATTCTATAATCTCTTTAATACTCACATCTCTGGTTTAAAAATGAGCTCTTCATTAAAGTAGTATTAGTCACAATACAAAAAATAAATATGTAGAATACAATATTTAACAAAGAAGAGAAAATACCATTAAAAATCTATGAGAGAGAGAATCTATATTATCAATCCATGTAATAGGTTGTCACTCAGCTTTTTGTTTTCCCTGAGACAAACTTGTCCCCACATGAAAAGCAATGTCCATAACAAAACAAACACACAACCTTTTATTGCTTGTTTAACTCAAACCTAGAGAGAGCTATCCCAGCTCTATGCTGCCTCCTTGGCACTGCAGCCTTCCCTTTCTTCCCCAGCTTCTTTCCCTGGGAGCTTTTAACTTCCTCTGATCAGGTAATTATCCTTGTCAGCTGGCCCCATACCCATGGGTGACTGGTGCCTTCCGAGTCTGGAGGGGCACCAGATCACCATGGGGGGAGGTCCACCAGCGGCTGATCACTGAGCCAGTGGCAAAACTTCTGGTGGCACTTCCCGTATCGCAGTTGGAGCTTCCAGGGGGTACACGGCCGATTTCAGGGGGTGCACATGCTCCTGTGTGCACCCCTTATGCGTCGCCAATACCCATGCCCCTGAGCAGGCAGGCTATTACTTATTAACCCCTGCAGCTGGGCTCCCACCCCTGAGCCATGTACCAGGTTACACATCTCCCCTTCCCAGAGTGGCAGTGGAGTCTGAGATGTACTCTTCCCTTTCCTCAATCCTCCCTCCCTCCCCCACTCTCAGAAGTCTACATTTGCATGTGCTGAACCAGGGCAGTGATATATCAAGAAATCAAAAGGCTGCTGAGACAGATACCACCTTATCAACTGGGGGTTGACCTCCCATGTGGTGTTAAGCCATATCAAAGGGGCATGGTCAGTTACTAAATGAAACTGAAGTAGCATAGGGCCACTTAATTGCAGGCACTCCTTTTCTATGACAGCATACTTCTGCTCTCGGGGAAGGAGTGTCCTACTGAGATACAGAATGAGGTGTTCTCCATCCTCAGACTCTTGGGGGAAAACCACACCCAGGCCTCTCTCCAAGGCACCGGTCTGTAATATAAACTCTTTTGTTAAGTCTGGGCTGCTTAGGACTGGTGCACTGAACAGTAGCTGTTTTACTGCCCCAAATGCTGTCTCACATTTGGGCAACCATTAAGTTCTTTGCAGTGCTCTGTTCCTTAGCTGGTCAGTCAGTGCTGCTGTGATGACTGCTAATAATGAGATTAATTGCTAACAGTAGCTGGCCAATCCCAGAAATGATTTTACTTGCTTCTTGGTTGTTGGCATCAGTGCTTCCACCTAGACCTCCACTTTATCAACTAGGGGCCTGATTTTACTATTGCCCAATATATATCCCAGATACCTAGTCTTAGAATCATAGAATCATAGAATCAATGAGTTGGAAGGGACCTAGACAGATCGAGTCCAACCCCCTGCCGTGGGCACGAAGGAGCAGTGGGGGTGGGAGGGATCATAAGACCCCAACCAGGTGCCTATCCAAGTCTCTTCTTGAAGATTTCCAGGGAAGGTGAGAGCACCACCTCTCTGGGAAGCCTATTCCAGGCTCTGGCCACCCTTACCATGAAGTAGTTC
>NW_017728886.1:29839206-29867888 GCF_001723895.1 Crocodylus porosus
GAGGTGTACTCCTCCTTTGTCCCTGCCCCCTGCTTCCACCACCAGTATGCTTTTTTCTTTGCCCTCAGGCTAGCCTGGATATCCACACTCAGCCGCAAAGGTTTCTTGGACCCTTTTCCCGCCTTTCTGCTCAAAGGAATTGCATCCTGCTGCACCCCAAGGATAGCCTCCTTGAGGCTATCCCACAGTTAGTCTTGGTATACCCCAAGTGACACTTAGCCAGGTTAGCTGTCAGACTCACTGCTCATATCACCTGTAACATTTCTTTCACCCACTGGAGTTGGTACACCCATGTGTTGGTAAATATTACTACATCATCCAGATAGGTAGCTGCATATACCCAATGAGGTTGGAGTATTTCATCCATTAAAAATTGGAAGGATGCCAAGGCTCTGTGTAAAACAAAAAGTAGCATCTTGAAATGGTAGAGCCCTCAGGGTGTTGCAACAGCTGTAATTCCCCAAGATGCTGGATCCAAAGGAATTTGCCAATATCCCTTAGTCAAGTCCAGGATGGTTATATACTTTGTGTTACCTATTCCCTCCACTGCTTTATTTTTTCTGGACATATGGTACATGTTACATTTTAAAATTGCATTGATTTTGTGAAAGTCAATTCAAAACCAGATAGTGTGATTGGGTTTTGACATGAACACAATTGGGCTACTCCACTTACTGGCGCATTCCTTTATTACCTCTAAGTCCAACATCTTAACTTCTCATCTTACTGCTTCCCTCAGTCAGTCTAGGATTCTCAAGTGTCCCTTTTGAAATTTAAGGCCTGGCCTAAGGATAATTCAGTGTTCAATTAATGTACCAAACTCATGGTAAGTACCTTTTTGAATTCTTCAGGAGGGTTTTTATTTCAGCTCGTTGAAACTGCTGTTTTAGGAACTCTTGCTGCTGCTTTCTCTGAAACTGCTACAGTTTCTGCTGCTGTCTCTGGAATTGCTGTTGCTGGGCTTGGACTTGCTGAAACAGCTGCTGGTGTTGTTGCTACAGCCCCACCAGCCATTTTAGCAGGGTTCTGGCCTCCATAGCTGATATTGGGTTCTAAAATGCCAGTATTTTCTACCATGTGTAGCAGGTTGTCACTCAGCTTTTTATTTTCCCTGGGGCAAACTTGTCCACACAAGAAAAACCAGCATCCATAATGAAAAAGAACACATAAACAAGCAACAAAGGGTTAACTCAAACCTATGGTCCTTCCTCAGACCTGGAGAGGGCAATCCCAGGTCTGTGCTGTATTGTCAGCACTGCAGCCTTCCCTTACTCCACCACCTTCCTTTCCTGGGAGGTTTTCACTTCCTCTGACCATGCAATCATCTCTGCCAGATGGCTCCATGACCCTGAGCAAACAGGCTACTACTCATTAACCCCCTGCAGCTGGTCTTCTACCCCTAAGCCATGTACCCAGTTACAATCCTTTATAAGTACAGATTAAAATTCTGAATGGTGCTAAAACTAAAATTCTTACAAGTTGTTCTTAAACATTCAACCTTGAAAAATTATGAAAAGTATGTTCTAATCCAGGTTATTAAACATTTACTTATCTATATCTTGTTTGAAAGGATCTTTATGTCTCTTCTTGTCACATGTTTTAGGGATAACAGCTGATAAACAGTTGCATGTTACAGTAAATACCCTAAGGATAGAGCTTCATAAATCAACAGCAAACTTTATCTTAACCATGTTTCATTAAATGCTTCCAGCTGCCTTTCAAGAAAGGTCACTGATATGCACATAAAGCCCCACTAGCTATGACTATTTAGATGATGAATACTGTTTGACTTGGAAAGTATTCTTTCTTAGAGTTAATCTGCAGTGGATTGGATCTACTTGATTTTTTTTTTGAAGTTTGATAAGAAGTTACCCACTACCAAATTTCCCCTCCAAAATATTGCTATTTTTTAGCACAGAGCCACTATCATATTCATTAGAAGTAACCTATTGTCATAATGGTCACTGCACACCAGTGTGGTTGAGAAATGTTTAATTCCACCCATGATCCCCAAGACATATAACAAGAAGCACTCAAATGCATCTGTACTTCTTTCTACATGTGTAAAATTCCTCTTCTATCTACTGATCCACTGGTAACTGTTATCCAACTAGAGTTAATGTAACAACCAGAGCAATTCAGCTGCATGACAGATGATTCACTGCAGCAGTGGCAAGGAAGTACCTTCTTTTTGCCACACCTTGGGCTCTTTGGCAGTATGATTCCACTGTCAGAGTAAAAGACCCGTTTCTTCTCAATACTGAAGGTGGCACAGGATTATCAAGAATACAATGTAGCAAGTAGACAATAGCCAGCAGCCAATTTTTGCTCCATTTAAGTCAAAAGGAGTCTTGCCATTGACATCAATGGTAATAGAATCAAACAGTGAGAGACTGTGCACGGTAGGGTTCAGAAATAAATAGAGACAAGGGACACAGAGGAAGAAAGCAGAGGAAAAAAGAATAAGGTGGGAGGAAGAAGGAAAGAAAATAGTTAAACTGAAGGGACAGGAGAAATCAATATCAACGACTAACTGAGAGCATGTTTGACTAATAGAAAGAAAAATAAGAAATCTAAAATGATAGCATAAGTAGAGAAGTTTTGAAAAGATGAGAAATGTTTATCTTAGGAAGGAAAAAAATGAAAATTTAAGGAGATTAAAAAAAAACCCTTAAGAATAAGAAAAGTAAAACCTAGAAACTGAAAAGTATCAGGCAAAGAAATTGAGGTATACAATGAAAATAAAAAGTAGACCTGAGGAACAAAAAGAAAGAGTATTTACTTGTATTGTTTGCTACCAAATGTTGTACTTAGAAATTATTTTCCCACACAACTATCTCACAACCAGTGTAGGTAGTTTTCTCTTCTGTACTGCTAATATAAAATTACATAAACTTTTACATTTTATATGATTGTGTGTGTTTAGTACGCAATTCCCAGTGCTGAGCAGAAGACATGGCTACAGTTTCACTTGTAAGACTTGAAACATATGGGGGGTCAGGCTTGTTTGCTTCTTCAAACTCTTTTGGACTCAAACTCCTTCAGAGATGATCCCAAATCCATATGGAGTTCTTCAGCATAGCAGCTTGGATTAGGTGGCTCACACTAGAGGTGGTTTTAACTACCAATTGTGGTTTCCTGGGCAGAAAGGGAGGTGAGAGACACTGGAGAGCAAGGGAGAGCAAGGGGGTACCAGAGACTTCAAGACCCCAGCTGCTGATTCCGTGGCATGGGCTCCCCATACTCTGGCTGATGCTGCAGGGTCTGGAGGGGGAAGATAGTGGGAGCTGCCATTCCCAGGGCTAGTGCCCCACTTGCTCCCCACCTTAGTTATGCTGCTACCTTATAAGGATAAAAACAGAGAACCAGCTTGATTCACTTTTGAGCACTTTGTCTCACAACAAACCCCACACCTTATAGACTGAAAAGCCCATTGTCCCAAACTGAGTACTTGTGAATTATCTGAATTGGTACTTTGCCTCAGAATAATAACAGCTGATTCAATTTAACTTCCATGTAATTGTCATGTACAACTAACTGCCTTGCACCAGTTTTGGTCCAAGTCATAAATGGAAACAGTTTGTTTGGCATCAAGCCTGGTGTCTGTTTTGGCCTAACCCCTCCTTCAGAGAAGAACAAGTTAGCCCTTTTGAAAAACATGGTCTCCCTAATTGTCACAAATCCATCTTTGAAACTATCACCCTAGTCCCAAGCCCTGATTCTTAGGCAAAAAAACCCAAAAAACAATGAAGTGACTAACAAGTTCCACTTTGAATGACATCTGCCAGGATCTTAGATACCTTAGAAACAGGCTTCAGGCCTTAAAATGGAGTTCCCTTTGGAGCATCATGGCAACCTTTGTAGCAGCAAAGGATGACATCTTTCTGCCCCGGTGCTCATATGGCTTAGCTTCTCTGTGTCTTCCAGATGATTAGATATTGTGTACATATTTACGAAAGGGAAAAAAAGGAGGATGAAGGGAACTACTGACCTGTCAGCTTCACCTCAGTCCACGGAAAAATCATGGAGCAGATCCATTTCTAAGAACTCGGAGGAGAAGAAGGGGATTGGGAACAATCAGCATGGATTCAGCAAGGGCAAGTCATACCTGACCAATCTGATTGCCTTCTGTGATGAGATGTCTGGCTCTGTGGATGTGGGGAGACCAGTGAATATGGTATACCTTGACTTTAGTAAGGGTTTTGATACAGTCTCCCACAACATTCTTGCAGACAAGCTAAGGAAGTATGGGTCTGATGAATGCACTGTAAGGTGGATAGAAAACTGACTATATCATCAGGATCAGAGGATAGTAGTCAATGGCTCAATGTCTACTTGGCAGCTGTGCCCCAGGGTTGGTCCTGGAGCTGGTTTTATTCAATATCTTCATCAATGACCTAGGGAATAGCAAAGAGTACACCCTCAGCAAGTTTGCAGATGACACCAGACTGGGGGAAGTAGTAGATATCCTGGAGGGTAGGGCTAGGATTCAAAGTGACCTCAAGGAATTGGAGGATTGGAGGAAAAGAAATCTCATGAGGTTCAGTAAGGACAAGTGCAAAGTCCTGCACTTACAATGGAACAACCTTATACACTGATACAGGCTAGGGACTGACTGGCTAGGCAGCAGCTCTGCAGAAAAAGACCTGGGGGTTACAGTGGACAATAAGCTAAATATAAGCCAACAATGTACCCTTGTTGTGAAGAAGGCTAAGGGCATACTAGGCTGCATTGATAGGAGGGTTGCCAGCAGATCAAGGGAAGTGATTATTACCCTGTATTCAGCACTGTTGAGACCACATCTGGAGTCCTGTGTCCAGTTTTGCCCCCCCCCCCGGAAGGATGGGGACAAACTGGAGAGAGCCTAGCGGAGGGCAACAAAAATGGTTAGGGAGCTGGGGCATGTGACTTATGAGGAGAGGATAAAGGAACTGGGCTCACTTAGTCTGGAGAAGAGAAGACTTAGAGGGGATTTAACAGCAGCCTTCAACTACCTGAAGGGTGGTTCCAAAGAAGATAGAGTTAGACTGTTGTTAGTGGTGGCAGAACAAAGAGCAATGGTCATCAAGATGCAGCAAGGGAGGTTAAGTTAGATATTAGGAAAAACCTCTCTTGCTAGGAGGGTAGTAAAACACTGGAACAGGCTTCCCAGAGATGTTGTAGAATCTCCATCCTTGGAGGTTTTTAAGACCCAGCTAGACACAGCCTAGACAAAGGTCCTACAAAAGTGCTTCTTAAAAGTGTGTTTATGGAATACCTATGGTAAAACTTTCAGCAGTTTCAAAAAAAGGCAAAATGCATCAATTCTGAATGAATTAAGTCTATGGGTACTATAAGCAAATTACTACAAGTATGTTTATTTCAAGGTTAGTGTTTTCAAATTTGCTCCTCACTTTTATGTGTTCCAGGAAAACAAGATCTGACAGTAAGACGGTGGGGAAAGGGCTTCAGGGAGAAGAAGCTGGGGAGATGCAGTGGGTAAGGGAGCTACCTGACCCCCAGATTTATTTTCCCTGCTGTAGCAGTAGGAGGGAGACAAATTCAAGGCAAAATTTCCAAAAATTGGATTCTACACCTTGAAAATCATAACAAATTATTGGTGGGTTGTTTTATATTCAGGTCCATCTTATATTTGAGTATATACAGTACTTAAATGCAGTTCTAAACCTTTCAGATTTATCCTGGATTATACCTATGCAACTTTCCAGCATGATTTTTAATGAGAAACAACAGGCCAACAATTTTTCCTTTTTTTTTTTTTTTTTTACTGATGATCCAGGATTACAGTTTCCCATTCACCATGGAAAAAAAGCTGTTCACCAGTTCACCATGGTAAAACTCTAATTTTAAGGAGAAAATCCCAAAAAAGAGAAAAACACAGGAAACGGTAGGTTTCCCCTTATTCATAGATTCAGAGACTGTTAGGGGCTGGATGGGACCTTGCAGGTTATTGGGTCCACTCCTCCCCACCCCCCCCAGCTCTAGGCAGGAAGACAACTGGGGTTAGGTGACCGCAGCGAGGTGACTGTCTAGTCTCCTCTTTAAAACCTCCAGGGTAGGTGACTGTACCACCTCTGGAGGGAATTTATTCCACAATCTGGGCACTCTGACTGTGAAGGAGTTCTTCTTGGTATTAAGCCTGAAGCAGCCTTCCAGGAGTTTATATCCACTGTCAGATCTTGCTCATCCTGGTCTTCCCCAGGGGTGCCCTAGTGAACAGTTGTTCACCGAGATCCTGATACAATCCTCTGATATAGCAGTAAGCCGCTATCAAGTCCACTCTCAGCCTTCTCCTCTTTAGGCTAAAAAGGCCCAGGTCCCCCAGCCCTTCCTCATATGGCTGGCCTTGCAAGTCTCTGATCATATGGGTGGCTCTTTTCTGGACTCTCTCAAGTTTTTCCATGTCCTTATTGAAGTGCGGTGCCCAGAACTCCAACTGCTGTCTCACCAAAGCTGAGTACAGCAGGAGTATCACTTCCTTAGTTTTACATGAGATGCATCGGTTGATGCGTGCCAGCATGTTATTTGCCCTGCTGACCACCACCTCACACACAAGGCTCATCTTCATGTGATGGTCAATCATTACCCCTCTGTCTCTTTCAGCCGTGGTGCAAGTCAAGTTGTCACCACCAAGCCTGTATATATGTTGAGGGTTGTTTGCCCCCAGATGGAGCACCCTACACTTGAAAGTATTGAACTTCACCTGGTTCTGGTCTGCCCAACTCTCAAGCCTGTCCCAGTCCACCTGTATCTGCAACCTATCTTCTGACGTGACCACACTGCCCCATAACTTGGTGTTATCCATGAACTTGACCAGTGAGCTTTTTACTCCCCCATACAAACCATTGAAAAAGGTGTTGAAAAGCACCAGTCCAAGCACAGACCCCTGAGAGACACCACTGGCCACTTCACACCAGGACAACACAGATCCGTTCATGAGAAGTTCCAACTTGCAAGAAGCTGGGGGGAGCAGGAAGCGAGCAGTCAGGCAGGAGTACCACGTGCACATTTACACATGCACATAGCCAGCAAGTGTCCTGGAGAGCAGCTCACCACAGGTAAGTTTTTTGGGGGGGGAGGAATTGAGGCCCCCATAGAGAGGGAAGGAGGGAGTTGGGCAGGGCTGGAGCTGCTGGCCAGCTGGGATCATGTGTAGGGCTTGGGGCCCAGAACTGGAATGGCAGCTGCAGGGCCTGAGCAGAGAGCAGGACAGTGCCCCCCAGATTTGTGCACAGGGTGGGAACGGGTATGGGTTTCGCACTGTGGGCTTGGACTCCCTGCCCTGTTGCCCTTCCCTGGGGCCTCTGCAACCCAGCATGTGGGACCCAATGGGCACGATGAGTGTCGCTGCTGTGAGCCCTGCACCGCCATGGTGAGGTGCCCTCACCCTCCCAGCAGCAGTGGGGGTGGCATTGCATAGTTGCATCTATCACTGCTGCTGGGCAGGCAGTGGGAACATCACTATGGAAGTGTGGAGCTCCCAACGGTGGTATGACCCTCCCTGCCTGGCCTCATTCTGCCCTGCCATGCTGGGCAGGGAGCCCTGAGCCTGCAGCAGGCAGCCTGCATCCACCCTCCCCACCAGCTATGCTCTGGCTGTGCTACCCATAGGGGAAGGGGGAGCTGAGCTCCATGCTTCTCTCTGCTGCAGCAGCTACCACCTCCCATGGGTGGCAGGTGGGGTTGGCCACTGCTGTGGGAGCAGGAGGCTGTGGACCTAGGTACTTGGCCCCATAGCCCTGGCAGCTGAAGACCCTCTCTGGCACAGCTGGAAGGGGTGACAGGACTGTGGGTGGGGAGTGAGGAGCACCAACAGGGACAGGGGGTGTGGGTGGGGAGTGAGAGGCACCAGCAAAACCAGAGGGCTTTGCCTTGGCAGTGGGGGGCCTGGACCTGTCTGGTGAGTGAAGGGGACAGGGGGAGCTCTGATTTTCCACGATCAGCAACCCAAAATCAAATGCCAAAATTTATAGATATTTAGAATTTATTTTATAGTGATTAAGGCACTGGAAGGTTTCTCAATTGCTCTAAAACTGCAAATATATCAATAAAACGTTGTGTTCAACTGATACCTATATATATATTGGTATTCCATTTTTATCACGGATTTTGTGTTTTTTAATCAGAGACTTTGAGGGTGTAGTTTTTTTTTTAATCAAAGAATTTGCAATTTTTAAAACGGAGAAAACCAGGATCTCTAAATTGATCATATACATTCAACACTGCAACTAGCCTTTCAGATCCCCTGCTGAGTTGGCCAGGGTAGCAGACAATCTCTTAGCTAGTGAAACTTCAATACTCCTCAACCCCATTTTTAGAAAAACAACTTTCAGATTCCAACCAAAGAATTCACACCAAGTGGGCCTAGAACAGTTCCTTGTCAGAACACCATTAACTGAAGCACAACTTGTATGTACAGTTCAGACAGTTCTGACATAGTGCCATGTCCCAATGAGATCATGCATAAATTCTGCAGTCAAACTCAGTTCAGTTTTTCAATGTAAAACAGTGCAAGACTGAACAATTTTGAAGCCATATATTGTTTAATCTCTTATCTCAGGTTCTCTGACCTCACTGCTTCTTTTTAAGTTTTACTTTCATGCTCTAGGGATATTTTTCCACCTTTTACATTTCTACCCCAATTCATTGCTCTTATCAGCAGACTTTCCCAACCTGTATATACAAACAGATCTTCAGGTCAGACAGTTTCTGTCACAACTGCACTCAGTCTTCTGGAAATATGTGCCTGGAATTCATCTTAAAGCTAACATCTTTTAGATTTTCTAAGCACATCCTATACTTCCTTTAGTGTGGCTGCAGTTTTCATTACATCTAGAGGACAGAACTCATTTCCCTTTGAACCAAAGTCTTTTGTTTCAGTACTTGACAGCCTTTTCCTACTTCTAACACTCACTGTCACACTTTTCAAGTTTGACAGGATCTATTCAGATTGGCAGACTAAGCTGATTCTTATAACAAGATCATTCCCAAACCCTAGCTCTGTCATGTTAATTCACAGTGATCTAGGTTAACTGAAAGCATTCCCAGAGAACTGAATTTACAGGCCTCAAGTTTCAGCATAGGCATAAGAGCTAAACCCTGTTTTACCTTTATGCACCTGAGTGCCACCTACATAGCTTTTGTACATGCCACAGAATTGAGCTTTAAAGCAGCTTAAAATGCCCTTTTGCACCACTTTAATGACACTGCTGTTTGTACATTTGGCAGAGTATTCCACTTTAATGGCACTGCTGTTTGCACACTAGTGGTGTATTCCTCTTTAGATGACTTTGGTACACAGCAAGATAAAACACCACCGAGGTGTTTTAGTTTGCTACCTAACAAATTGCAACAGTACACAGGGCACTGCAAGCTGATGCGCTTGGGGCCTGGCAGACCTCGTGCAGCTCAGGAGCTGTGGGACCCAGCAGCAGCCTGTACAAGCAAGCTCTACTGAAGAAAAAAAAATAGGGGCGAACCTGATCTTTTTTTTCCCCTCCCCAGAGCCTCCCTGCCTGCCTGAACTGTGTGGAAGCCTGGTGCTGCCCTCCACAGCTGCAGGGGGATGGGTGCTTCCCCCCAGGACTGCCCAGGCTGGGTGCCAGTGGGCAGGTGCCACCTGGGGGACCCCCGTGCAGCTCCAGTACCACTCAGCCCATCAGCAGCTTGCCCCCCTCCCCCCCGCCAAAGACTACCTTTGTGTTCACGCCATGGAGTTTAGTTCAGTTTAATTTTCCCTAAATTGGAGCAGTATTTTTAAAAACCCACCATTTCAATTTAGGGAGAACTAAATCGAATGAAACCCCATGGTGTGTAGAAGCAGCCATAATTTTAGATTCTATTTCTATCCCTGAAGTTGTGCTTTTTCAGTCTGAGAATGCATAAAGCTCCATTATAGCCGGATAGGCTCTGATGCAGAATAAAATTGCCTGGCTAGATGCATAACTGTACAAGTTCCTGAAACGCTAGTCAGAGAAAAACTACAACTAGCACTCTTCCTACCTTTTAGCCTGAAGTAGGAGATTCATGGTCTAAGCCCCTTCACCAAGGGGGGGGTGGGTATGAAGCTACTTTTCCATTTTTCAATAAATCCCCCAAACCATTATATCATGGCTTAGACAGAATGTGCTTCTATTTTCTTCTTGAAGTTGGCCCTCCCCTGATCTGCCAATGACTTTTCTGCACCTTATATTGGATGAAATGTATATATAGCAGAGGGATAGCTTCTGTCACTTGGGAGCGGGAATGGAGGTGGAGGCACAGGTCAAAACCCCCTCCTTTCTAGAAGAGTGCCCATCTCATTGAGCTGTGCTCACTTGCTCTCTTCCTGAAGAATCCTACTTCTTGGAACTTTGCCTAGTGGCTAAGTTCCCTAACCACTAGGCTGTGGGGCTGAAAGTTAGGAGCCCAATGCCTTCCCCTCCACCTCCAATTTCTCTACTTTATTTCAAATAGTTACATTAGTACCTCATTCACCCACAGGTAAAAATAAAATCTGAAATCCATGTAAGACACAAAAAATTGTACTTATGCAACTACATAAATGACACTTGTATAAAGACAAAATCAGATTTGGCCTGAATTGATCAATGTTACTGATAATTTGAGCTGCAACTTTTCCTTTTGTAGGTTTTGCTTATTTATATAAAAATCATGAACTACATTTTTCATGGACACATGAAGAGAATTAAATGCTGGCCTTCATCATGATTCATTCTACACTGATGAAACAACTAAGCACAACCCTTGAGCTACAAAAATTTTCAGAGAGAAAAATGGTTTCATAAAGCTGCATTTTACCTGCTCACTTGCCCAGTGGATTGAAATAATCTGATAATCACTGCTTGATCTGGTACTCAACATAAATGAATGGAACAGTGAAACAAAAATACTCATGCAAACTTATCAACCACCTTAACACATCTACCAATACGTACATGTGCACATATACATAGCCAGTCAGATACATCCTTGCTAATCCATTTCAGGAACAGCCCATTACAATTAGCCACAAATGGGCTGACATATCTAATACCACTAAAATAAAAGCAAATGGTGGGTCAAATAAATAAATATTTGAAACTCATGGCTATAACTCAATATAGAAATCAAAGCCCTACTTAACAATAGGAAAAGCACCTAATCTACTTACACTCCTGTAGTGCTTGCCACTTTTGACTTAAGCATGTCATAGCCTTTGCCCACCAAAACAAACATGAAACAAGAGCATAGATTTGACCCATCCATAGTGCACTTAGGAACATAGGACATGGGAATGAAAGGGACTTCCTGGTCCACTGAGTCTGTCCCCTGCCATCACAGTCATGCTGTGCATCAGTTACATATTCACGTGTTTTGTACCACTAGTGTCGGATCTACTTCAGCAGATTGACACATTTGTTCTCTAAAGTTTGCAAAAGGTAGGAAAACTTAGCCAAATGGCAGAATATTAAATAGCATAGGGCACTTACATGAATTATATTTTTTATGCAGTTGGGGCCCTGAAAGCACTCTACAGTTGTGATGTAATGCACATGCATAGCTGCAGAGTGCTTTTAAAATGGCCAATCACAAGAAAAATTAACCCTCCTGAAATGAGGTATTAGATGAAGGCGCTCTAAAGCAGAGTGCTTTAGGGAACTTGTGTCCCTCCAGAATTAAGTTTTTGCACTTTGCAGGGCTGTCAGCAGGAGAGGTAGGGAAAAGGCATGGAGCTTCTGGCTGAGCCTGGTCTGGCTGGAGATGAAGGGGTGGGCAGGAGGGCAGGGAAGGGAGACCCCCTCACCTCGCACCCCTTCCCCCTGCCAGCTACCCAGCTGGAGTACTGGAGGGAGCCAAGCCAGGCCTTCAAGGCGAGGGGGTCTCCCTTCCCCACCCTCCACCCCTCACCCAGGCTTCTTAACAGTGGCAGCAGCAGCTGCCTCCTTGGCTTGGCCTGGCTGGAGCTGAAGTGGGGGAGTGGCCCCACTTCAGCTCCATTTTTAAAAGGATGTATGGAACAGAGCTTCCTGGCCTCACAGGCCCAGCCTGGCTCCCCCGAATACTTTAGCCAGGTTAGATGGGGGGCCCACAAGGCAAGGGGGCTCTGTTCCATCCTGTCCCCCCCCCCTCCAGCTCCAGCCAAGTCAAGCCCGGATGGCAGCTCCATGCTGCTCCCTCCCCATCTCCCTCCCTTCCACACTGACAGCCCCAGAGCTGGGGGTTGCTGGGCAGAGGGACAGTTCAGCAGCTTCCTTGGGGGCTGCTGGAGCACCCTCACCTCCTGGCCAGGGCTGGTGCAGGGAGGCTTAATCCTCCCTGACCCAACAAGTGAACATCTGCTGGAGGAGGAAAGACTGACCATAAGCAACCATCATGGATTTATGAAAAACAAATCATGTCAAACAAAATTGATTTCCTTCTTTCATAAAGTAACTACTTGGGTGGATGATGGGAATGCTATGGATATAGTGTAGCTGGACTTCAGAAAGGCTTTTGACAAGGCCCCACAAGACATTCTGATAAACCAACCTTTTTTAATAATTGTACCCCCAGTGGCCCCCTTTTTAGTAAGTGTACCTCTTGGGGGGTGGCAGTCAGCCGGACGCTGAGCAAAGGGAGAGGGGGGTGGTGAGCAGAGGTGTGGCAAGCAGCAGCAGCGCAGCGTCTATGGGGACCTGCTCTCGCCCCATCCTGGCCCTGCTCCTGTGAGGCAGTGGCACAGGGTGGCAGCACTCCATCCCTGCCTGCCCACACGTACCCCCTGGGACTTTTCAAAGTACCCCCAAGTGTATATGTACTCTTGGTTGACAACCGCTGTCATAAACAAATTGGAGAAATGTGGGCTAGATAAAACTACCATAAGGTGGAAAGATAATGGCTCACTAGCCTCAAGCAAAGGGTATTTATTAATGGGTCCATGTCAGAATGTCTGGAGGTTTTAAGTGGAGTCCCACAGAGGTCTGTCCTGAGCCTGGTGCTATTCAACATGTTTATTAACATTTTGGATGCTAGCATAGAAAGCTTCTTGAGCAAGTTTGCAGATGACATGAAATCAGAAAGGATTGTGAATACATTGCAGTAAGCCAGCACAAATCAGAAAGATCTGAATAGGTTGGAAAGTTGGGCTAGAGCTAACAGGATTAAGTTCAATGCACACAAAAACAAGGTACTGCACCACAGGAGGAATATTCAAAAATGCAAATATAAAATGGGTGACACATACCTGGGTAGCAGCACTATCGAAAAGGACTTGGGAGCCTCAGTAAACCACAGATTCCATACAAGTCTGAAGTGTGATTCAGCCACACAAAAGGTGAATGCAGTTTTGGGGCCAATAGAAGCAATCAGGTGCAATAGAATGTATCATCAATAGAAACATTAGGTGCAAGACACAGGAGGTAATAGTGCCTTTCTACTCATTACTGGTTAGGCCTCATCTGGAGTACTGTGTCCAGTTCTGGGCTCCACATTTTTTAAAGGATGTGGAGAACCTGGAGAGGGTCCAGAGGAGGGCCACTCGTATGACTGGGGGCCTCCGTGGCCAGTCCTATGAGAAGAGGCTGAGGGACCTGAGTCTCTTCAGTCTCCACAAGAGGAGACTGAGGGGGGATCTTGTGGCTGCTACAACCTTATCAGGGGCCAGCAGCAGGGACTCGGGGAAAGTCTGTTCACTGGGGCCCCCCTTGGAGTCACCAGGAACAATGGCCACAAGCTGAGGGAGGATAGATTTAGGTTAAATATTAGGAAGAACTACTTCATGGTAAGGGTGGCCAGAGCCTGAAATAGGCTTCCCAGAGAGGTGGTGCTCTCACCTTCCCTGGAAATCTTCAAGAGACTGGACAGGCACCTGGCTGGGATCTTATGACCACTCGCACCCTTGGTGCTCATTCCTGCCCATGGCAGGGGGTCAGACTAGATGATCTGTCTAGGTCCCTTCCGACTCATTGATTCCATGATTCTACGGGTGACTGGCGCCACCTTATTCAGGAGGGGCACATACTCCCCAAGTGACCAGGGCGGGGGTCCCCCCATGGCCGATCTCACTCACCGGCTTCCAGAAGTAGCTGCAGTTTTGGCTACAGCCAAAGCTAGGACTTTGACTGGGGTGTGCCAATCCCCCTTCTGGGACTTAAATCTGGAGGAGCCTGACTAGAGGGTCTTGCCCCTCCACTCAGGATTAGACCAACCTCCATATTTGGGGTCAGGAAAGAATTTTACTCCAGGGTCATATTAGTATGAACTATGGGGCAGGGGGGTTGCCTTTCTCTGTAAGTGTGGCCCTCTACTCAGGATCTCTTGAGCATATATTAACATTTTATAGAAGCAGGACATTGGCTGCTCTCGTTCCCTTGCTTTGTATGTAGGAGGTTAGTGTATTAGGTCTGTCTTGTGTCAGGGTTGATGGCAGTCTTATCTAGAATTTAGATTATGGTTCGTATGGGATCGTTTGGATAGAGATGATCCTGCCTCAGGCAGGGGGTTGAACTAGATGACCTCTGGAGGTCCCTTCTAGCCCTACTTCTCTGATTCTAGGCAGTCCTACTCCAGTCCTACTCCGATCTAATGCACACATTATTTCAGGAAAAATTAGCTTATTTTGGGGTAGCCATCTACCCAAGGCAAACAGGCCATTGGCACTGCCACCTGATAGTGAAGTGGTCTACCTATTGCAGATTTGTCCATTCCAGACCAAGCATGATTTACATGGGTGCTCAAAACCAATATAAGTTATATACCAATGTGTACATGTCACCTGTATAAATCCTCAGTTCATGAATGGATAAGCAGCTTTCCTGATGTTCATCAAGTCTCTTGCTCCATTCTTTCCCCACCTCCTCCTCTCATAGTTGTGCTCTGTCTGAAGAAACTGGTCTAGGTACCATACATTCAAACTGTACATTTTTAGAAACCCTGTAGGTCATAGGTTATCCACATTTCACTGATAGCAGTTTGTTCAGTCCTGACCCATTTCTAATTACTAATTACAGTATCATAGTTTGGATTCTCCTAGTCAACTAGCATAAAATTAGAACAATTAAAACATACAGACAACCCCAGAACATCTACTCAACATTAATAAAACTAAAAATCACTGTATTTTATTTCTTCATCACTCCTGCTCAAATACAGATGCCAAAAAGCTTCCATTCCCCCATAGCAAGAATTCTTTCCATATTTTTCAATTTATTTACAAATCAAATATGCTTAAAGTAGGTGTGTTTTACAGATCCTCAAGAGTAACACAGATGACAAACCAAAGGGCTAGAACTTCTTAAGTTATTATATAATCTGAGAGTTGCAAACCATTGGGATTTTACTGTGTAACACTGACTAGGATAAAAGGAGTCTTGCATTATTAATGCTCTGTTTTTTTAACTTTTTTTCAGCTCATGCAAAGGCACTTACTCTGAAAGCTGTTCACTGAAAAGATGGTGGGATGATAGAATCCAGCCTTGCAAATGCATTTGTAGGCTCCAAGCACAAATCCAAGACCTTTAATTGGCATGCACTGTGAGAAAGAAAAAAGGGAAGGGAAAGAAAGTAATGTAGATGATCACACATGTATAGACAGAGACGCACAGTCAATTGTAAGGAAAAAAAACTATATAAGGTACAACAAATAAGCCTTCTTGCAAGAAGAAATGTACCAATCTAATTTGACATTGTGTTTCTTCAGTGATTTTTTCCCCCCAAGGTCATGTTTCAGCTATACATTTTCCCCTGCAGTTCAGATCCAGCAAACTGCAATAACATTTATAGCCCAGCTCATCCAATTGCTAGGCAGAAGTGACCAACTGGCAAATTTGATTTTCAGCACTTTGGAGTGTTGCTTCACACAGGTTCTCCTGCAGCCATGGCAAGACCAAGGCCAACGGTCAGGGATAAGAGCAAATGTAGCCCTAACCTTCCATCAGTAAAAGAACAAATGGACAGAAGGGTCTTCACATCAGTGGATCAGAGGCATAGAAGCCAACACAGTACAAAACTCATACTTCTACACACAAGATCCACCTATTTGGAACGATGGAATAACAGCATGAAGAAATTACCAAAGAAAAACTGGCTAACTGAAAACATGAGCCTGTACCAAGGGGCTTTTCTTTACAGAAAAATATTTTGCCTAGTTACATGTTCTCAAGCAACTATCTAGGAAGAAATAAAAAGTGAAATTAGTTATAAATTTAGCTTTCACTCAGTTTAAATATCAAAATTATTAACTCAGCATTAATTCTCTTCTGAGACTCATTTTATAACAGCAAGATACCTAGGTATGGTTGTAACACTTCCAGAGAACTCGTGAGAGCACTACTAGGAAGCACACTCCTGCACATCCATTCCATACACACCAATCCCTGAAATAAGCCAGTTAAAATAGCTTGAGGAAAGCCCCATCAATGGCTTCTGAGATTCTCATCTCCATTATCCTTGAAAGCAGCAGCAAGTTGCCTCATTTCTGGGTTTGGCACATACAAAATAGGACCAGTTCGATGGGGAGGGAGGATGAGTATGCCACAGAGCAGCATAGATATCCTGTAGTCTCAAAGGTTAAATAAACTAACTTGTCCTGGTGCCGAACTTACATTTACAGACCCAGTCTCAGTGACCGGAAATCAATCTACATGTATAAGTGTACAGAAGTTCCATGCACACAAACTGGTCTAAAATTGCAGCATCGAATTTATGATAAACCTGGGTCGACGTATTATAAAACTTACTCGACATAGGTCAAACTGGTGCTTGGAACCTCTGTACACTTTCCCTGCACAACCCCAGGGCTGGGAAAACCCAGCCAACAGTTGCAGCCCTGGGGCTATGTTTTTCAACCTCACCCCCACACTGAGCTATTTTTTGTCCCCCAACCCCTTGCTCCCCTGCCCTCCCTCCCCCTGCCATCCCACAAGCCGCTCTGGGTGCAGCTGTTTTTATCAGCATTTGCTGCTGCCAGAGCTGAGCAAGAAAGTCCTGGTGCAGGGAGGGGCTGGAGGGATGTGGGGGGTAGGCTTGTCAGGGGTGGGTGTTGAGGGGGCTAAAAATAGTCCCTGGTTCCCCAAACCACCCTGTGAGCCTTGCTAGCTCCTCCCACAGTCCCCAGAAGTTCCCCTGATTGCACCAGACCCTTCTGGCCCCAAGCAACACCCTGTATGGTATGTCTGCACCCCCACCGCACCCACGAATCACATCTGCCCCATCCTCCAGCAGACTGCTTGCTCCCCAGCCCTCCTGTTAGCTCCCCCCAATCCCAACTTACCTGCTATCAGGTGGCCATTTTGAATACCTTTAATATCTCCTAATGCCCCCAAATGTCCTGATGTTATAAAGAAACTAGAGGGTTCCACAATAGCTCTCTTGGAATGAACAGGTTGAGCAAAAACTATTTACAGTTTTAGGCCTGGTCTGTACTCGAAGTTTTAATAGAATAACTGTATCAGTAAGGACTGTGACTTATTTACAAGTTATACAGGGGAAGAACTGAGTGTTAATGTAGTTATACTGATATATGGCTGTTTACATTACTACAGCTTGCTATATTTTATCAAATCAAAATAAGTTATACCTCTATAAGCACTCTCCTACAGTAACTAGGGATGACAGAGATGGGTTTGCATACTTTAAATTATGCCCCAAAAAATTAAAACAATAGATTTATTAATTAGACTGTTCAAGGCCTTGCCTACAACTGAAAATGCTTTTCTCCTCGTTTCATCAGGTTTCTTTTTCTCTAGCATTTGTAACTTCATAATCCCATTAAACTGCCTTTTTCCCCACACTCTTAGTTTTTTTCCATGGGCAGGAACCATCTCTTATTATGTATGTTCATACAGTACCTAACACAATGGAGCCCTAATCTTTAAGGCCCCTATGCATTGCTGTAATACAAACATGTAATAATGAAACAGCAAAAGAATATATTGAGACATTTTGGAAAACCATTTTGCTATTTATAAACACATAATAACATGGCATAGAACAGCAGGTAAAAGGGTTAGAAGAGTAAAATGGTTACAGATTTTAGCTTGTATTCTCTAGGAAAGACTTCTCAGGCAGAGCTCCTGATGGTTCTTCTCTTCATTCTAATATGCTACGTGTTGCAAAAAATATATATTTTTTCCATTTAAGATGGGGAAAAAAGCCTGACTGCTGAATTTTGTGAGCATGGGAATGCTCCTAATTCCACAACTGTAGGGTATCCTCATGAATACATAATAGCAAAGTGTGATATGTTACCATGCACCTGTTCTGTATTAAAATATTTTCCCGATGACTTAAAACATTTCTCAGGGCAATAAGGATTAAATAATCTTATTATCATTATGTTGTTATGAAAGAGTCTAAATTACTACAATAAAAGAAAACTTCAGTTGGATCATATTGCAGAAGCTTTATTTCACCTTATCTAGGTCATCATGATTACTTATCAGCTACAATGTTCAAAGAATGTAGGGCTAAATTCTACCCCTTGTATTCTGCATAATCCTTTTGAAAAGACAGGCATAACAGAAGGCAGATTAATGGTCTTTCATTTTAAAAAAATTGAGTACTGAATCATTTTAGATAAAAAAAGTTACAATTTATATAATTCTACAATACCCAAAGACTACTTAGATTTCATGAAAACTCAATTATTTACCTTATGAATTTTCCAGTAAACAAGTTAAGTACTACATCTTAGAAGAGGTCAAGATAAGGGAAATACATCCTTTATAAAGAAGAAAGTATTCCTTATTCTAATGTGGAAATTTCAAAATTTGAAGGAAAAAAAAGACCAACTCTACTGAAAAGTCTTGGGGAAAAGGTGGAGAAAAACCGAAGTAATGAAATATGTTTGGAATAACAATCACTTATGCTAACAAAATCACATTGTGCCTCATCCTCCTGGGCTATTGCAGGAGTCTCAGGTGCTGTCACAACACAAAGGCCTAATAGGTTGCCCAATTGTAATAGCAGGTACTTGGGGAAGGTACCAATATGATCACTCACATGGCCAAACATGCTTATTGGAACAAACAGCTACTTTTAATAGGTGGGCTTTTTAACATGATGGGTGAGAATATACATTCAATCTGGCACGAGAATCTCAGACAAACAGATTTTCAGCTCAACCTTCATTTTTAACTTGCTAAGACAAATGATCAATATGGAGGACCCATGCCATCAAATATTTTGAGCATGGTTAGGGTAAAGCCATGGCCTAGAAGGACAGCAATTGAAAATAAGAAAGGGGAGAAATAGCAAGAGACAGAAACAATTTGACTAGCATTTTTGAACAAGCTGTTTCAGAAGCTGTCCAACTCTTGCACAATTTAATGGGAGCCCCCAAGGCTTCAGTCCAGCAAATATGTAAGATGGAATAACCTTGTTGACTTGACTGGGGTCAGCAAGACTCCACACAGATGTAGGAACCTGTCTGCACCGTTCTCTGCAAATTCAGGATACAAAGCCTAAGTCAGCAGTTCCCAAGATGCTTGAGGTTGCATCCTCAAGTGGGATTTTGGCTTAAAGTCCCACATAAATTCAATCATAGAGGTCAGCCTTGGACTGAAAGTTGAGAGAAGCTGCAAGTCCAGAACTGGAGCTGCTACAGAAAAAAGGTTAGGAAGCACTGTTCTAAGATGTGCAGAGCCTTGTGCAGGCTCTGTGACAGGTGTGGACAACACCCTGAAAGCAACTCTGTACTTTTTTTGTTTTAGAATTGAGCTCAGCTTTAAAAAATGCCAAACACTGTGCTTTCCTCCCTTTCTTCATGTATGCATTATGTTTCTGAAAAGATTCTGGAAAACGATTCCATTGCTAACTGACTTTGGATCTGATCTAAACAGAACTGGGCACTGCAAAGTTGAGTGTATAATATGCTCACACACACATACACGCACAAAAAGCCAAAGCATGGAACTTACCTGGTTTAGGTTTTATTATATAATCAGTGCAAAGCAGAGTGAAAAAAGCACTGTTAAAATGGTTCATTTTGGTAAATTTGTGTACCCCTTTCCAGTTTGGGTTTATCTTCCACAAGTTGCTTAGAAAAGTGGATGACTGGCAGGAAAGTTTTTCAAATCTATATATTCATTACATTTTCCAAGACATTGGCACAAAGAAAATTTTGAATCCATACCTGAAGTATTTGCAGTGGAAATCTGATTAAGAATTACAGGCAATGAATCTGAACACAGGAGAACACTAAGTGCCCAACAGAATGAATTATGATAGTTCACATTTTGAATACTCTGTTATCCACATACAGCTTCTCATGAACAAGCGACAGTCACTCAGAGATGATTGAGCAAACTATTCTAGGTAACATTTCAAGTAAAACTCAAACAGTTCCAGGACCATTTACAAACAATCCCAAACAAAGGTGCTGTCAAATTCACACATGTTAAATCTGGAAGGGTCTATTAGATTCTTTAGTATGTCCTACTTTAGGACTATAGACCATAATATTTCATCCAGTTGCCTCTTGTCACAGAGGACTTAGGTGCCCTGTTCCTTTAAAAAGTGGAAACTGCTAGGGAAAGAGCCCTAGCAGTGAGTGGGGAGTCCTAGCTGCTGGTTACCAGGGCAGCCAGAGTGAGCTAGTGGCTCACACCTGCCAGCGGTCAGCTGACCGGAAGGGGCAGGGCCTGGCTCACATATAAACCCTAGGGCTGAGGCCAGGATGGCATTTCCCTGCCAGCAGCCAACGGGGAAGGAGCTCTTCCAGGGCAAGCAAAGGGGAGAGGCCTGACTGCAGGTACAGCCTCTTATACTGGTGAGGGACTGAGCATCCCTGGTGTGGCAGCTGAATTTTATGTTATAGCCCAGGGGCTTATGTTTTTTTTACTGTTGAAGACCAGTGGTTTTGGTGAGGCTATTAGGGGATGGAGGAGGCCTCACAGGGGACCCACAGCAGCGAGGGGACCCCAGCGCCAGAGAGGGCACAGCATTTTGGGGTGCACCGACCCCAGTGCCAGAGAGGGTGCAGCATTTGGGTGTGCCAACCCCAGCGCCAGAGAGGGCGCAGCATTTGGGGTACACTAACCCCAGTGCCAGAGAGGGCGCAGCACTTTGCAGGGCTGTGGAGAGCCCAAGGAGGACCAAATTGTAACAAGGCCCAGACTGAACAACGTCAGTTCCATCTGTGAGGCTCGGGGCATGGTAAAGAGGTGGTTGGAGCCGCACATAGCCCATAAAGCTAGGGTGCCCTGACACACCCATTGCAGAACAGGACCCACAAGAGGTCCAGGAGCCTATGGGGTCAGAGAGTACAGCAAAACCATGCCCAAGAGGAAGTAAAGGCAGCCTCCCTATTATATATTTACCATCAAAGACATGGGTGAGAATCGAGGGTGCCCACTGGGTCAAGTTGGCATGGTAAGGGGGCCTTGGAGAGATCACGGCCATCCTGCAGGACCCCACTGTGACACCTCTGTACAGAGGGCCTATATACTTATGTTTGACGAACATGTATTCAGAAAGATATCCAATGGAAGTTGAAGACTCTAAAGAGACAGAAAATTCACTACTTCTCTGGACTGTTTGTTTCATTGGTCAATTACTATCACTATTGAAAACCTATATCTTATTTCCAATTTTAATGTTTCTGTTTTAACTCCCAGACATCCATTCTTGGGAATCCCCTTTTCAGTTTTCAAACAGATTTGGCAAAAGGGTTTACTAACTTCAATTACTTAATATTTGCTAATATGAACTACTGATCATCTGCACTTCTAAAAAAACCACCCCAAACAAATCACTTATTTCAGAAATGTATTCCCTGGTTTGCAAGGTTTATGTTCTCAGCTTTATACTGTTTATGTTCTATGATGACTCACAAGTCTACCACATTAACCTATAAATTATACATTCATGCCCAAGAACAAGATATCCAACTGTATACTTGGAATCAGCTGCTCATGTTCCATTTACCCATTAAACCTAGAAAATACCATATTTAAATTATTTACAGTTAAATAAGCCTTGAATCAATGCAGTCACAATATCAAAATTTATAGAGAACAGCTAGATGTTCAGTTTAAATATTTTTAATTTGCACCATGGACATAGTTGGAATAAAAATCTAATAAGATGCTGGCTGAGAGAATTCACTCTTTGGGGCTAAATTCATACTTAATGTTTATGCTGTGTACAACCCCCATGGAAATCTGAACCACATATATTCTGACAAAGTAATGTGGAAGTCAGACATGACTGGTTAAAAATCAAATGTAGGTGATAAAATATTGCAAACACACTAAGTTAATATTTAGTGGGTGCATCTACATGTGCCTATTAATGCACAGTGATAACTTCCAGATGCACATCTCCATGTACACCCAGAATCACAACATGTTGAGCTAGGGCAGCCCAGCCCTGGCTGGCAGAGGGTTTTGGGGCATTGGGCTGGCAGCCTGGGGCTGCTCTTCCCAGCAGAACATGTTGCAGAGGGGCTGCCTGGGAGCATGAGGGTGCTTCAGAGTGAGGCTAGCTGGCAGACGCCCCTGCACTGAAGCGCCCTTGTGCCCAAGCCAGCTCCTCCAGCGTGTACATGTACGCTGTTGCGGAGTTGCTGTGGAGTAAATTGGTATACTCCAGCCCAACAGGGGTGTACGTGTAGACGCAGTAACTTTTACTGTGCGGGTAAGTAGTCAACCACACAGTAAGTCTCATATAGACTTGCCCTGTGTGTGCACAAGACAAGTATTTCATCTATATCAAGGAAATGATGTGGGGAAAACAGTTAATAGGGTAACAGGATAAGACAAAGTATGCAGAGTACATTCCACACTTAATCTGAATAATCACTAAACTTGCCAAATATTTGGACTGTGGCATTTTGAAATAGAGAGATTAAAAATAGTAATTCAACACTACAGCACTCCAACCAAAAAAATGTAATCAGTCTGACTCGGTTTTCATCTAGACTGATGTTTTGTAAATGCTTCAAAACAAGAGAGAAACTGTCAAATTCTTTGTTAGCATATGCATAGCATGATGAAACAGGTAGCTGTCTCTCTATAATAAGGTTAACTCCTTGCTTGAAAATTTAAATGAAAATGTAAGTCTAGATGAGTACTCATTTCTTAGCTCAGTTTGGGAGCAACAATTAAAGAATTCCTGGAATATCACAAGCTATGCTTACATTTAGGAAAGTTTAAGAGTCATTTTTTTTTGTATATGTTCTTAGACACTCTGAGACCTCCCTTCCAAACCTAGTGTTTATCCATTTGTTTAAATATATTCAGTCATCAAATTAGCAAAGTAAGGGAAAGTCCATAGGGTGAAATACTGAGTCCGCCAGCTGATGGTCATTCTATCATTGATTACACTGGGACAGGATTTCACCCATATTTTCTTTCTTCTTCCCCAAGTACATTTCTTCATATGTTACACATGTCCCCATATATGCATATAATAGCCTCATACATGCATATGAGATCTAATGGATTTGCACAGGTGCATAGCAGGCCTGTGCAAAGCAGCTAGTATTCACTTCGGATTCATATTCTGCTGATCTGGGGAGCAGTGATTCAATTCAGTTATTCAAATTATTGTCCCAAATTGATTCAGCCGAATCCAATTTGGAGATTCAGTGGCTGCCGAATCAGCTGAATCACCCAATCACGCAGATCCATCCCCTTCCAGCTTTCCCAGCCCTGGCAATGGCTACCCCACCTGACCCAGCTCTTTGAAAAAAAAAAAAGCTCCAGATCACCAGCTGCTGCCAGGTGGTGGGATGCATAGGGGGTAATCCCCACTGCCCCATGCTGCATGAGTGGCTCTGTTACAAGCCCCTCAACCCCCACCTCCTCTTCAAGCCCCTCCCCATGGCTGCCCTTCCTGTTCCAGCTCCTGGTGCTTTAAGGAAAAAAAAACCCCCCAAAACCCTGGACTTACTGGTTCCTGCCCAGCAGAGGGCGATCCCTGCTGCCCCGCACTGCCCCATGCTATGTGGGGGGCTCTGCACGAGGTCCCTAAAGCCCCAAGGCTGTTGCAAGAGCTGATGAGCTGGGGGGTTTTTGGTTGTTTTTTTTTCTTAAAGGGCTGGAGCTGCACAGTGCTGGGACAGTGGGCAGGGGGCTCATGGCAGAGCTTCAAACACAGCATGGTGCAGTGGGGGGGCAGTGGAGATCGCCCCCCTCCCCAGCAGCACCTGGTGAGTGGGGGATTTTTCTTTAAAGAGTGGAGAGATGGGGCCTGGCAGGGGTCCTCCCATGGTCCCCTCCTCCCTCCTCCAGGCTCCCCTCTTCTGCCCCCTACTTACCTGCTCTGAGTCTGGCTCCAGCTCCCTGCTACAGTGGGCAAGGACTGCCCAAATCACTGAAGGTCTCCGAATCTTTTCTGAATTGATTCGGAGATCTTCAAATTGATTCAGACCTTTTTACTGGTACCCTGATTTGATTCAGATTTGAAGATTCAGCCACCAAATCAGGCTGAATCTCCTCCGAATCAAATCAGCACCTGAAGCTTCATGCAATCCTAGCGCATAGCAATTGGGGATCTGGCCCAATAAGGAAAAACGGTTGGTGTAAGAAAATTAAATCTATTACTTCAGTTTAACAAGACCAAATGGTATTCACATTAACCACCCAATAATTAGCATGATAAAGGTGCTCCATAGCTTGGAAAAGAAAAAATGCTTCTAATAGGCCTTTTCTGTTTCACTTACACCACCAGTGACATTTTATTTGCAATTTTAAAATACTGATCTAAATGGTGTTTCCACAACAGCAATTTACCTATAATCATAACCATTTGCTTGAATACTAAGTGAGGCAAAGCATGCTGAAAGGTCTATTGTTTTACTTAGGTAAAGCTATGAGCCTGAAAAATGTTTTGCCTCACATGAGCCCCTGTTTAAAACATCACCAAAAATTACAGACTTTTCTTTATACATTATTTTAATATCTTCATCAGGCTATAGCATATTAAATACAGGTAGCAGTGTACTTGCTGGTTGTTCAGTTGATCAAATAATTATATCTTTGAATAATATACAAGTTATAATATGCAGTATTTTCTTGGTTTTAACAGTAAGCCAAAGCACTCGCAACCCAAGGAATGAGATGAACAAGACATTTCCTCACTAGTTATTAGAATTCACTGGATACTTTTCACAGACCAAAAACAAAAGAGCTGTGTCAAAACAGCTGCAGTACTTTAGGAAGATGCCTAGTAAATGTAAGAAACTGAAGAGAGTTTAAGTTTTAATTAAATCACACTTCAGCTGAACAGAATCAGCATGAGTTCACATGTAAGGAATCCATGATTTAAATGACATTCTTTCTGGTCTGATTGTTCTTGTATCTCCCAGTGTTGTGATGCTAAAGCAGTTCATAAACTCATATTATTGTATCAAACAGAATCAGAATGCTAATATTAGCATCAATGAAATAAAAATAAGAAATTAATGGAGAGAACGGGAGAGAAAAAGATCTACAAATGAAGAATTATCATGTTCATGGTGCAAGTCTGAAGCACAGTATGGCAAAACTACAGGTGTATCACAATCTATCAACATTAAGGATGCAGAGCTCTCAGTGTAAACATATAAACTATATATCCCACAGTCTATTCCTTTGCAGGAGTGGTGAAAGCATAGCTTCCATCTTCTTAAATCTTGCCGCTATTGCAAGGTCACTCACAAGGAACTCTGCAGAGCAATGTGAGACGTTCCATTGCTGCTGAAAGTATCTAAGCAGAATATAAACACAACTTGCCTTTTGAAAATAAAGTCTTTTTAAAGGAAAACATGATATGCCACGCATAATCTAAACATAATGTTGGAACACGACTGTGTTTGTTTCAGATTAAATCTGCTATATAATACAAAAACAACTTCAAGTCTCAAAACAGAGTATACGCCATTGCAGGGAATCTGTTAACAGCCACCAGAGGGACCACTAATTTTCTAGCTGTTATAACATGTGACCACATAATGCAGTATGATTAATTTGACTAAATGGTCTTGGGGACAGAATTCACTGGCTATTAGGGGAAATTATTAACACAGGTTACATTGTATCTGGAATGCAGTAACAACAGTCAGAAGTAAATATTCTCACCTCTGTAGGAGTACTCCCAACATTTTCCTAAGTTTTCCACTGAAGTGATGATGTGCCCTTTTCCCTCAAGGAAGCTTGGGAGTTTCAGTCACCTAACCCTGCAAACAGCATCCAAAGGCAGTATCACGCGCCAATGGAATTCATGCAGAAGTCCATTGTCTCTGAACTTCAGCTTCTCCTATCTACTCCCAGCTATATTAGCACAGCAAAAAGGAAGGTTTGCTTGAAGGTGGTTTGCACAGTTGAGGAGGAAGCCTTTGCAACAAGTTGCATGAACACTGTTAAACAGCTTGGATGGGGAGAAGAGTTGAGAAGAGGGGGAAAATCTTATGAACCTATTGCTAACTCCCTTCCCTCAGCACAAACGGAAATTCTGAGTGCTATTATGTTCTCTGTTTCCTATGAATTTGTACTCTAGCTTTTATAACACTGATCAAACAACAACTGCACACCAGAATGAAGGCACACCGGAAATCTATCAAAGACAGGAATACCCAATTACCTGTGGGGGCACATTTCTCACAAGAAAACCACTCTCTCTCCCATCTCTCAGTCCTGATCCTCAAAGGAAACTTACAAAACACTTCCCAGAGATAAGCCTATGTACTCCACTTCATCAGTCTCCTGGATACTAAAAATCATGGACTAAATATAGAAATTGGATTTATGACACATTATAACCTCCCTGACATCTGACTCCCGAGGTACTTCTCCACTATTCATCCCCCTTCTCTCTCCCCACCGACCCGGCCTGTCTCTCACCCACTGACTCCTCAATCTACATCTTCACTGATGGCCTATCTTGTATGCATACCAGCCCAGCCTCTGGCTTCTTTACTTTTCATGCCCTCCAGGAAGAGCACACACCAACTGCTGATACTTCCTTAGCCTGACGAAGGGTTTTTGAACCCAAAAGTTTGCTTAATGTCCCAGGGATAGTGAGAAATGGGACCGTGAAGCCCCGCCTGCAGGGCTCGGTGCAGGAAGAAACACTAAAATAAAGAAATAAATGCAAAATAACCACTTACCGGCAGGAGGAGCAATGCCAGAAGACTGAGAGAAAAGCCCGCGCAGTTTACAAGCTGCGCCTTTATGCAATTAAGGCCAGCGGGTGACATCATAAGGACACACCAGCCAGCAGGGATAAAAGCAGCCACTGGCAGTAGGGAGGGAAGAGCTAGTGAGAGGCGGAGGCTCTCCGTGCCGGCAATGGGCAGAACCAGCATGAACAGGAAGCACCCAGACATTGGACAGCTGGGGAAGCAGCGAGAGCTCCCCACACCATGGGCACTGAGATCGAGCCCCGGGAAGGGTGGAACACTAGGTGTGACTTCCCCCTTGTGTCATTAAAGAAGTTTGTCGGGGAAGATGCGGTGTGACCAATTCGGTGAATGCAAACAAGAGGTGGAAATCAACCTCGAGGAAGCAGAAGTCGTCCCACTCGACCGCCCCCAGGTAACAGGTCGAGGACCCAGGCTAGGGGAGAAGGGAGAGCAGGACCCTACAGGACCAGCATTGGGGCGGGGGGAGACTGCCAAATTTGGGCAGGAAGGCTGGGAAAGCCGACCGGTAGGATACCGGACAGGAAGACCCCTTTCGGGTTCTTTTTTTAATTTCATTTTCTTCATTTTATTTCTTTACCTCTGCTTGACAGGGGCACCCTTAGTCCCGAAGAAGAGAGCCGATCAGCTTAAAGGGGATCTCAGGCCCAGATCTTGGGCCGGCTAATTATCCTTCCCCAAGAAGAAAAGGGGATACCACAGGGTACAAGGAACAGCCACACTGGAGTGGCAGCCGTGTCAAAATCTGGCGCCCCACCAGAGATTGGTGTAAGGCTGGGGTGTAGGGGAGGTGGAGCCCCACAAACAACCACAAGCGGAGCGGTCATCCCTGAGAGGAGTTTCAAGGCTGAACCCCACACTGATGTAACATTCAAAGACATGGCAGGCGAGTTTGGGAAAGGCCAGCGGGACACCTCAGGGAACCCATGAAGCTAGAGAGCATACACCCTCTGCTGTCCACGCCAAGGCAGCCTGCAAGCAGGCATTCAAAGCCAGGCGGGTGCACTTAAAAATCATTTTTCCAACTATGTAGGTTGGTCTAATAAAAGATATCAGATTCACCCAAAGAACCTTGTCTGCCTATAACACTGATCAGCACTTTACAAAGTACTTTGAAAACATGATTTTCACATAAACTTATCACTACTGACTTTGATATTAGTTCATTGATTTAATTTTTTTACAATTCATGAAGCATTTTCATTATCTTCTAGTACAGTAAATACTACAGGTAGTTCTAATGCCACTGCACTGTTATAATTGAGTTTTGCCTGGATCATTTTTATATTTTGCTCATAAGAACTGTATTTAAATAACTACAATTCTTACAAGCCACTTCTGTCTACCATCAAGTCACATCCTTTACTAATGTTTGATTTTAAAAACCTGCATAGGAGGTCAGTTCTAGGGTCTCATCAAGTGCATTACTGAACTCCAACTAGCTTCAAGCATCAAGGACAACAAAAAGTCCTTTTTCAGATATGTGGGGAGCCAGAGGAAAAGCAACGGCAACGTTGGGACAGGGAGATCCTGGTGATGGGGATCCCCTACCCTCCATAAATGCTGACCTCGTGAAGGAACACCTTGAGAAGCTGGATAC
>NW_017728886.1:29870113-29877174 GCF_001723895.1 Crocodylus porosus
AGTAAATTGGATGCTTATCTTGCTGGGATCCTATGACCCCAGCTGACTTCCTGCCCTTTGGGCAGGGGTCTGGACTCCATGATCTCCCGAGGTCCCTTCCAGCCCTAATGTCTATGAAATCTATGAAATTACATAGCTGAGGCAGTAAAAACTAATTCCACTTTAAGTAAGAAATCCCAGTGCTTTGGGAAGGTAGTAAGAATAGCAGAGCTGGGATTGCTATGACTGGCATAGTCTAAAAGACTGATCCTAAGCCCAGTGGCTCACAAGCCACAAGTGGCCTGCAAGGGAAAACTGCCTGCAGCAACAGAACATGAAGTCATTAAAACTGAAGCGGGCAGAGAGAATAAGGTACAATGTTTTCTTCAGCACACAATTTCCTCAATATTGTTTCCCCTGAGACAGTTGGAAATCTGGGCTTTAGAACATATGAACATTAAGACAACACTACTGGAGATAAATTACTAATCTATCTGGGGGAAATAATATCCCACATCATTCAAAGACCAAATAATAGTCATTCACAGTCAAATGTTAATAGTGATGCATAATATAAAGAAAAACAAAATGTAAGAAAAAAGTGTCATTAAAAAAATTAAAATATTGTTAAAAGAAATTTTATTCCTAAACCAGTAGCTCCTTGTATTTATCTATGCCTGTCCTTCATGGGTTTTTTCTTATGTTAATCAACCATAGTTATCTCTTAAAGCTATACATTTTAACCATCAAAATATTGTACTTATTTTCCTACTTGGGCACTGAAACAAGCAGCCCATTTTCCACAGATGCCAACTACTCATGCCCTCCACTGTCAGCAGAGCAAAGGTGGATAATAATTACCTCTGTAGAAGGGAACTTCTACCTAGGAGTTCTATTTGAGCATTTCCTTATGAAACACATTTCAAGGGCTATGAATAAAGGGGCTAGGAATGAGACCTACCTCAATGAGTTTTTTTATGTTTTCATATTTTGCTGCATTCTATCCATCCATTAGTACCATATCAGATGGGAAACTGCACCTGATCCAGAATCCAGTGCTGGTGCTGGCCCCAGCTGGCAGCAGCACCATGTTGTCATCCGGTGCGCAGAACCAGGGGCCCATGCCCGCCAGGAGGGCTGCAGGGCTGTGCCAGACTCCTCCTGGGGGTTACGGGCCCCCAGATCTGCATGCAGGATGACAGCAGGCTGTCTCTGCCAGCTGGGGCCAATGGTAGCACCAGTCTTCCTGGCATTCAGTGTGGGCTGCACTGAGCACTGGTCCCAGCCAGCAGTGATAGCCTGCTGTAATTCTGCGCGCAGATCCGAGGGCCCATGCCCCCTGAGAGGAGTCTGGCACAGCCCTGCAACCCCTCCTGGGGGGGCTTGGGCCCACAGATCTGTATGCAGGGTTTCAGCAGGCTGCTGCTGACAGCATTCTGATCACTTCCCCCAGCCTTTCCCAGGGGCACAGGCCCCCGAATCTGCATGCTGGATTTCAGCAGGGTGCCGCTGCAGTTTCAGCAGCAGCCTGCTGAAACCTCTTCCTGCGCCCCCAGGAAGAGCTGAGGGAAGCAATCAGAGAGCTTATTTCCAGGTATACTGTTAAAAAGTATATAGTCATCAAGTTTTCAAAAACAAAGAACATAATATGTAGAAATGTTTCAAATTCAGGGCTCCCCTTCCAGTGGACCACTAGAACTACAACACTAAGTAATACCAGAGAACTCCACTGAGCAACCCTGAATAACAAGGGTTCAAAGTGCTTTAAATTTCCTGACATCCAAACATTTTTACTGACACATGTTTTACATATTGTAAGTATAACTCTTCTGCCAGGTATTGCTCTCTGCCAAGCTCCAGTTAGAAGGGCAGGGTTCAAATTTAGGGGTTTAACACAAAGCATAGTGAAAAAAAGTTTGTTTATCAGTAAAAACTTTTAAGTAAAAAAATATTTCTTGGGTTCATAAACCTGCTTAACTGCATCAATGATTTTATACCATACTGCCACCAATCCAGGGGTCCCCTACTCACCTCCATACCCTAATACCCATGCACCATACTACTCCATTCCAGTTCACAGCCCCACCCACCCAGCCTTACTCCCCTTATCCAAGAATGGACTCCCCAAAGAAGCCTACCTGTGACCCATCAATATTACAGGATGGTAAGCAGCAGCAACAGCAGATGGTGGGGGGAGAGTGGGGGAAGGAGGTCCTACAAAGCCTTGAGAGGCTTCCTGCAGGGCACTGTGCTTCTTCTTGGACACCAGGTGGCATTTCAGTGTTCTGTCTGTCCTTCAATCAAGCTCCTGTTGTCCAGCTTCTTTCATAGATTTCATAGACATTTGGGCTGGAAGGGACCTCGGAAGATCATCGAGTCCAGCCCCCAGCCCAAAGGGCAGGAAGTCAGCTGGGGTCATAGGAGCCCAGCAAGATAAGCATCCAATTTGTTCTTGAAGGTGTTCAATGTAGGTGCTTGAACCACCTCCGATGGCAGGCTGTTCTAGACCTTGGGGGCTCAGACAGTAAAGAAATTCTTCCTTATGTCCAGCCTGAAATGGTCTCACAATAGTTTATGACCGTTTGACCTCGTCATCCCTTGGGGAGCTTCACAAAACAACCAAAGCTTCACTGTTGGTTTTTTTGTTTGGTTGTTTGTTTGTTTTTTTACAGATTTTATGGACAGGCATTTTTTTCATCTGATTTCTTAGGATGCCTATGCATGTGCTGGCTCATATTCTAACTAGATGCTTCAGCATGACCTCCATCTCATATGTATAAGCCCCCATGGGTTTAAAAATGGCTGCTGGGGTTCTTTATCTAAGCCTTGTTGAATGGGGTTTTGATGAAGTATCCCACAGCCATTTTTAAACCTGTGAGGGCTTAATATATGTTAAAGTAAGGTGTTTTAATTAGATTGGCTCACCGGGAACTGCTCTACTTAAGAAGCTCTCCCCACCCCCGAGCACGTATAGGCAGCCTTACTGACTAAATTTACAGACAGTACCCTTCCAATACCTTACCACCAAACCTGTCTTCCTGATCTGTGAGTTTTGTGTTATGCAACTTAGAACCATGCCACATGTCACCTGCAGTATCAAGTGCTATACATCTTGAAGACAGCTAACAGCTTGCTGTATGCATGTGAACAAGGCAGTTAATATTCCAAGGCATACTGTGATGAACCTATAAAGTGAAGGTCATGTTCAATCTCCACACATCAGGAGAAAAATATGAAAATGAACTACTACTTCAGAACTACTGAAATAAAAGACTTTTAGCCCAAATCTATTCAATGCTTCCTTCACCTCAAGTCACTGATACATAATTTCAATCAGGACTACATGCCACACTGATAGACCAAGCCCAAAAAGAATTTCCTACTATGCTGAATTTATTAAGCCCTCCTTCATAATTCAAACAGCAGATGGCAACACCAAAGATATGTAAAAGATGAAGAAGATTTCAGCTTGCACCAAGCAGTTGAATCATCAGAAAAATTCTCTCTTGTACCTGAAACACTGAAATGCTTTATTCCTTTCTCCTCATGGCAGGGTAACCATTGAAAACATTATTTTAAAATCCTGTTAGTACAATTTGGAAGCCAGTTTTCTAGGGATCATTAAGAATGTCAGAAAATTCAATAAGTTGATCCATGGTGCAATTACTTTTTTATCAAGTTCTTGTAAGTTTACCACAGCAAAAGGATAACATTAAAACATGAGAGACAAAGTGGCCTCCAGGAAATCATAGGTACACATTACTCACATATTCTATCAAAAAACCTTGGTAAACAGGGACTCATGAATAACAAATAACACAGTATATTCACTGGAAAGAAAGGGAACTAGCATTTTGTTGCTATTATTCAATAGCTGCCAGGAGCTGGTTCACAAAGAATGATGGACTGGATCTTTTTCTTTCACTGTTAAAATTAAAAAGGAAATTGTTTTCTATTATTAACTGCAGAAATGTACCTCTTGTTCTCTTCACTGTACATAGCTCTCAGAGTACACAGCAGTAGTGAAGCAGCATCTGGTAGTGACATGTTATACATATGCAAACTACAATTGACACAAGCAAGGTACGCTGTGGGGGTTAGCAATAACTTAAGGAAATATCAGGCATGCTCCTCATCTGACGGAGCAAATCCATTTAATTGGAATTTACTACAGAGAAATAGGCCCAAAAAGCACTGACAAGGTTAAATTTTAAATGTGCCCAAAGGAGGAGGAAAGCAAAACTACATTATCTTACTTTTTCACTTATTTCAGATCCTCTGGGAGAAGCTCAGGGCACAAATGCTTTATCTTTTCCACTTAGGTAAAGCTGGAGAAACTCCACTGAAAACAGAGGAAGTAAAAAGTGCAAATGAGAATAGAAAATGGCCTTAGACCCAATTTCTGACTCAACTGTATGACTAATAAAAGGAAAAGCAACATCAAGATTAAGAGATAAGATTTTTGGTAAATAATTTTATTGCTTAAGAGATTGCTTTGTGCTTATGCATAATGAAGTACCCTACTGAATGCCTCTATCTGGGTTAAAAGCTCTGCTAAAATGTGAACTATAATATTATATTTATAACATATGCTATTAAAATTAATTTAACTTGCAAAACTAAGGTCCACCTGTCCTCCAAGCTAGTGCTATGTTGAAGAATATTACAGTATCAGATCACCAGCAGCAGCACACTGAAAAGCTAAAGCCTTTTGAATCAACTGGTCAAAAACGTATCTCAAGTGTCATACTAGGACTGATACAGACTATTCAAATATCAGACTCCCTGGAGAGAAATTTCATGAATTTCATGAGTGCTCTGGGAATGCAAAAGACTACCTTGGGGTACCACCTCCATCAAATAAATATCCTTCTAGAGGCAAAACACAATAAACATGAATGACTATCTGTCTGACTGATTTGATGGGGTTTTGCAATAGGGCATCCTTATTGGAGGTGACTGAACAAGAACAGAATTTATTCCTCAGATTCTTAGGTGACTGTAGCAATGTGAGGTGGTGTGCGAAGGAGAATGCCCTGCTTCCCTTTCTCCCTTCCCCATGATCTGGGAGTGAAACTTTCCTGGTATTATTTGTTAGGCCAAGAATTTCCACTTATCACTGCCCCCACACCCCTTAAATGGTTGCAGTCTAACAAATCACATAATGCCCAAATTATGTGATGGGCATTAGCCCTATAGCTGTACTGCTTTATTTTTCCTCCCTGGTCTGTACTCTATCTTATTGTCATGGATTTCTTTTCCTGTCAACATAAGCTCAAATGCCTCCCAAGATCAAGGAAACCGAGGAGAGCTCTCTTGCTAAGAATATCCTTAAGATAAGTCAAAGAGGGGTGCTCATAGATTAAGAGGAGGGATGTGTAGCAGGGCAAGGGGATGGGGAAAGCAGAATGCCCCGTTTCCCCCCTCTCCGTTACCTGTGGCCCAGCAAAAGCCACAGTGGTTCTGGGTGAGGCAGCTGGAATGCTAAGCGCAGTACTGCAAGAAATACAGCCTGGGTGCTGCAGACTGGAAGTCCCCACAGGAAACAGCAGCTGCTGGAGAGAGAGGCCCTGGCCAGGAGTGCTCCACCCAGTATACTGAACTCCAGGGAGCCTAGAGACTCGGATGAAAGGAGTCACAGCCCTGACTCACTCCAGATGGGTCCTCCTTCCACAGGGGGCACAAGCCACAGCTGAGAGTTGAGTTCTGAAACTGATTGCTGGATACACCCCATATGAGAGTCAAAAGCATGCCAGAACTGATGAGAGGGGTCCTTGGATGCCAGATGAATGCCCACATGCCAGAAGAGGGTGAGAAGCAGCTAGATTGCCTGTGGTTCTTTATTTTCATAATAGATGGATTGTTGGGGATTCCAGGCATGAGTTCTGGGAGATATTGTTAATATGCTCCAAGACTAGCATGATGATTGAAGGCTAATCAAATGCAGAGACAGAACCACATGGAGGCCTGTGGTGGGAGTACAGGAGTGGAGGAGCTCCCAATCTGGACCCCATAAGGGTCATGTGAAACAGCACTCAGGATCAATATCT
Source organism: Crocodylus porosus (assembly GCF_001723895.1). Taxonomy (NCBI): domain Eukaryota; kingdom Metazoa; phylum Chordata; order Crocodylia; family Crocodylidae; genus Crocodylus; species Crocodylus porosus. The sequence continues at coordinate 29,876,143 of NW_017728886.1, forward strand.
GATAATAGACAGCCCTGACTGAGTGAGCAGCATCTCTTATTGAGGCAGAATTCTATAAGTCCTTTCATCAAGTCATGGCAGGCGAGCGCCTCAGGTGGGAACAGCCCTCCCCAGAATGGGCAAAAGGAGTGGAACCAGGCCAGAGGGTAGGCATTGTCACAGTGATACATTTGTTTTAGTTATATTTAGGTTTTAATTAATGTTTAAAAAACCATTAAGTTTCATATAAGGAATAATGGCCAAAAGTTTGGGAAGAAATCCTGGCACAATAAACTCCATTCGTAGACAAGTTGGTTTCAGAAAACCTGTACAGGAACCTGAAACATGGAAGTTATATTTTGCAAGCACTGAATAGTTAGATTTGAAAGGAAAGAAGGCAAAACACCTTTTTATTAATAACATGGGGGCTGGGGTGGTAGGGGCACTAAAGTGTACAGTTGACAGGTCACAAGTTCAAGGCCATAGCAGAAGTCCTCAAGGCTTGGCCCTGTCAGATTCCAATGAATCTGTGAATTCTGCTAAATACCTTGTCACATGAGGACACAAAAAAGGATTAATGACATACATACTTAACCAGCTGTGTCTTGTATCTTATTTGCAATGGGAAAGCTCAAAAGTTTAATTCAGTCATTAGCATAGCCAGTTCTAAAAAATTTCAACTAATTTGCAGTGTTACTTATGCACTAGTTATTTCTTTCTAACTTTAAACCTGGAGTAAGTTTTCATCACTTAACTTGAACAAAAATTCACCAGTAATCCAAACAGTGCAGAACCTCCCTCTGTCACTTATGGACATTATTCAGATGAAGTATTTCATACACCTGCTAGAGTGCGAAGCATTTTGGTGAGTCTATACGTATATGATATGCTCCAAGGCTAGCATGATGATTCAAGGTTAATCAAATGCAGAGACAGAACCACATGGAGGCCTGTGGTGGGAGTACAGGAGTGGAGGAGCTCCCAATCTGGACCCCATCAGGGTCATGTGAAACAGCATGGAGCAAATTCAGGGTCCGGAGCAGTGAGAGACGC